>NC_140465.1:25942806-26315306 GCF_051167445.1 Perissodus microlepis | reverse complement strand
AGATACTACATATTGGAGGACAATAAGAGGGGTTTCAATGAAAAATCAGCACAGTGCTCCAGTGCTCATTTTGAAAATGATATTATGCCACGATTTTCATTTTCCTATTGTTGTTTGAGGACTTCTTTGCATCATTTTGGTGTTCTGCCTTCTTATGCGGTTTCCTATGCAGTTTACAATACTGGTAGTGGTGAGATGCATGGCATTGACCTATGGTGGTAACAGGACAAAATATCCAGATAGTCACTGTTGAAAGTAAGTACTTACTGTTTTTTTATTTTTATTTTCTTTGCTTCTTTTAAGATAGTTAAAATGAACACTGAAATGACCATTTACACAATATAAGAAACTGTGTGTTTATGGTATCTGATGATTTATTGGGTACAAATGAGCACAGATCCTTCTCAGAATACAAGTGGTTAGATGATTTGTATCCCAGTCAAAAAAATGTACTCATGAAGTGTTTCTCATGAAGTCTGTCTGACTGCAGAAATGCTCTTCTCTCCTGTTTTCACTTTGCTGGAATAAAATGATATTAAAAACAATCCTCGGAGGTTGTGTATATCATTGTTGACTTGTACTGAAACTGCATGTGAAACTAAAAATGAAATGGATCTGTGCAGTGCACTGAGCACTGATAGAGATGAAGAATAGCTCAATGACACAACAAGCAGCACCTGACCCCCATTAACCTCCGTCTATGTATATCATCCTCACTCTGAGTTGTTTGAAAGTCAAGCAAGAGCAGATCCATCTTCTTTTATATTTCAAATTAGATGGCTACTGCTTCTGAAAAGGAAATAAAAACATTGTTGTATTCATGTCCATGTAATGCTTATAAAACCTCATTGCTAATCTCTTATTATGACAAGCTAAGTCACATTTCACACAAGCCTTTTTATCTAAAGCAACTGTGTGGTGTTGTTACAGAAAAGTACAGCATAAGCACAAAGAATTATTTTCGTGATTTTAAATGGCATATTGTGTTTTTCATATGATTCACGATCTCCATTTTCTAGTTTCGCTGACATTGTCAACTGTACTTCTGCGCTGAGTTGGAATATAAATGAAGATGTCTCTCCTTTTCTACAATTTCTTTTGGCTCATCTTTGTGTTCCAAAATGAGTTAAATACATACACACACATGTAATGCTGTGAAGGTTCTCAGTCATTCAGGTCATCGTAGTCTAAGGAGTTTGGAAAGAAAAGCCTCTGGACTTCTTTGAGTTGCTTGAAGACGTTTCACCTCTCATCCGAGAAGCTTCTTCAGTTCTAAGGTCAAATGGCGGAGAGTCCCAGATTTAAACCCAGTGGGAGTTTCCGCCCACAGAGGGACAAAAGGACCCCCTGATGATCCTCTAATCACATGAGCCAAGGTATGAAAACAGGTGTGGGTCCCAATCAGCCAGGGTTTCGGGTGAGCTCATTGTGAAACCTGGCCCCACCTTATCATGTGAGGTCAGATGGCCCAGGATGTGAGTGGGCGTTAAGGCGTCTGGGGAGTGAACTCAAAACTGGATTATAGATGGCAGACAGTTGGTGTCGTAAACCACCGCCTCTGTTCAAAGATGGTCGCTCACAGTGGACATAGATGGCTTCTTTCACTCCTCTTTCAAACCATCTGTCCTCTCTGTCCAAAATGTGAACGTTGGCGTCCTCGAAAGAGTGACCTTTGTCCTTTAGATGCAGATGGACAGCTGAGTCTTGTCCTGTGGAGGTGGCTCTTCTATGTTGTGCCATGCGCTTGTAAAGTGGCTGTTTGGTCTCTCCGATGTAGAGGTCTGGGCATTCCTCGCTGCACTGTACAGCATACACCACATTGTTAAGTTTGTGTTTAGGAGTTTTGTCTTTTGGGTGAACCAGTTTTTATCTGAGTGTGTTGCTGGGTCTGAAGTACACTGGGATGTCGTGCTTGGAGAGAACCCTCCTGAGTTTCTCTGATACACCGGCTACATAGGGGATGACAATGTTGTTGCGTCTGTCTTTCTTATCCTCCCTCGCTGGTGTCTGATCTTCTTTTCTGTGCCTCTTTGCTGACTTTATAAATGCCCAATTAGGATAACCGCATGTTTTAAGTGCTTCCTTTATATGTGTGTGTTCCTTCTTTTTCCCTTCGGGCTTAGAAGGAACATGTTCTGCCCGGTGGTGTAGGGTCCTGATTACCCCAAGTTTTTGTTCCAGAGGGTGATGGGAGTCAAAGAGGAGGTACTGGTCCGTGTGTGTGGGCATCCGGTAAACTTCAATGTTGAGGTTGCCATTCTCTTCAATGTGCACAGCGCAGTCCAGGAAAGGCAAACAGTTATCCTTTGTGTCTTCCTTGGTGAACTTGATGTTTTTATCCACGGCGTTAATGTGCGCAGTGAAGGATTCCACTTCTTGCGTTTTGATTTTGACCCAGGTGTCGTCTACATATCTGTACCAGTGGCTGGGTACTCTCCCTTTAAAAGAGCCAAGAGCCTTCCTTTCCACTTCCTCCATGTAAAGGTTGGCTACAATAGGTGACACGGGGGAGCCCATGGCGCAGCCATGTTTCTGTCTGTAAAAACCCTCGTTGTATTTGAAATATGTAGTGGTGAGGCAGAGGTCTAACAGTGTGCAAATCTGATCTGGTGTGAAGTTGGTCCTGTCTTCCAAGGAGCTGTCTTCTTGTAGTCGTTTTCTGACCGTCTCCACTGCCTCCGTGGTGGGTATGCAAGTGAAGAGGGAGACCACATCAAAGGACACCATGGTTTCATCTGGATCCAGGGTAAGTTTCTGGACCTTGTCGGTGAAGTCGGTGGAGTTCTTGATGTGATGTGGGGTGTTCCCCACAAGAGGTGCTAGGATGGTAGCAAGGTGTTTCGAGATGTTGTAAGTGGCTGAGTTTATGCTACTGATGTAAATGCAGGGTATGGCATCCCCTGGGTAAAGGCGGTGATATGTAAGGCGGTCAATGATTTTGTCCCTTTCAAGGTCTTGAAGGCAAGCTATAACTTTCTTTTTGTAGCTGCTTGTGGGGTCTCGCTTTAAGGCTTCTTAGGTATTGTTGTCACTAAGGAGTGTAGTGATCTTTGTGTGGTAATCTGTTGTGTTTAGGACCATGGTGCACCTTCCCTTATCAGCTGGTAATATAGTGATGTTGTGGTCTTTGCTCAGGGAAGCGACGGCCTTCTTTTCTTGTAATGTAAGGTTAGACGAAGGGACTTTGGCACTGGAGAGGGTGGCTGAGACTTTCATCCTGATTTGCTCTGCTTCTGTCTGTGATAATTTATTAATCCGTATGGCGGTTTCTGTGGCTGTGATGAGGTCCACTATGGGCAACTGTTGCGGAGAAATGGCAAAATTGAGTCCTTTGGGTGTTAAGTGGGCCTTAACGCCCACTCATATCCTGGGCCATCTGACCTCAGGAAATCACATGATAGGGTGGGGCCAGGTTTCACAATGAGCTCACCCGAAACCCTGGCTAATTGTGACCCACACCCACTTTCACACCTTGGCTCATGTGATTAGGTAGAGGATCATCAGGGGGTCCTTTGTCCCTCTTTGGGGGGAAACTCCCACTGGGTTTAAATCTGGGACTCTCCACCATTTGACCTTAGAACTGAAGAAGCTTCTCGGATGAGAAGTGAAACGTCTTCAAGCAACTCAAAGAATCAATCAATCTTTATTTATAAAGCACTTTCATACAGAAATGTAGCACAAAGTGCTTTACATGGTTAAAAGCAGCCCACCCCACCCTGCCCTCCAACTCACTCCCCACACTCTCATTAACATAAACGATCATGGATACATACATACAAATCCCCCCCCCCCCCCCCCCCCCCCCACACACACACACACACACACACACACACACACACACACACACACACACTTAAAGAGTAAAATTGGGCTGGGGACACATGAGCCAGGTGAGGAAACACTATAACAGGGAGCCGTCTGCACCGGGAGCCGGTCACAGACCGCAGCCTCCAGGCTGGGCACACAGCAGGAGGGAGGCAAAGAAGCCCCCCAGCCAGGCTGAGAAGACCCACAGAGCCCCAGCAGCCACGGTCGATCACAGCCCCAGTGCAGAGAGCCCCCTCCGAGGAAACACTGGAGATATGACCCAATAAGGATATATACAGGATAAAAAGATAAAATAAATAAGAATGGGATACAATATAAATATAAATAGAGTAAGAAGATAAAAAATGAATAAGAATAAAATCAAAAAATATTAGGTAAAACCTAAATTAATAATATAAATAGAATAACAGGATAGAATAAATAAGCATAAAATAAATAAACGTTAGGTGAAAGCTAAATTAAAAAGGTGGGTCTTGAGCCTGTTCTTAAAAACATGTACGTTCTCTGCGGCCCTGAGCTCCTCCGGCAGGCTGTTCCACAGACGAGGACCATACCACTGAAAAGCTGCCTCTCCGTGAGCATGTGTCCTGACTTTAGGAACAATCAAAAGGCCAGTACCAGAGGACCTCAGGGTCCGCGAGGGTTCATATGGTAAAAGCAAATGTGAGAGATAAGAAGGCCCAAGACCATTAAGACATTTAAAAACCAATAAAAGAACTTTAAAATCGATCCTGAAACACACGGGGAGCCAACGCAGCGATTCTAAAACCGGTGTAATGTAGTAAAGAAGTCCAGACGCTTTTCTTTCCAAGCTCCTTAGACATGTAATGCTGTACAGTGTGTAATAAGGACATAGTAAATCCAGTTTCACACAAGTGAATCATGTTTTTCTTTGTGTCATAGTTTATTTTAATTTTTAATTTATTTATTTTATGCTGGTGTCCATTTCGCTATAACGTCCATATTCAGGTATTTCTTCCTTACTTTATTTAATTTTCCCTGTAATGATCTACTGTTGCTGCTGCTGGAAGCAGAATATAGTTTATATCAGTGTCAGTCATCTTGTCATTCTGTAATCTAGTTTATGTTGTGAATGTTCTATAAAATAGTAGCTAAATAATCTGTAAAACTTTCTTTGTGGGAAGAGAATGACATTAAGAACTGAAAATTAAACCAGGGCAGTAGCAATTATGCAGGGTCAAGACAGGGTTTCCCTTTGAGTACGGTGAAACAGCTGATGCTCCAGATTAACACACTTTTAAATAGAGAAGGAGCCACCAATATGTTATTCATCTGGTGTAGTGATCCCTGCTTTCCACAGTAATCATGGCTAACTGGTCTCTGGACCGCAGGTGACACTAAGCTACCGGACTATTAATGGATTAGCTTCTCCAACTATGTCAACAGGGTCAAAGTACAAGCAAAAACACAAGCTGGACAGTTTTGTTTAAAAATTTCCACATTAAATGTTCACTATCACTGCTTTTTCTGCTGGTTTTTTTTTTTAGATTTTTTAGATGATTTGATTTAGTAGGTCGACAGGTGTTAGGATCCCATTTAGAACAACATGCGTGCCACTTGGTTGATGGCCACTTAAAGGGATTGACCTTTCCAGCCATGTCAGACTGGTCAGCAAACAGATCCAATAGAGCTTGACCAAAGAGCCCAAGAGAGTTTTAGTGGACAAACACTTGTTCTTAAATCACGTTGCTTCTGTTACTGACACAAAACCACCTGAATTTAATGATGAAACTTGATGAAATGATGAAAACATATGCACAATTACATATAAATGCATCATATTGCATGTAATCGCTTACTTCTATACATCATATGGTCTGCACTTTTTTCTAGATAGAAACACTGTGCTTAATGTGTTCCCACATTCGTAATAAAGTCCAGTCATATTGTGTGTTTATGTACAGTACAAGTTGTTGGTATTTGTATTTATCTCTCTCTTTTTTTGCTCTCTTTGTGAAAGCAATAGCAAAGCGGTGGAGATGAGAAATAAACATTTTAATCTGATAAACATCCATTTAAGCAAGGAGGCACAATATAAATGCAGCACTCCCTTTTTGTGGTATGACCTGAAAAAATAAAAGCTAAAGACGAGTGAAAAGGGAAATTGAGGCACTAAGTAATCACTTTTGGCCCTACAACTGTTATTGAGTTGCTCTCTGTGTATGAGAGTGTGGGGATGTTTTTCTGACAGTAAGCATTTGTGCAGGTGTGTGTCTGTGTGTTCACTATTGAAAGAGGTTTTATAAAGGTGAGACATACAATATGTGTTTTCTTTTCCGCTTATAGAGGAGAAAAACTTAATAAAGTGAACTCACTTCATGGTTTAATAATTTATCTGCTGCGTAGACTGCTTCTTGCTGTACTGTGGGTTGTATTTACTGATATGTGGCCAGGTAAAAGTGGTCAGCATTCATTTATCAAATGAGGATTATTTCCACAAACCTAATTCAGTTGTAAAATGATGATCCTCATGGTCCTCATGTCCCCTATAGATGGCTATAGGGGACACGAGAACTTCATTAATCAGCACAACATTTACTAGCAATCCAGTCTCATTTTGGAATTATTTACTTATGTGAGAGCAATAATGCCTTTAGCAAGCTATCTTCTCTTATGAGAAATACTACGACAAAAACTCTTTCTAAAAAGTGTGGTATACTTCAGCTTTATGCTAAGAAAAAACAAATGTGAAAACAATTTACATCACAGTGGTTGCTAAATGGCAGACAATTAAATTCTTAAAGCCAGATCTATTGAAAGTACCACAGACTTAAAGTTCCTAACAGTGAGTAATTTCGCCCAATGAAATCCTTATATTTTCTTGGAGTTGAATTTATCATGATGTTAAATGGGAATACTTATAGATACTTGGTAAAGGGTATAATTACTTTAGTGAAAATGAAACGCTCAAGAATGATTCCTCACTGTTGGCCACAGTCGCCTGTTTAGTGCAGTGTGTACAGTTAGGTCCATGTGTATTTGGACAATGACACATTTTTTAAATTTTGACTCTGTATACCAACACAGTAGGTTTTAAATCAAATAATCAAGATGTGATTGAAGTGCACACTTTCAATCTTTGATTCAACAACAGTTTAGCAGAAATGGTTTTTAAAATGTAGACCTTTTTTAATTTATAGTGCCAATTTTTTCCAGTACTTAAACATAATTAGATCAAAGTTTTTTTTTATGTGACTGAAAAACCAAATAAAAGTTATCAGAGTAAAGGCAAAAACTTGATAAGTGAACAAATCATCAAGCATTTTTGAAAACAGGAACCCACGGGCCAGCTTAGCAATAATAACACATGTGGAAGACCACAGAATTATAGTTGCAACCCTTAGTAGAACCGGGTCCCTGGTATTCATTGATGTGACTGATAAAAGCAGCAGGAGGAATTGTAAAGTGCGCAGGGCTATACTCTGTTCAGATTCTGCCAAATGCTGCAAAACTGATGGGACAGGGCTTCACAGTACAAATGGATAATGAGCCAAAACCTTATGCAAACGGTTTTGGCTCATATGATACACTGACTTAGTCAGTTTTCAATAGAGCAATCTTTTCTGTTAATACATACAAAACTTAATCCAGAAAGACCCACAAAAAAGCAACAGGAGGTGGCTGCAGTAAATGCATAGTAAAATATCTCAAGTGATGTAAACTCCAGGCAGTGATTGATTGTGAAAACTGTTCAATTACTTATTAAAAGAATCCTTTAAAATTATGTTACTTTGTTTGTACTTCGGAGTCTCTGAATTTATTTATTTATTTTTTTAAGGGCTGTATTTCAAAGACAGTTTTTGCTCTTCAATCACATTTTGATGATTTTATCCACTGTGGTGTTGTTCAGAGGAAAAACTACAAAATATGTAATTGTCCGAAAACATATGGTGCTAACTGTGTTGCTCACTGCAGAGGCACTGGCCCGTTACAGCTTTGTTTTGAATTCAACTCAAAATTTCCCTGGCTCTAATGCAAACCCCAGACATGAAGAGTGAGACTTGCTCTAAGGCAGTATAACTTGTGAATACACCTAATAATTAAATTCTGGTCCAATGTTGACAGGCTCACAAAGTCCTCCTGAAAAACTGGGTCTTGGTCCCTTTCCAAGAACACTCTGGTGTGGTTAATTTGTGGTGTGAAAACAAAAGGGACCAAGTTCAGGGATTTTCTCAGAAACAACAGAAAGTTTAAGGGAGTTGTCCTATTAAACCATGTTTTTGGTTCGATAAGTGTTACATTATTTATGTTCAATCATGCACACAAACATCCTAATCAATAAATTACTAGTCAGGTGATATGACTTATGTAAGTAGTCTTGGTTCATTGATAAAATGCCAATGCAAACATCAGCTCACCAAAGGAGAGTACCATTACTCAAGGGTTTATCTTACATGTTAACAGTCCTAAATACCGTATGCCCCGTTCATTTACAGAATAAATTAGTCACTAAAATAAGTTAATCCACTCGTTAGCAGTGGGTTGCACTTTCTAAATTATGTAACAAAATAATTCGTCAGCCCATAGTGTTTATCTTTAGCTGAGGTGATAAGTCGTCTTGGGCAAAACTAGCTACACATTTTCCAAGGTGCTAAGTACCTGTTTGTTTACATCTTAAGAGTGCTCTCATCTGGATAGAGACCCTGATATAATGCCTGAAATCCTCTGAAGTCTAGTCTTCCAGTTTGGGTGTTACAGCTCTTATTGATCCTGTTACCACTGGGACCACTTTGGACTTTCCTTCCAAATCTCCTTCAGTTGTACCTTCAGCTCCTGGTACTGCTCAGCTTTCTCTTGCTCCTTCTTCCAGATTTTCCTCTCTGCTGAGATTTTCAGGACTGGTTAAATATCATGTCACAGTGTCCTGTTTTTACTTGACACCAGCTTGTAAAGACCAACATTAAAAAAAAAATAAAAACAACCTACAAACTTACTTTCATTACACTACTTTTCGTACTGCCTCTGATAATACAATTTGTGCAGTGTGTCTGTCTGGAGCTTTTCATCGCAGGATGACAACTACTTACACAATTTTTTCAAAGAAATAATTTGGGTTGTTTTTCCATCATGGTAGCAATTTTCTGATATTTACAGTGGCTTTTTACACACTCAATTATCATACAAAAGCCAGGCTACTGTTATGTTTCAGCACTCAGTACTTGTCTTCCTGGTACTTAATACTGGATGATGGCAGATCTATTTTCAGAAGTTAAGATTCTATATTTCAATAATTATACAGTATATCACAGTACTGTATAACATTAAAGTACAAACACCATAATTTTATTTCTATATTACCCCTTTTTTGTCTTGAAGTTTCTGTGAAGTTTTATCACCTTCCAGAAACGCTCATCCGTAGCTTTCAGCCTTTCTAAAATATGATGAGAAAACTCTATGAGATAGAAATGCTGGTCACACTATTTATAAACATTTAATTCAGACAAACCACAAATTCTATTGTTGTGCATTTGGTAGAGTGTTGTCAGAGGGCACCTGTGACATCATCAGTCTTATTACCCTGTTTGCTGTGATGGAAACACAGACTACATGACTCATCGTCATGATGTGTGTGTGTGTGTGCACTTGTCCACTTTTAATCTGAGGAGTAAGAAGCAAGTGTCCGTGTGTGTATACTGTGTCAGTGTCAGGACAGGACGTTTGTGTCATTAAGATTGTCCTCTATTAGGGGAACACGCTTTTAGCTGTTAGTGAATGTGCCTGTGTGCATGTGTCATAAACTATGTCCTTAGCACAGTAGACTGTGTGTGTGTGTGCTGCTTATTCTGTATCCATTCTCTGCCCGGTTAATTAATCAGATTCTTTGTTTTGTATCTGTTGTTGCATAAGCTGCATTTGGATACCTTCATGTTGGATAGGTATGTGTTTTTCTCTTGGTGTGTGTTTGCATGCATGATGCATGTAACTGCTTGTTCACCTTATTTGTTTCTGTATACATCTGTATGGATGTATGTATATGTGAATTCAGTATACATTTAGTTATATGAATAACTCCTGCAGGCAGCAGTAATAATGTCAGTTCAGCAATGGAAAAGAGCTTCTGCTAATTTCGGATGTGGCATGTTTGTTAACAAACCAGTCTTATTACCTACATGTTTGTTCTACATGTGAATGGGAGACTTGTTGGAAAAACTATTTTTGGGGACACATCATGTATTCTATCTAAGTCTTACACCGAAGACTATCCCTGTCCTCATTAATTTGGGTGATTTTAACTACACAGTGTTAACTTTTCACTGAGGTTATGCAGTAAGAATAGCCTGTATAAAATGTGGTCATAATGAGGTTTGTGGATTGTGACGGTGTAATGTTTGTCAAAAGCCATGTCAGTGAAGTCCTTTCACTGCAAAGACAATTATTTCCATCCCCGATTCATTGTGGTAAGGGGAATAGGTAATATCAAAAATAGCAATTACTATAGGGCTTTGGAGCGTAATGTCACGGGGGTGGGCGTGGAAAGGATTTTGGCCCGATTCGCCATTTTGGGGGTCTAGCGCAAGTGAAAAGGGAGCAAAGGCACACACAACAGCCATGGTTCGTATTTGCTGTGTGGTCGGCTGCAATGTTCGATCACACGACCGGCAAGAGAATAAGCTTGAAAATGGTTTATCTTTTCATTCTTTCCCAACCTGGAAGCAACATGAGGCAGCTCGTGTATCGGATGTTACCAAACGAAGGCGTCTAGCCTGGATAGCAGCTGTGAGACGCGCTGACGTGCAGTTCTCTTCCATCTCCAGATATCTGTTGGTGCTCCAGACATTTTCATTCCGGTAAGTTCTAAATATGTTCATATCACTCTTTATAGCCTATTAGTTTTATTTTCTATGCGCTCTGAGGTCATAGAAAATTAGAACAAACATCCTACTGAGTGATTTTGCAGACCTTCTATTTATAGAGTTGCTAATTATTTGGCATTATTGCAGCAAACCAGCCTATGAAATGGATGAAACACATCGTGACTGAGTTCCAGCGCTACACAAGGGACCTGCTTCAAACATACCACCATGCCAATCAGATTACTTCTTCCATGTCAGGGTGAAGAGGTGACCCTCCTGGATAAGATGGTGAAGGTTTGCTGCGTTTTGGTGAACAGTGTGATAATAAAACCAGGGAAAAATGAAACCTGCTCCTGTTAAATATTCTTAAGTCTTGTGCTGTTAAAATTGCTGTATTTTTTCAAAAGATACAGTAAATAAAGTAATGTTAGTAGTGGGTGATATCATGTAAACACTCATGATTTTGTGTAAACATTTTGTCATTTGTAAACTATAAATGACATGGATTCTACATTGTAACTGATGTGATGTTCTATAAGGTGGTTTTAATAAAAAAAAAAAAAAGAGGCAAAAATTAGTTTGGTTCTTTATTCAACTTTTGAACAGTGGGACTCAGTCAGTACATATTCAGTAAATGCAAATTATTTACATGGCAGTGCACAACAGGCATAAATCTAGATCCCTAGATAAAACATTATGGGTCATTCCCACAACCCACAGCTTTACTGTGTTCCAGCAAAGTATCCAATAGCAGTGACAACTCCTCCAAAGTAGCAGGTGGGATTTTTCTGTTTTGAGGACGGCTCCTTTTACCTTTCAATACGGATGGTCTGTTTATGTTTTGATCAAGAGCCTTTTTTTGGGCAGCTGAAGAGGAGAAGTCTATCTTATGGCCAACCTCTGGCTGTATCTTGGTCATATTACCCAGCAAAACCCAGTATGCAGGTTCATCTGTAACAGTCCTTGTGCCACAGATCAACACTGTTGCTTCTACATTAAACAGAAGAGCAGTGACATGGCTGCAGGTCTCTGCGACTCCGGCTATACAGGTGCAGTGGGCGGCTTCAACCTTCCCTGTGATGCTCACAGTGACCCATGGCTGCAATGCTGGTTCATTCAGTCTTTGAGAGTGCAGTACCTGAAACACACACAGACAAAGTTCATTTAAAGACAAGAACTAATGAGCCAAGGCCGACGTAAATGTGTTTTATCTACTTTAACATAAATGTAACAAAGTGTTTAGACAGTTAGCACATACATGTAATTTTTCATTTTTTTATGTATCCATCTATAGAACGCTGCATGTTATAGTGTAAATCTGCCTGTTCTCTGTCAGAAACCTGCCTGCAGAAAATGAACCTAAAGTATGTAATGCAAGGATGTCATCACTTTCAAGATGGAGAAAGCATAAAGTGACAATTATGAATCACTTAATATGATAAGGAGATTCTGCAGGTCATTAATCAATGTATAAAACTAAAATAAAATGTATTTTTAGTGACACAGGATACAAACATGGAAGCAAGATGTATAATTAGGATTATTTATAATAAATATGAATAAATTAGTGCAATTTCTTTAACCATAAAGAATAACTAAATCCTTCAGGACAATGTCACATCAATGCACTGAACTCACTATGTTATCCACCTAACAGCCTCCACATGTTCTCACTGTAATTTCCCCCTCATGAATGAATTTATGCTGCACTAATCTGAATGTTTGCAGGGAAATCAAACGCATTTCACACGCAGTACTCAAGCTGACTTACCTTTGTTTGAATGACGACTTGTACGCGCTGACTTCACAGACAAGGTACGAAAATATGTCAGGCTACGTCAATAGCGGTTGGTCTTCAGGGTTTCTACTCCACGGCCGTATTTCATACAGGTCCACATTTCCAATGCACGCTATTTTCTGCAAGTACCGCTGCTTCGCCTCTGGACGCAATCAGTCTCTATACAGTTCATTCTCTTTTGAGCTGCTTTTAAGCATCTTTCTTGTAGTTGTCGTTCCAACACAGTGTGTGTGTTTTGATTCGTAGACCCCGAAAATGGCGCTGCGCTCCCACAATGCATTGCGGCGTGACGTCAACTCCAAAGCCCTATATTAAAGCTAAATGACAAGGGCAAATTTAAAAACAAACAAACAAACTATATAGTTTGTTTTAAGCCAAATAAAAAAATTTGGCTTTTTGTGGGTTTGTATTTTTTTTTCCTTTCCTGTTTTTTTTTTTTTTTTCAAATGTCAAATAATTTGTATCAACAAAGTAAAAATGGCTCTATTGCAAGGATTGTGGCTTGGCACGAAGTTATAACTATATACTATTTTGAAGAAAGATACACATCAACAACATGCAGAGTGGCAGATAAATGTGTATACCAACAGAGAGATACAGACAGAGACATAAGTAAGAGACATGTCAGAGCCATTGGTATAGATGGATATAAAGTGCGAAAGCCAGCGATAGAGGGGATGATGGAGAGCAGTGGTTGTAGAGCCTCTTAGCCATCACCATGAAAGCAGCTTTTCCACTTGTTTGAGGTCCCAGGCACTGCTCTCTAAATAGCTAAACATCATCTGTGACATCAAGACACTGAGGGCAAGCATGTACTTAAATATCTAAAATTAGGGAATGGAAAAGGCATCTGTTTTTTGACTGTAGCACACAGATGCAGCCAATGTACAAGTACTTCTCAAAACCTGAACTCCTGCTGAACTTTACTGGATTCAATGAATGACTAAAATGCATTTTTTTTTCTTAGTTTCCTGACAATACCAGTTTATTATGTGTTTGTGTGTCTGTATTGGTAGGCTAAAGCAACTTAACATTTGTCAAATGCTGCTGTTGAATGTAGCAGTTTTTTCCACTGGCAAAAATCATAGAAACTATGGGTAACACTAACCATTAAAAAAGGTTAAAAAAATTATTTATTTCAATTATTTCCATATTTTCACCTGTTCCCTCCATTTCCAGTTTCTTATCAGCTTCTGCTTGCAATAAGCTGCTGGCTTCACAAGGTAGTCCAGACATACATCTATTCAGCCACATTCCAGCAGCTTCTATGAATCACAAGATTAACCTGAAATATAAGATGACATAAGAAATCTCTCCAGCATATCTATATTCCTGAAAGCCCTCCAAAGTCCAGGAAACATCATCATAACATTCCAGAAGCACCTCAGCTGGATCCTTTCAGCGGTACGCATCAATGCTTCTAGTACGAGATTCTTTATCTTCTCTATATATACGATCCACATACACCCCTAAAGAATTTTGCATCCTCGTTTCGGAATTGTTCGGCAACAAAACAAATCTCATTGTAAGTGCCTGTTCTAACAAAAATATACTGCTAAACTGAAAGCTTCACTCCAGCAAACGTTGTTTTTTTACTAATACAAGAAACTGGAGCACTGAACCAACTGCTGACCTCATGTTGTAGCTGACACTTAGGTCTTGCTCACTTAGACCAGCAAGTTTCCAAGTAGGGAACACATGGGAGATGAACACACTGAACTGCAAACTGTTCCAGTGGGTACTGAATGGTATAAAATGAAGAGTTTCTCCAGATGATCACATGACACGGATAGACGGGGATAATAATTTAAGACCTAATGAATGAAATTTTAATTATTTGCACCTTAAAAATCTACAAAATCTGGTTTCAGCCAGTAAAAGCTTGGAGTGCCTACAGCTTTGCATGCCCCAATATCTTTTTGTGCAAGATATTAAAACCCAAGTTGCTCTCCAGTACATGCATCTTAGATAGAAAGCACTTAAACATAGAAAACTGCTCGTATGAATGAATGTGAATGGGTGAATGAGGTATGTTTGAGTGCTTAAATAGAGGAAAAGAACTATATAAGAACCATTTAGCATTTAGCCAGAAGTTTAAACTAGGCAAGAACTTTGAAACTATAAATTTCTACATCAAGCATACTTTGTGCTGTGCCGCAAACATAATCTAATGTTTCAAGGAGTCACCTGATGCGAAATGCACTGTAGAGGCCATTTGTCCTCTCTGCTTCAATCTAATTTGTTCATGACAATCACACTAATGTATCTGCATTAATGTGCTGTTGATTTATTGCCATGCACCATTAACGCACAAAGGGGGACTTGTCCCAGTATGTCTACTGTACAGTGGCATCTAATGTTTCTAACCACATGTGGACCAGGAGAGAAAATTTTGCTTATCTGCTGGTTATCACTTTGGTCCATGTTGTCCCATTATGCTTGTTTTAGGGCACAGTAATAAAAAGTTCAATGCAAAATGCGGAAGGCAGTTCAGTGATTAATTAAGTGATTCCAGTTTCATTATCAATATCACGTATTAATTCCTTTCCCTATGAATTCGCTTATCAATTCTCATTGGCTCCTCTTTCATACTCATCATCATCGTTAAGCAGCATATCAAATACATTACATTCGTTCAAGTTAATTGGATAGTGTGTGGGCAAATCTTAGTGTTGGCTTTATTGATCAAAAAAGGTAATGTGTTATACATTACTTGTTGCTGTTCTTAAAAATAATTCTATAATTCATTACACAATTCATTACGTCACTTTTAGGTAATTTCTCCATAAAATAGGCTGAAATGTATTGTCTCACAATTACCATTTAACAATACAAACCTCAGGCTACGGCCCCCTACACACTGACACAAATATCTGCCCTAATGAGGACACACATATGATCTTTCCTTTAGTATTTAGGTATGAGCACAAAGGCCACAGCAGAAAGCAAAGATGAAAACCAGCATTAAGAAACTTCAAAGGGACTCTCACAGTGATTCTCCTGTAGATACATGAACAGGTGTGTCTCCAAGCATATGGGACGCAGTCTCAACCACTTCAATATTGGATATATTATTGTTATATATTTAATCCTTTGGATATAAATTTTCAAAGTATAGCCAACTAAAATATGTGTCTGTCCTGAGGCCTAGTGGAACTTAAATAGGTTTCAATTAGATTTAACTTACTGAAAGCTCTCACCACCTGCAACAGTCATAGCGAGTGTGCAAAATATATGCAGAGCAATGCATACTTCTCTTCTCTCTAGTGTTTTATTAACCAAGGTACCTCCAGCAATTAGGCACATGTTTTGACATAACAGTACTCACCTGCTTCTTCAGATACATCTGAGGTTGGTGCAGTGTCAGGAGTGTGGATATGGGGAGATGGGAGTGGGGCAGCTACACCTGAGCCAGAGGTTCGATCTGTTTTGCCTGGCACCAGATTGTCAGATCAGTGATTTAGTATACATATGTATAAAGGGTCTGCCTGCACCATTTACATGGCTAAAATAACACAAATGCATTATTTTCTGTTACAAATAAAGTAAGCTAACTAATACTTCTAAAGCAAGTAGTTTCTTTCATGTGGAATTTGCTATGAGTTTAATGTCTCTTTTCTTTTTTGAAGCCCAGATGTCCTTAAATAATCCTTACGCCTCTTGCACTCAGAGGAGCTAGCTGGGGCACCTGGACCAAACCAAATGATTAAATAAGGTGGGGGGAGATGGGGGTCAGAGGCTGACTGGATTTTATTCTTTGTTGCCAAAAACAAAACTAATGCTAGAAAACAAACACGTTCATAAGCAAACAGTATTTTATGGTGATAGGTTAATAATTTAAAAATAAGAAAACAAGACAAACTGACTGTTCTCCTGTTCTGTAGGGCCCTTGGCAGTCATGGCCTCACAGACTTGTCATAATTTTTCTCCCTGCTATGGCACCCTTGAGCATGAACAGGTAGAAATGGAGGCTGCAGCTGCCTGTTGAAAGTCACGGTCTGGCAGCTAGGCTGGGGTCAGCATTCACTCAGCTTTAACATCACTCTGGGTTCTTGGCTAGCTTAGCGTTAGCATGCTGTCTGTGCAGGTGCTGGCAATGAGACGAAGGTCTGTTAGCAGCATAATGCAGCTGTTTCTGTCCTGGATTCAGTTTGCACTTTACCATCGTGCTCTCTTGCTTTTTGTGCAATAAAAATAAAAGTAATGTCGATATCCACGCTGCAGACTGCACCGCTATTTTCCTCTTCCTGCACACAAGCTGAAATCAGCTTATTGTGGGGCAGGTGGAAGTGGAACCAACAAGTGGAGTCTATAGGTAGGCAGGCGATCAATTCTAAGTAGCTACTGTGAACCGGTTCTCTACAAGAACAGGTTCTCGATTCTCAGATACTCAGATATCAGAAAGAGTGTAAATGACATTCAAAAGTGTAATTGGCCGCATTTCTTTTTGTCATCTTTATATTAAGAATTGCTAAGAATTGGATTTCTATATTTTAATATTATTACTTCTTGAAAAATGACTGGTGCTGCATGCGCAAAAAGGGGAAAAAATGATGAACACAATCTTCTAAAAGATATTTTATAATTTCTGACTATTCATTTGAAGCACCCACATAAACTCTAGTTCAAGGGGATGCATTTCGTTTGTGAATCTGTGCAGATTTTCATTGCTGTGTGTGAACGAGGTTTGTTTTATGTTGTTTGAGTGCTTGTTCATTTTGAAATGCACATGTAACTACGTGCTCTCGCATTTGCATCAAACATCTGACTGTACACGTTTTGTAAGACTGAGTATGTATTTGTGTGTGTGTGTGCCACAATGGGGAATTAAAATGATCCAACATTAGAGTGTTTCAGATCTATATCAAAGAGGGTCTGAAGGATTCAGATGTGCCCTTCAGCACTGAACACACACACAAACATGCACACTTTGTGAACTTGCTCATATCTCATGTTAATGTCTTTTTTCTTGTATCTCCCATGACATCAGATGTAAGAGACAACACTGTGTAGATAAGTATCACTTGAAAACACACACACACACACACACACACACACACACACACACACACACACACACAGCCCAGAAAAATGTTTTGGTGCTGCATGGCCCCATTAATGCTGCGTATGTGTGACTGTGTGTATGGATTTTGTGTATTTCTAAACATTTGTATGAAGATGAAGTCTTGAGTGTTCACCTCCATGAATGGGATTGGGTCATTTGTGTATTTCTTTGTGCATGTATGTATTCAAATCCTCATGTGTTTATCAAGTACCTGCCTGTGCTTGTGTGCGTGTGTGTGAGTGTGTGTGTCCTTTAACATTCTAGTGGCCCACATGAGCAATGCTGGGTGTGCGGCTACAGTCAGGTAGCTATAAATCACAGAGACAAACACTGGATTTTTGCGTTAGGAAAATGGCTTGTTCCTGCTGAAATGTCGGTGTGTTCACCTCCAGCCACATATCTCTGTCTGCAGCACAACCTACCAATGCCCTTGGGAGAAGACACACAAAAACACAGGCACATAGGCACAGACAACCTGGAACACCCAGGTACAAAATCCTCAGGGTGGATGATGATTTGCAAAGACGCTCTCCTAGATCAGGGAGAAGTTCATGAAGTGGGATGTTATATATTAATATGTGACTCTTTGTTTACAAATATTCATTGTGATGTAGTTTAAAATATGTTGACAAGAAACTCACTTGTGCTGCATAAAAGAAACTAACAGTAGGAATTAATGTTCTTAGACTGCCTTATGATGTGACCCATCAAGTCCTTGCATCTATTTATCAAAAACACCACGTTCTTCTCAAGAGTCCCAGCTGGCATTAGCAGTCAAGGGATCTGATCAACAGATCCCTTGACTGCTAATTTACTCATGCAACAATGGTATTAGACATGGAGCAGCAGATCAAAGGCGCAATACGAAAAAGCAACACGAAATTCAAAATTTTCCAGATCCGAATTTGCCGTGGAACGTGTTTACACATCGAACATGTTGCGCTTTTGCAACTGTGTCCTCAATAAAAGCACTGTGAAAACAATGAAGTTAACATCAAGTGATAATAAGGTGAAGTTTCTAAACAAGAAAGCATAAGTGCTGCAAATTCATATTCATATGTTCACATGGATTTTACTCATCTGGTGTGTTAAGACGTGTGTGTTAGTTTTGCACTTTATTTTAATGTGTTTCTTACTTGGTTTGGTTCAGGGATAGATTGTGCTTTTTAAGCAATAATTTATGAAATGCCCCTTCACAATATTAATCACAATATTAAATCTACATACCAAAAAATGAAGCTTACCCAGTGGGTTTAAATATGGTTTTAGAAGGCTTCCTTTACAGGTGTTCATTTATGAGAAGCTGGGAGAGACAAACCTGTATCAACAGCTTGTTGGGTCACTGCAAAGTAAGCTTTAGGTCAATCAATACTAAAATAAATAGAGGGAATAGCTAAAACTGGCATCTTGCATCTTTTCAAGATGTTTTGCTGCATTCTGGTGACATTTACTTCCAAACGAGTTGTTTTAACTGGAATAGACAGCAAATGATCAAAATACTATGGGAACCAACAGCACTGATAATAATATAGAGGTTATTCAACAAACACATATTTCACACAAAGTTGTTACTACACTATCTTTGGATTAAGGAATATCTCATACAAGCTGCAAAGCATGTCATAAATGTTGATCATAACATTAATATCACCTGCTATTGTTTGATCATCTGAGACTCAAAGCCATCCATTACTTCTCACCTTCCTTTGCACCTTTTAAAGGTGTTTATTCCACCCTCGCTTCTACATTAAACGCTCACCAGCAAAGCCAAATTTAGAACAACCATTTACTCATGCAACAATGGTTAAAAAACAAAAACAAAACAGACGATCAAGTTGGTCTGGATTCATGATCAGATGGTGAAATCTAAAATTTTATTCATCACTTGTGTCATCATCAATTTTTGCATAAAACCAGGCCCACTGTTGCAGATGCATTCTGTATTGAAATGCAAAATATATATTATCATATAAATAAAAATATATATATTAACATAATCACAAAAGACACTGATCTAATGGTGATACCATTAGATCTTCACATACAGGAAGTCTGTTATGTGAGTGGTTAACCATGCAGAGCAAAATATGTGATATGAGATGGGAAGTGAGTCCTCATTCAGCCTCCTTCTCTCTTCTCCTTCAGTGTCACACACACACACACGCACACAGGACATAACAAAGTCAGCTGCAGACAGAGTACTGATGTAGACCTTCATGCTTTATAGCATACTGAACGGGTGTCTGGGAATTAGCAGGGCACTTGTTTGAGTGTGTATATTGACCGTGCAGGGATTGGCTCATTGATACTGTGATCTGTTACATCTTTACTTGGGTTGCTTCTGACAAATGATCAATTTAGATAACGTACACTGAAATCATGTGTTGGTGCTTCATGGTTAGGATACTAAAGAGAAAGACTAGACTCCCTCAGGAACTACCTATATGTTCTCATGCGTGTAAAAGCAGTGTGGTAAGTTTATATTTGTGGGTCTGCCTGAATACATGAAAATGTCAGAAGTTGTCACAGCATTTTAAAGAGATGTGAGTTCCTGGCTAAGCCAACAAGTCATAAAATAGATTTTCTGGGTGATCTAAGCACATACAAATGGATGATAATAGCCCAATAAAAAAACTGGTGTCTTGACTATTTGTGAGTGGGACACATTTTTTTCCATTATATGTACTTCTACATCCTGCCTATGCCAGCAGCAAAGAAGTAGTATTATAACAAAGTATAAAACTACAGAAATGTGGGTGTACATAATTACATGCATACAGGGTTACGGGTGAATTGTTGTTTTCAGAAATAAGTGAATTAAATGAATTTGTTTACATGTACAGTTTTACATTACAATGAGAGCCAACTGGAGGTCATAGTCCGCATCCCTTTTCATTTAGTGCTGAGGCACTGAAAACGCCCTGCTGGTGCTGTGAGGATGTCCTTTCCACATCCTCCTCCCACATTACCAGTTATATCACTTGCACTCATCTAATACTACACAGGTGGTTTCATCATCTTCCTCTGATTCTTTAAAACGTTCACTCACACAGTCTAGTTGTTTTTTCATCACACCGCTCAACAATCACACTGTGGTAAGGTCTTTGTTTTCTATAGTTTTGCTCTTTTCTTTCTACATGTCTTTTGTTTCCTTTTTTCTTTTGTTGTATTTTTCTTATGCTCGCTTCTTTCCTTCTTAACATATTTGTTCAAATGCCACTTTATTTTTGTTCACTTCTTCTTTCTCTCTATTTTAATTTATTAACGATCTTCCTTCAGTTTCTTTTTCCTGCTTTGTTTGACTTGCTCTGTATTTACTTTTTTGCCCTCTGCCTTGCTTTTTTCTGTGCCTTCCTTAATGTCAGTCTACTTAACTTCCTTTTGTATCTTTTTTGTGCGCTGTCCTCTCTTTGTCTTGTTGACTTCTTTCAGTTTCTTCCTGTCTTTGCCTCTGCCTATTAGTCACTTTGTCTCTTTTTAACTTGATCTTTTTTCATTGCTTCATTGTCTGTCTTTGTATTCGTTTGGTCTCTTTTTTAACTTGTCTTCTTTCTCATTTGTCTCTTTCCAGCTTTTATTCTTTATTTTCTTTGCTTATTCTTTTTCTACCTGGCAGAGCATCTTCTCACTTTTCCTTTTCATGCCAGAACCCGACCCATGTATCTACCTGTCTGTCTGCCTTCTATCTGCCTGTTTTGCCTCCTACCTCCTCTCAGGCTGTGCTAGTTCATTTACTCTGCATGCTGCCTTGATGTGATTTCAATGCAAATAGCAAGTGAAACACAAATGGATCAGGTTCTTTGTGCAGAGAGACGCACGAAGAGAGAGATCTTAAGACTGAGTGAGTGCTAGGAAGCGAGTGACTTCCATTCTTCTGATTTCCCAAATGGAGAAGCATAACAATCTATCACTCCTGCAGAGAAAGTCTGTGTGTATAGATGGATGCCGTCTCTCCTGTAGTGAGCACAGCTGCAAATCACTGTCAATCACATAAAAATCCTGTCTCTGTTTTCTGTGAAACAACACTGGTGAATTTACATTTCTACATATTCTAACCCATTCATACATACACACACATCATGCATGCACAAACACACACAGAGACCACCTGCATAGGAATTTCAGGCTATCTTCTTTGATGGTGGAAGTAATATCTGACTGGTAAATGGAGAGTCTCAGTTTTCATATCCTGAAAATGGGGCTCCCTGCTGTAATGACTTCACTCTAGCACACGTCACTATGTTCTCTTTTCATCTTTCTCTTTTTTCTTCTTCATGCGTCTGTTTGCTCTTTATCGTTGTCTAGTAGGTGCATTCTGATTTGATGGCACTTCATTAGTTGTGACTGTCAAAAATGTATATTAATGATCAAAAATTGTTTATTATATAGGAAAAGGCAGACTGTCCAAATGTAAATCTGCAGATTCCCAGGCACTGGCACAGCTTCCAAGAGACTTGCCAGAGCGCCACATTTTCTGATCAGACACATAATAGTACTGAATTCTCACTTTTTTTTTCATTCAAAAACCTTTTAAGTTAAAAATAAATCAGAATGTAGTAGCTCCTAAAAACAGTCTTTACTGTCACATCTTCGACAACCTGTAGTCAAGAAAGACAATTTTGATAGGAATAAATGGAACAGGAACAAAGACAACATATTTCAGATTAGCAGCATTTACAAACCTCATTTTGGATATATTTAGGTGCAGAGAAAGTAGCTTGAGTTTTCTCTGTACACCTCTAAAAGCAGCACTTTTCTTCAATATTTAGATTTTTAAATCCATGCCAGTGAACTCAGTCAGAAATACTGCTTTGTATACAAGGTGATCTCAGAGGTTTTTAAAACCCTGAACTCAGACCTCAGTCAGTATAGGCTGTGGTTAAAGTGCCCTTAATTGGGACACTGAGTTTGTACTGGAGGTTCCCATCTATTGTGTATGAATTTAACATATTCAAAGAATAAAATGTTCTTTCCACGTTTCGTCACTGAATATTGTCTGAACATTACTTTGTTGAAACATAAAAGCTATCATTTAATCCTGCCACAAGTAGTACCTGAAATAAAAGACATGGCAAATGAGATTTTTAAAGCAATTTACAAAGTATTATACTAGAATGCCATGCATGTCTCCAGGGAGAACTGGTGTTTTCAAGCACACCTGAAGTGCTGGCTTTGATTTTGAATTACCTACCATCTCCTCAGGCTCTGACTCTCACAGTGAATTGCATATTAGATGTCTTTAATTACAGGTATTTCTGTTGTTAATCTGTTTTCCCTCACTGTTTTTGCATTTCTTAGTAAAGTGTGTTTTTTCAGAATGAATGGTGTAAGGTTGAATGGGGAACAAGTGTGGAAATGAATTGACTGGACATTAGTGGATACCTAGGGAAAGTAATTTTGTGTGTTAAAGTCTGGAAAACGCACAAATGCCTTAAAACAAATTCCAACATGAAACAGTTGTTCTGCATTTAGCATTTACTAATCAGACTACCATTATGTGCAACAAAATCTTAAGTGTCACAGCTGCTGAGCATATCAGAGAGTAAACATCTAGCTACGTACCAAAAGCAAAAGAGTTTAACAAGTGCTGCGGGCAGAGTGATGCACAGCCTGAAAGCACCAGCCTAAAGTGAATGCAAACAAAAGACCTCTAGACTTGCAAACAACTCCCTGCCACACTAATTTGCAGATCTGCCATGGCTTCTTTGCATTCCCTGGGCTTGGTACAAAATCTTCGTTTTACCCTCTGTACTTATTTTATTATTTCTACACACATTTATTTTTCATGGTACCAAGGCAGGCATAATTAAAAAATAATCATTTATTGTCAAGAAACTTGATTTCTGGTGAGTACATTGGATACACTCACCAGCCACACCTGCTCAACTGCTTGTTAATACAGATAACCAGGCATTCATGTGAAAGGAAATAACAAGAAGACCTGCTGAAGTTAAAAGCAAACATCAGAGGGAGGAAAGGTGATTTAAGTGACCTTTAATCGGACATGTTTGTTGGAGTATTTCAGTTGATTCAGTGGGATTTTGCTACACAACCATCTCTGACGTTTACAGACAATAACTTGAAAAAGAGAAACTGTCCCATAAGTCACAGTTCTCTGGGTGTAAATGCCTTGTTGATGTCAGAGGTCAGAGGAGAATGGTGGACTGCATCACACTCAAAGGAAGGCAAAAGCAACTCCAATGACCACTACACTATGTCCTTATATCCAAGATGTGCAGAAGAGCATCTCTGAACACACATGAGGAACCTTGAAGCAGATGGGCTACAAGTGCAGAAGTCTGTACCAGGATCCACTCTCTGTGAGCTAAGAGCAGGAAACTAAACCACATTTCACGTGAGTTCACTATTTGAAAAACATTGTGCAATCTGATGAGTCTCCATTTCTATTGCAACAGGTGTTAGGGTCAAACTTTGACATAAATAACATGAAAGCATGGATCCAGACCCATCCTGTCTTGTATCAGTGGTTTAGGATGTTGACGATGTGGGGGATATCTTCATTGCATTGTTTGGAACCTCAATTGAGCATTTAGTCACCACAGCTTACTTAAGTATAGGTGCTGACCATCTCCATCCCTTCGTGTCCATAGGGAACCCATCTTCTGATGGCTGCACACAGCAACATGACAGTGAGTTCACTATACTCTCCAAATACACCAGATCTCAATACTATTAATAGAGCAGCTTTGGGATGTTGTGGAACAAGAGATGTCAATAAGGACTAATCATCTCTGGGGAAGGTTTCCACCACCATGTTGAATCTATGCCACAAAGAATAAAGGCAGTTCTGGGAATCCAGCTCAGCATAAGCAAGTGTAAATAATAATAGATAAATATGCCATGTATATTTAGTGTACCGTGTAAGTGTACATAGTGAGTGTATATATTTAGTTATAGCCACAAATGCTCAGCATGAGCTAACCTCTACAGTGTTTTTGTCTTACTACCTGTGCAGCTGTACTCAGTGTTACAGGGACTTACTTCAGTTAGTTTAAACTCAGTCAAATCAAATCATAATGATATATAAAAATGAGGCTGGAGAGAACCAAGAGAAATATTTTCCTATTTTTAAGTATAAAAATCTGAACTTTAGTAAGTCAAACACCCGTGGATGAAATGAGCTCATACATTATGAATTAAAATCAAAATAGCAGTAGATACAGTTGCTGCACTCAGAACTGGCAGACATCATATCAATATATATTGTGAGTGCTATTATCCCAGTGCGCGCATGTGCGCGCGCACGCACACACACACACACACACACACACACACACACACACACACACACACACACACACACACACACACACACACTGTATACACACACACTATTATTTCTTTTTGCTTCATAAATCCAGTTATGCTTTTCTTACAATTCTCTGTATAACTATCACTTACATTTTTGTCAGTTTGATTTATGCCATCCTTAGTGGGAGGCTATTGGTGCTCAGTAAAAACCACTATTAATAATTTAATCTTGGTATTGCTTGCTGCCTGCCGCTATTGCTCAGTGTGGTTTAGGTTGCATCTTTGTGCTATGGGGATGCTGAGCAGGCATAACAGGGCAGGCCTTTGTTATTAAATTTTTTAACCACAGACAAAAAGAAGAAACGATCAACAAATATCAGAATTGTATTAGTTTGTTTTGAAACCAGTGAATTTCAGCAAGCTCACAGATTTGCACAAAATCTTATTTTTGCTTTATAACATTATGACATTTATGTTTTTGCTCTAAATATCTATCCTTCCAAATAATTTTTGAAAATGTACTATTCAATATTTTTACAAGGGACCCCTTACAGTGAGGAGGGGGCTATCGTAGGGCCAGGGGCGAGGTACACCGTGGACAAATCGCCAATCTAATTGAGGGCTTTGGGGTTTTTTTACTAGATGACAATGGCACAACCTTTATAATGTGATTTTTGTTTTCTTTGTTTTAATTGGTATATGAAAGTAAAAATATATACAAATATTTTATCCAATTTCATGCCAAATCTTGATCTTATGTTTCAAAACTATGAGGTTCATTCAGGCATTCAGCCAACCATGATCTCTATACTTAAATATTCTACAAGGTTCAAGGTTCTCTATTCGCCACATGCATAGTTATAAAAGTATAACACACAGTGAAATGAAACGGGGGGTGGGGTGGGAGGGGCAATATATATAATATATACATTAGGTGAATGTGCAGTAGTAGCATGTATGCAGCAAGCAGGTGAATTCTGTACATTAAGTGAATTAAATAAGAATAGACTGAACATTTTACAAAATAAACAATATGAACATATTTAAATTAACGGAATTTGAAATGTACATTGTGCCGGTGGGTTTAGAGTGTCTAGAAGAGAGTCCTGTCTCAGTCACTTATGGATGATGTGAGAGTCCCAGATCCCTCAGCTTTGTGAACCGTCTGCTGGGCACTATTGTGTTAAACGCTGAACTGTAATCAGCATTCTCACATAGTTACCCTGTTTCTTCTCTGCGTGGCTGAGGGTGGTGTGCAGGACGCGGGCGATGGCGTCCTCTGTGGATCTGTTGGGTCGGTAGGCGAACTGGAGCTAATAAGGTTGGAGGGCGTTTATGATGAAAAGATAATTGGTACATATCTGGTATCAGTTTACCTAAATTTGTTTTCATTTTAAATGCAGTGATTGTGAGCACTACATTCCAGCAAATGCAGAAACCATTGACAAGATTGAAAAATGAAAGGTAATCATGTAAGAAACTATTCCAGGAATAGCTTAAATAAGCAGAAAGAATACTGATGTTTGGTAGGATAAAGAATACTTGGACTGTTATCAGCTGGCTTGTTTCAAAGTGGTACCATACTGAAATGCCTTTTGATATTTGTGCTTCTCTTATCCAAAGCTGGTGATCATAGACAAGGATAGAAATGTATGTCAATTGGCAAATTGAGAATTTGAGGCTTAGCTTTCTTGTAAGTCCAGTGCAGTGGCATATCACTCCTGACACCACATCAATCCCCGCACAGAGTTTGTTTCATCTTGTGAACAAGCACCTGAGGAGCTCAACACACTATTTTCCTGCAGCACTGTTCTGGCTGTTGTGGATTTTCTGCCAAAACAGTTTACTGAGTAGTCTAAAATAAACAGAACTGTTCAGTGCTCAGCATTCCCAAGAATACCTTTCCAGATGCTGATAAAAGTGGAAATTGTGCATTATGTCAGCACAATCAAAAGTGAACCATAGCACAAAATATTTCTACTTGTTTATTTTATGACAGGCATTTAAACACACACTTAATAAAACCTTTGGAAAAATACACAGTGTAAAGAGCTGAGTTTTGTTTTAAATAGAACATTAGCTGTTGTGCATTGTGATTTATGTTATTTATATAAAGTGTACACTTTCTAGCTACAATTTTATATTCTTACATTATGGCTTTATAATTTATTTATAGTTTTATCCAATGATAAGAGATCAAATTAAGGATTCGAACCTCTGTACTGAGGAAAAATATTGGAGTTAACTCAAGCAAAACAACAAAAAACTAAATCCAGAAAGCAGAATTACCCAATATTCTGGTTCAGTAAGTGGGCAGGAATTAACACTCTTCCAAATACACACAATTACACACCCAGTCACTCTATCTTCACACTATGCATTCCAATTTCCATCCGTACTTAATAACGCTGTTATATATGCCGTGCTGTGGCTAACATCCTCTGATTTCTATCTCGTTCCTTCCATTTTCTTCCATTTATTCAGTGCAGGGTTAGGGGGGCTGGAGCGTATCCCAGCTGCCATACACCCTTGACAGACTGCCAGTCTGTCACAGGGATAACACAGAGAAACAGACAACCATTCAGAAACACCAGTTAACCTAACCCCACTAACTTCATGCCTTTTGACTGTGGGAGGACACCCGAGCACCTGGAAAAAACCCACATAGACATGGGGACAACATGCAGACTGGTAGATTTGAACCTGGGACCTTATTGTGAGGCAACAGTGCTAACCATCCCACCGCTATGCTGCCCTGATTTATATCTCACTAAATGCAAAATGGAACTCTGTAGCTCAGTATTATGTGGCTTCATATACATGTAGATGGCTGTATGTGGGTGTGTATGGTGATCCATTTGCATGCATGCTGTTCTTCTCTGCTTATGTGTTGAGTGCATCTCAGTGGTGTTTTTTTTGAACCTGCAAATCTAAAACAAATCCTTTACTGCTCACACCCCCCGGCATGTCAGTACATACTCACTGAGCTGATTAATTTTTTGTGTTTTCAATAGACACTTAACTATAAATGCTATGCTACTTCACTACAAGAAACCATTGTTAAAAATTTGAGTGTCCAGATGATAGATTTCTCTCTAAAAATGAGTTGAATGCTAGTGTGGTTACCTTTTGGGGGGTGTCCAATTTCCAATTTTAAAATATGATATTTTAGTGTTATTAAAAAATAGTAATGACATGAGCAACCCTATTAATTTTGCATAATTGATTTTTAATAAATAAATGATGATGCTGAGGTGAGGAATATATGGCCTGAATCACAATATACTTGTTAATTAGACATTGATTTTTACTTCACCAAACAATGGAAATGATTCATTATTTATAGTCATTATCAGCACACAAATTCAAAATGGAAGAGGAAATTAAAAAGTGAATATATTAGTAAGGCCAAGGAGAATTTAAGACTAAAATGAGAGAGAGAGAAAATGCATACCTGACAGATCTGGCATACCGAAACATGTAGCGAGGCTGCTTTGGGAGCATCTGACAGAAGCCCCGGTCTACAAGATCCTCACTTTCTACCGCTGGCAGAACTTTGACAGCATTCTGAGGAAGGCAGAGGACATTGAGTCTGAGTGGACAGCAGCTCAGCAGTGGTCTGTTGAAAATGAAGGTTGGTGCCTCTTGTGGCCAGAACCAACAAACCAAATGGTGGGCACCAGAGATGGCTGTGGGTGGCTCTAGCTCAGGAAGCAGAACAGGTCATGCACTGATTGGGAGGTTGGTTGGTTCTATCCTTCTCCCTCAAATATCCTTGGGCAAGATACTAACCCTAAGTTGCTCTCCAATGCAGCCATTGGAGTATGAATGTGGCATGTTGTATAAAGTGCATTCAATGCTATCTATCAGTCCGTTCCAGTCACCAAACTGAAAAAGCGTTCAAGCTTTCAAGCTTGGCTGGCATGAGGCAGCTTAGAGATATCAAAAGGCTAAATGGAACGTGGCCTTAGGAGTAACTAAACCAAAACTTGGGTATGGGAGGAGGTGGGTGAGGCCATGGAGCCTTTTGGTCAGCCTCAAGGCAATCCTGGCAAACCATCAGGTGACTCAAGGAGAAAAAGCAGTTCCTAATTCACACTGAATACAGTGGAGATGATGTGCTGCTTTTAGTGTTATAACTTGCTTTTTGCTTGACAAGAAAAACTGGAATGAGAGAATATAAAGGGCATTCAAACTGCAGTTAATATGTATTTGTCAAATCACAAATTATATCATATATTTCAAATATTGATCAACACTTTAAAAAGCCAAAACTGTAGTGCAACAGGCTGTTTTGTGGTAGCCTATATGTTGGCCTGAGGACCGTGCAAGGGCAAATAGTGTCTAGACCTTCCCAAATGACTGTGTGGAATTTACAAAATTTAATGCATCCTGTCACGCTCACCTGGAAATGGAGGGGAACAAATACCACACAGTCAGTGGGGACCTCTGAAGGGCAGTAGGCCGAAAAAGATTTGACATGGTCTTATAAATGGCAGTTCGGGTGCACCATTTGATATTGTGCAGACATTTTAAAGTTGCCTGAAAACAAGAAAACCTTTCCTTTTTCATTGCTTAATGGTTTACTTCATGCATGTTTTGTTTTGTTGTCTAAAATCATCATTGTCATTGATACATAAACAAGCATACCACAGTAACTAATTTGCTACATGAAGAGGACTGCGACAATTTGGTAAGCTGATACATAAAACATCTTTAGAAAACAGACATGGACAGTGCAGTAGTAGATTAAACTTATATATCATGCTGCCTCAAGTTTATGGGAGAGACAGAATGCAATCAAGAGTAAAACATCCATATTCACCACAAAAACTGTCTTCTTTAATATCCACCCATCCATTCTCTTACGCTTATCAGGATCATGGTGGGAGCTGGAGCCTATCCCAGCTACCATAGGGTGAAAGGTGGTATACACCTTGTGTGAGGCAACAGTGCTAACCACCTCACCACCATGCTTCCCATCTGACATATGAGATTTCTTCTACAATAATAATAATAATAATAATAATAATAATATTGTTAATTTACAGTTTAACTAAAATGAAGATCATTTTCTAGCCTTCTTTTCCAACTAGCTACAGTCACTGATGACATCTAATTCAAAGTGTTAATCTATTGCTACAAGGTGCTGGCAGCACCTGCCCTGTAGCTCAAAAGTATTGACACAGCATAAAACAAATGTAAACTCAAACTTAGTTACTTTGTAACATTTAAGTTAAAAATTTGAGTTAAAAGTTACACGGTGAAACTGCTTGGTTGTTCTCAACATTATGTTTTTGTGGTGAAACAAGTTTTCTGTTTCCATCTTTAACGGGAACCGTTGCCTTTTTTCTTTTTCTTTTGCATATTTTGCAATAATGCTGTAGTGTGTTTTGTCGAAGGCTGTTAAAGTAGCTCCCTTTTTACTAAATCATCGTTTTAAGCTGCCGTTCAGCCTGGGCTTGTCACGTTGTTGAGCACTGGGGAAAACAAATGCATGTTACTGTATCACTGATATAATGATATGACTTTTTTTATATCATATAAAAATGTATGCTTGTATTATCACAGATGATAGATTGCAGAGCCCTAGTTCAAACCCACACAAGAACTAGGTCAGTTTACCACTCAAGTACTCTCTGTGACAAATGTCCATTTAAAAATGTCCCACTATACGTGAGGGAACTATGACTTAGAAATCCACTATTGGAAGTGTAGTTATCCTTATATTTTTCTATTTCCCTACAGGCACTGACTGCTTTCCCGATTGGTGTTGTGGGTACTCTAAAAGCTATACCTGGCTCAAGGCCATATAGATACACACAACACGTGGCACACACTGTAAGGCGTATCCAGTGTTACTGAAAGGTCACTTAGTACCAGGGGTGAACTGGCAATCTCGCACTTGTGGGCTAATGGGTCAATGTTATTCTTTCTTTGTCAATATAATTAAAGAGGCTACAGGTGAGCTTGAAGAGTCACTGCACACTGACCCTACAAGCACTGACAGCAACCCATTGGTTCAATCAAATCTCTCAACATAACACGCACACACACCACCACAACCACCCCCACCCACACACACACACACACACACACACACTTTCCTCTGTACTCATGCACCTTGTAGAACAATTCAATTCAATTCAATTCAATTTTATTTATATAGCGCCAAATCACAACAAAAGTCGCCTCAAGGCGCTTCATAGATACAGAGAAAAACCCAACAATCATATGACCCCCTATGAGCAAGCACTTTGGCGACAGTGGGAAGGAAAAACTCCCTTTTAACAGGAAGAAACCTCCGGCAGAACCAGGCTCAGGGAGGGGCGGCCATCTGCTGCGACCGGTTGGGGTGAGAGAAGGAAGACAGGATAAAAGACATGCTGTGGAAGAGAGACAGAGGTTAATAACAGATATGATTCAATGCAGAGAGGTCTATTAATACATAGTGAGTGAGAAAGGTGACTGGAAAGGAAAAACTCAATGCATCATGGGAATCCCCCGGCAGCCTACGTCTATTGCAGCATAACTAAGGGAGGATTCAGGGTCACCTGGTCCAGCCCTAACTATATGCTTTAGCAAAAAGGAAAGTTTTAAGCCTAATCTTAAAAGTAGAGATAGTTTCTGTCTCCCGAATCCAAACTGGAAGCTGGTTCCACAGAAGAGGGGAGGGGCCTGAAAACTGAAGGCTCTGCCTCCCATTCTAATTTTAAATACTCTAGGAACAACAAGTAGGCCTGCAGAGCGAGAGCGAAGTGCTCTAATAGGGTGATATGGTACTACAAGGTCATTAAGATAAGATGGGGCCTGATTATTTAAGACCTCGTATGTGAGGAGCAGGATTTTGAATTCAATTCTGGATTTAACAGGAAGCCAATGAAGGGAAGCCAAAACAGGACAAATATGCTCTCTCCTTCTAGTCCCTGTCAGTACTCTTGCTGCAGCATTTTGGATTAGCTGAAGGCTTTTCAGTGAGTTTTTTGGACATCCTGATAATAATGAATTACAGTAGTCCAGCCTGGAAGTAATAAATGCATGAACTAGTTTTTCAGCGTCACTCTGAGACAGGATATTTCTAATTTTAGAGATGTTGCGCAAATGGAAGAAAGCAGTCTTACATATTTGTTTAATATGTGCGTTGAAGGACATGTCCTGGTCAAAAATGACTCCAAGGTTCCTCACAGCGTTACTGGAGGCCAAGGTAATGCCATCCAGAGTATGAATCTGGTTAGATACCATATTTCTAAGATTTTCAGGGCCGAGTACAATAACCTCAGTTTTATCTGAATTAAGAAGCAGAAAGTTAGCGGCCATCCAGGTCTTTATGTCTTTAAGACATTCCTGCAGTTTAACTAATTGGTGTGTGTTATCTGGCTTCATGGACAGATAGAGCTGGGTGTCATCTGCATAGCAGTGAAAATGTGTGCTATGTCTTCTAATGATGCTGCCTAAGGGAAGCATGTATAATGTAAACAGAATTGGTCCTAGCACTGAACCCTGTGGAACTCCATAATTAACCTCAGTGTGTGAAGAGGACTCTCCATTTACATGCACAAATTGGAGTCTATTAGATAGATATGATACAAACCACTGCAGCACAGTACCTGTAATACCTAAAGCATGTTCTAATCGCTCTAATAGGATATTATGGTCGACAGTATCGAACGCTGCACTGAGGTCTAGCAGGACAAGCACAGAGATGAGTCCACTGTCAGAGGCCATAAGAAGATCATTTGTAACCTTCACTAAAGCTGTTTCTGTGCTGTGATGAGCTCTGAAACCTGACTGAAACTCTTCAAATAAACCATTCCTCTGCAGATGATCTGTTAGCTGTTTGACAACTACTCTTTCAAGGATTTTTGATATGAAAGGAAGGTTGGAGATTGGCCTATAATTAGCTAAGACTGCTGGGTCTAGAGATGGCTTTTTGAGTAAAGGTTTAACCACAGCCAGCTTGAAGGCCTGTGGTACATAGCCGACCATTAGAGATAGGTTAAGTCATGTACTAACAGAGACTTGGAGGAGAGAGACCTAATATTTAATAATCCACATTTCACTGTTTTACTCTTTGGTTCAGATGTGGATACTGTATTGTTCTTTCTTTTTGATTGTTTATGTTTAAGTTGTTTGTTGCTGGTTTTTAGTTTGTTTTTTGTCTTTTTGGAAGCTGACACAGTCTCTATGGAGATGGTTTTTTGGGGGGGTAGCAGGAGGAGAGAAGCTGCAGAGAGGCGTGTAAGACTGCAACTCTGCTTCCTGGTCCCAACTCTGGATAGTCACTTCAACAGAGTGTACTGTTGAAGTGGTTGATGAAAGGTGGAGCTGAAAAGCTAAGAGATAAAAAGAAAACGAAACTAGTCAACAGAAGTACCAGCAACAAGTAAAATAAAGCCTTTGCAGTCACAGGATCCTGCTGTTCCTTGCATTAGCCAGGAAGAAAAGCAAGAGGAGGAACAGCAGTCCCAGCAAGAGAGTGTGAAAGAGATAAAAGAAGAAGCAATTAACATTGTAAAAAAATAGATGGAGGGATGAAATTGGGAAGGAAGAAATTCAAGGAAACCAAATGGCCCATAGCCTGCTAATAGCTAAGATTAGCTTTTAATTGTCACAAGCATCACCGCAATGCCACTAACATGTCCTAATCCAACAACAACTGTACCAAAATGATTAAAACTTGCTTCAATGTAAATCTATCTACACACACACACACACACACACACACACACACACACACACACACACACACACACACACACACACGTGTATATATATATGTATATATATACATATGTATATATGCCAGGGGTGATTTTTTTTTTGTCCCAGTCCAACCCTGCTTACTACCAAACAGGCAATTCAGCCATGGGATGGATAAACTCAGCAGACAAAGTGACAATACAGACTCCAAGAAATGAGGGCAGATTGATTGTGTGCTTGTCTGTATGTCTCTGCATTCACAAATGTGTATTTATTGTAAAGAGCTGCTACCTGAACAGTTTTTCTTAAAAAAAACAAACACAAAAAGATGGCTAACAGAAGAATAGTCTGGACTGTGCACAAATAGAAATGCTTATCTTCTTTATGGTGTCTGTCTGTCTCAGCCCAGGAAAGCCATCAAAACATGATTCTATAAATGGCTTGATAGTGACAGCTTCAGTGGTCAGACCACCATCAAAAACATCTTCTCAAATATTCTTAGTCTTCACTCCTGATGTCAGTAATGTTCACAGTTTTTTTCCCTCAGAAAATCTACAAAACTTCTGTGTGAATGTTTGAGTTATGATTGATTTGAAATTTAGTTTAATTAGATACAAGAGCCTTAAAGCACCCTGATATCCTTAAAGAGACTACACCAACAAAAAAAAGAACTGCTATGATTAGTCAGATGCAGTTGCACTTGAACACATCACAGAGATTGCTGTCACATATATTTTCTCTGCATGTGTTTCCCTCTCGCTGTCTCTCTGACACAGATGCATGTCTGCGCACACTGTAAGTGCAAAAATAATGTCATACAAGCATAAGCATTAATATCAATGACACCATCCCAGCTTTGGTCAGTATCATGGACAACAACCACAGCCAGAAGTGAGAACTGACACATTTATTTAAGCTTACTCTATAAACTCACACTGGTTTCTTCAAGCAGGCTACAACAAAACAGAAAATAACCTTGATATAATATTTTGTCTATTAGCGTGGAACAAAAGCTCGTTCCACAGAAGGTCCTCAGAGACAGGATGAAGTCACCATAAAAAAACAAAAAAACAAAACCCCACATTATTATAGCACCTAGATACAGTATATCACACACATATTACAGTACAAGTTCATATTTTCAACATACACTTGGTATCAGTGTTTCGCCCGTTAACAAAAACACATAACAGCTCATCTGAACTTTATCGTTTCTACCAAAGTCCTTGGTGGCACTGCATCTCTTAAAAATCCTTTAAACAAAAATCTTACTCTTAAAAACACTCACTCGCGTGTTAAAGTCAGATTGTGTTTCAGTGTTTGTGGGCAGAGAGGTAAGACAGACAGCCCTTGAAACAGAAATCCTGTGACAGCAGAATGAGTGGACTGAACGGGATCTCATGACAGAAAAAGACACGCAGAGAAAGAGAATGCGAGGGAGGGAGAAATGACACTGAATGCGAGTCCTATCCTTTGCGGAGGATGCAGGCGATAGGACCCAGGGGGAACCTAGGAACTTAAAACTGCTTTATTGTAGTGAAGCTAGCGGGAATAAAACGAAGCCATTAAAGGAACTTTGACATCTAAACCTTAAAGTTAAAAGCATGTGTTTAATGACGGCGCTAGAACAATAAGCAGTAGTGTGCGTGTATGCCTGCAACTTTTTTGCTTAGTGGTTATTTTATTCCAAAGTAAATACAAGCAAATTAACCACGCGGATACTTTAACGTTAAAGGACTCCACATTTAATCATTTTTCCAAACTAAAATAATCAATTCCAAACGTCCCAAACTGTTCTCTATAGAATGACCACGGAGACGTTTGTTGCCAGTGAGAGAGTAGACTAGATGTTTCCATTTCAGAGGTTCTTTAGGTTTAGAATGATCATAAATGCTTTTTTAAAAATATTTCCCCAATGCTGATACCCAAGATTACACCTGAGGAAAACCCAGTTTTATTGCACCTTTAGTGAACTCTGCTCCCCTTGTTCATGTTTTTCCCAGTTTGGCCAGTTATTGGTTAATTTACAGCTCTTACTTCTTTCAAAACTCGGTCTTGATGGTAAATGGCAATGTCCTGTTTTAGTTTCCATTCAAACGCCACCCTGTTTTATTTTGAAACGTGTCACCGGACATTCAGCACGCGTTAATCCACTCCTCTTTACGCGGGTGTCTGGCACCCGGTGTAATGTGCACTCCTCTCCATTCCTCACCAACTCTAAGTCAGTCTGTCAGAGACGGTCTGAGCGCGCACATATACACAGAGCCCTTCATACAGTCTCTGGGGCACACGCGCGCACTGACGCGCACAGACACGTTGGCTCGCTCTGTCGGAACATAGAAGACAGGAGAGGAAAGGGAAGCGGAGAGCTCCCATTTATTTGCCCCCAACTTCCCTCTTTGCATCTACTTGTGTCTTTCTGATTCTTCTTATCCACCAATGCAAGGATTTTATTACTCTTATTACTGCCACTGCTGTCCCGAACTAAGGGAAACAACTTTAAGGACCAGACGGGAGTATGTAAAATAATTCTTACTGCTGAACAAAACAAGAAGAAAAAGAAGGAAGAGATGGATAATTCTGGCGTTTGGCTGGCAGCTTTCTTCTACTTTGTACTTTGGGGACACACTGATGGACAATTCTTTCCAGGTAGTGAAGCAATTTATTCGTGTGTGTGTGCGTGTGTGTGTGTGTGTGTGTGTGTGTGTGTGTGTTTTAAATATTTTCAGATTATTTGTGCATTGGTCGGCTTTGACTCCGTTTGAGTTGAATGTCACAGCGCTGAAGTTGCTCACATAGGGAGGACATGCAGGGTGATCTGAGCGCTTTGTGATTTCCAGGGCATTACAGATGCATATGTGGTACTGCTGGATAATGTGATAGTAAAGCAACTTTAAACTCAGCACGTTAGTCTCGGAATCTAAACCACTGTTCTGTATCCACACAGAAATCTTTGCATATGGGTAAGAATGTCCGAAAAAAGGAAACTGCAATAAATCCCTTGTTTAAGTAATTACTGAGATGTTTTTTTTAATAATAGTGGCAGTTTGACTTATGATAGACACTCGTCTGAGTTCGCGTCAGCATATGCAGTTCAGCTTCACATGGCTCATCGGAGGTTTTGGCAAAGTTTTGGAGCTTTAGGAGGTTTTGCTTTACGAAGCTTACTGTAAGGACGGGCTACACGTTGTTGACGGTTAGAAATGTGTCTCATTTTCAGTTCAAATTGTAGTCTACTTTGCTGAAATCACTTGGTTTTAGAAACGGGCTGAACAGTGCGCGCTTGACTCGGTCTGAGCGCAAAACAGTCAACTTACAGCGTCCCCACACTTCTTTACATAACCTAATGATCACAGATATTTTGACATGTACTCCGGCATGCATATAAACACGCACCTGTACAGCAGTACCATATGAAAAAAGTGCAAGTGTTATTTAACTGAAGAATAACTGAAGTTTCCTTTTTAATCTTTGGGCAATGGACTAATTCTAACAGCAGTTAAGATAGCCGAGTAATACTCCGCTTCTCAAACGGCAAATATACCTGACAGTATATTACAGTAAACATACAGATACACAGTTTAAAGCTACGGAATCCTCTTGCTGTCCGCAACATCTCCCCTCCGCAGCCCACACTCAGCATCGCTCTGGCACTTGTTACGCACAGGCGAGGTATGGAGAGTTTTCGGAATCCTTTTGTTTTTAGGGATATAATCGAGTCAGTGGTGATTACGATTATCTTTTTTCAGAAGTGGAAGCTCCACAGTTAGATACAAAGACACGAGAGTCGAATTACAACAGCATCGTTATTACTCCCAAACATCGGATATATATCATTTCTTGATAAAACACATCCCGAACGAAAACCAAGAAGCCGTTTAGAAGAGATCAACATGCGATTCAGTAATGGAAACCTTTAATGATTCTTCAAAAAAATATAGTCAATATTTAAAATTATAATGCAAGCACTTTATGCCCTCTGCCTAGGGCTGTATCCCCTGTTTTGTATGCTCTTTGATCGTTGAATCTCACTTTTTAACGGTCATGATACAATATGAGACTTTCAAAAACGTCCGCTTGTGTCCTCTGCTCAAACTCAGGAAACTGAAGGTAGACGTGAGATGAAAAAAAATCCGTTAAAGTCAGCGATGTTTCAGCGGACTGCAGCAGCAACCTGTCTACTCTGTGTTCTGCTCTCTCCAAGCATCTTCTGTTTGGTATTCATGACTTGTACGACTGCAAAAAGAGGCTACTTTGAAGGAAAGACTGGCTCTAAACACTGAGTCCTTCCTCGCTTTATCTTGCATTCTGTGTTGCAGAGGTGCAGAGCCGCGAGTAGCCTCTCTCCGTGCGTAATGGTGCAGCGGAGGTAACCTGTACTTTGTGCGTTACGATAAAGGAAGTACATAACTCGTCAAATGTGTGTGTTTATGTCTGAATTCAACTAAAAACTTAAAACTTTGTAAGATATGAGTCTTCATTTCGACAGGCTAACATTAACAGACATGAGGAGAACAAAAGAAAACAGTTTTAAAGCCACATAAACAAAGGAAAGCCTATCCTTCATACAGATTTAAAGCAACTAATGAAACACAGGTGATCTGATCATCAGGCTGTGATAAATGGACAAAAGGCTCAAAATGTTGCAGAGGCTGAAAATATTTTTAGATTTTTGTTTGTTTGTTCGTTTTTTCTAAAGAACGATTTGGAGTCTTTATAATATAAGAATGCATCATCATTCTGTATTGTTTCACTCACATTTTTTCCACTTTATTTGCAATTTATTTTATTAGTGTGTGTTCGTGTATATGTAACAGAAGAGAGCAAAGGGGCAGTTTTTTTTGCTTGTTGTTTGATACGTGCCGTTGGGGGGCGGTATTGATACATCCTTGCTATCTGTCGGACAGATTCCCCTCTCTCTCTCTCTCTCTCTCTCTCTCTCTCTCACACACACACACACACACACACGTTGGACCAGACTTTTTAAAATGATTTTTTTTTCTTTTTATTCCTCTTACAAAAAATGTGAAACATATTCAGCTATAATGATAATAGACTGAAATCCAATGATGAAGAAAACAATTTCACCCCACGGCTGTCAGTCACTCTTAATGACATCTTGCAGAGGTTGTAATAACCCTCTAATCCATCCTCATATGGAAGCTGCATTTGTATTTGTCTGTTTGGGGACTTAGTTTTTCTGTGTTTATTTATTTCATACTTTTATTTTTATTTTTAAACATTCAGCTGTTCTAGTTGGCGTTTTGCTTAAACCAATGAAATTGGTTTAAGCTGAAGTTTAAGCTGAAGTCAGTGTATGACTTATTGATAAAGCATCAATAACTTACCTGCTTTCTTACCTGCTTTCTCCTTACCTTTGCTTTTGTGATTTGGGTGAACTGATCCTTTAAAAAGAGGTTCATTTGTTCTTGTGTTTTGCAACAACATTATGTTCAAGAAAGCAGAGGAATGTGTTATTCAAGGCCGTCCTTTCATTTGGTGTGTGTGTGTGTGTGTATGTGTGTGTGTTGGGTGCAGCTGTGCTCCTACATGTCTTTGAGCTCCAGTGCCCACTAATTGTTGAATATCCGGTTGAATCTGGAGGTGATGGGCACTGAGGTGTGTGTGTTTTCATGGAAACCAATTTACAATTTATATTCCACTTAATTAGATTTCTTTGGCAGCAAGGACAAAAGGGGGGGAAAGTGAGAAAAAGAATGAAAGGAGAAAGGGAGTGACCATGTACTTACTTACTCTTTCTCCTTGACTTGTTTGCCTGTTGTGTTGACATGATAAAGGGATATAGAGAAGTCTTTGGCTCTGATCAAATAAACATCTCTCAATTCCCCAATTAAAGAGCCATTTGTAAGATTAGTGTAGAGACTGCTCTGTGCATTTTGTAAATGAATGACACATGGAGACCTCTCATATAAGTGAAGTGGAGTAAAAATGTGCAGAGGTGAGGGGAAAAAGAGATTTACATGAGCAGAGGAAGGACGTGTAGAATGAACAATGATGAACTTAGGAGTAAAGAACACGAGAAGGTGCGGTGAAATGAGAAGGTCAAAGAACAATTTGGGAAGAGAATGGAGGAGATGTGTGGAAAGGGTGAACTTAGGAGGGGGGGGGGTAAGAGAGAGAAACTCAGGGTTAAGAGAGCAAAACGAAGGGGTGGGAGTGAGGAAAGAAGAAAGGGGGAGAAAGAGAGATGCAAGGGAAAATATGATGAGGAGGAGTAAAAAGGAGAGTACTCATCTAGATGGGGTGACGAATGAGGCAGCAGATGATATGACCATCCCTTCTTGCAATCTCATCCTTTTGCCTTTGCCTTCAAGCTGCTCTCTATGAATCTTCTCCATCTCCCCTTCTATTTTGAAAGGAAGTAGAGAGGCAGAAAATGGTGGAAATGAAAGAAAAGACAGAAAGAGTAAGAAGTAGAGTAACATTCTGGACATGTAAAACAAAAGGTAGAGAAACTGAAGTTATAGAGGGGAGAGAAGAGCAGATGCCAAGAACAGGACTGGAGAAGGAAGAGACTGAGAGCAGAAGAGAGGACAAGAACAAAAAAAGAGAGGAGCTGTCTAGCTGAGATGAAGAGAGGCAAAGGAGTAAGGACGAGTGGTCGGAGGAAATGACAAAGTATCACAAGACTTCAAGAAAAAAAAAACTGCACTAAGTTGATTATGTCTCACTGTTATCGACTGTCTGAGTGGCTATAATTGTTTCCTTTGCTGTGTGTGTGTATGTGTCTTAAAGAACGACAGAGAGAGAGAGAGGGATTTATGACAGGATATCTGTCACCTCATGCCCCACTCTGTTTAGTATGCTGTCCATCCTCTGTGTGCGTGTGTGTCTCTGCCTAATCCACAGCACTTATTCTATTGGCCCGACTAACTGACAGCCTAATAGCAGGGCATGTTGAGTGCTGGAGCACCGTGCATGTGTGTGTGTGTGTGTGTGTCGGAAATAGAAAGAGACGGACAGTTTGGTATTGAATGAATGGTAGTGCATAGTGGAGCTGAAAGAGACCAAAGGTATAAAGAGTGAGAGCAGCCAGTCTCTCCATTCACTAAAGTGCACTTAGAAAAAAGAAGGTGTTAATGCAAATGTGCATGTGGTGCAGTATTAGCGCGCAGTTACATCAGAAATTAATTTTATACCCTTGGTGCTGAATGCCTGCTGATGTAGCGACCACTCACCACCCTTAGATGGCATACCACTAATGCTGGCAATAGCCTGAATTGCCAGGCCTAAATTAGCTGGAAGACCTATTCTAAGTGCTAACATAAGCTTTGGTTAATGCAAATACATTTTGTGAAATTTCAGCTGATTATCAGCTGCAGACAAGTTCAGAGGTGGAAAGACAAAATCATTTCCACAGTTCTCATTAACGTCGCGTAAAATTCTCGTACATCTTCCATTTTTTAAAGTCTAGCGAGGAGTACATACAGAGTGATTGGGAAAAGAAAATAGTCATTTTTTCACCACAGATGTGGTCTGTCTTTTATGATTCTCCAATAAATTTCATTATTAGGATGTCTTTCAAGTTCACCATTTGTCTGAAAGCTCTTTAAACATTTGAGGCAATAATCACAAAGCACCTTCAGCACCATTATACCCCTAGTCACAAAAATGCAGATTATATTCCCTTCCACTACATGTTTTTACTGAAATGCAATTTTTCTGTAAGCTGATGGCCAATTATCAAAATTATTGCCTGAAAACATTGACAAAGTTACTCCCTTGTAGGAGGCAAACAACCATGAGTTCCCTGTTCTGGAAGATGGTAGCCAGGCTGACAGTTATCTGCAATGGGGATATTTGACAGTTCAAAGCTGAATGAGACACTATGAGCACTCAACGATGACATAGCTGTCAAATGCAACTCTAATGTAAGGACAAGAAAAATGGGTGTTTAATGGGCCTGAGGGCGAATTGCCTGGTGTGTCCACGGAGCCATCAGTGCACATAAAACTCATTCGTAACAAATGTACAGATTTAGCCATCAGAGATGCGGCCAGTTTTCCATTAGAACTACAGATAGCTTTATTAAATGGGCTGAAGATATTTGGTGTAGTGAAACCAAGATGTCTTATAATATGCACAACCTGAAACGGAGAGAAATTATTTTTCCCACCTGCAGAGGATTTAGAGCATGACTCAGAGGGAGAAACATCTCTCACTTACTCTCAGAGAAAAGTAGAAAGCATGTATAAACATTTTAAAACAAAGAATTCCCTTTATAGTTGAGCATAAACATAAACAGTTAATGCCTTCCCTCATTAAACTAAACTAAGAACATATGGTGTATATTTCAGTGTATTTTTGTGCAGTACTTTTTGAGTACAAAAGTGAGATAGCAATACAAGCTGAAAAGTTAATATCATCCCAGGACATTGTGTTATTGTAAAGTACCGCATTGTTAAATCTGTAGTTTAAACATGTGCCATTCAATTCAATTCAATTCAGTTCAATTCAATTCAATTCAATTCAATTCAATTCAATTCAATTCAATTCAATTCAATTCAATTCAATTCAGTTCAATTCAATTCAATTCAATTCAATTCAATTCAATTCAATTCAATTCACTTTAAATAGCGCCAAAACAAGATCAACAAGAACAACAACAGTTGGCAAGATAACCCCAACAATCAAATGACCCCTTTTGAGCAAGTACTTGGTGACAGGCCCTGTAGAGTGTGGAAAGAGTATACAGTTTTTAGGCAAAAGAGTCATATATAATACATGGTATTTCTGCAGTATGTCAGCTCATTACTACTTACTACAATAGTTCTGGTAAAGTTTGCTGCTCAGAGCAAGCTAAAATGATCTTCAGGCCAAAATGCCCCGGTGTTCCCACCATTTCTGTTTAAATGTGCTGTTAAGATCTCAAATCCAGAACTTAAAAGTTGGATAGCAAAAAGGTATTCTTATTAATATGGTGCCAACATTTTAAACCCACATTATAAACAATAAACAAATTTGGATACAGTGAAAAAAAAGAAGTTTACATTCATTTTATCTGTTTGGGACAAGTGTAGGTTGAGGTATGCAGTCATGTTGACTAAGTATATCATAAATCATGATTAAGAAATCTCACAAAGATACTCTCATAATTATAATTACTTTTTGGGTACATGCCAGTTACACTGGAAAGATTTTCTTTCCCTACCTGAGTACAGTAGAAAATATCATGACTGTGAGCTTTGAAAAGAGAAGAAAAGAGCATTAATTTCTGTGTTCATTAGTCACCTCAAAGCAGCAGAAGATACCACTAACACTTACCACACAGCCGTCTTTCAAGCAGTAATAGCCTAAATAAAATATATGCCTGGTGGACATTGAACTTTCATTATAACATATTAAACCATTAATTACAGTTAATTCATGCATTACATAAATTATATAAGGTTACATTTATAGCAGCCTATAAACTATACAGCAGTCATAAGTGATACAACAGTGCATTCAGAAACCTCAACCTTAGAAGGGCATAATGGCATTCCTGATAGAATTCAGCAGCTGGATGCTAGCAGACATAAATGAGCTGGAAAATGTTTTTGTTTTTATCCTTTAGAGGCTGTTAACTTCGGCTTCAGGGCAGGATGGTGCAGATGTTCATCTTCCATGTCTTATTGCACTTTGACTTCACTTTCAGAAGGGAATGCATCAGTAAACATAGCTTTGTGGCACTTTTAAGCTTTTGGGAGTTAGGCGAAAGGAAAATGCAACTCTTAATAAAATTTTGAGTATGAGTGGTTCCTTAAATTTTCAGAAAGCTGGCCCCCTGCCAAAATCGCCTCCACTGTTCATTTGTGAAAGCAGTTTATGGCATGTTAATTAGTTTTAATAATTAAGCATTTTTTAGACACTGTGACACACATGTCATGAAAAAAAAACTTTGGTTTTGTCACCGTTTTGATGGGTCAGATTTAATTGACTGGTAATTTAAAGAATTACTCTTTAGAACACATGTTTAGTGCTGTAAAAGGTTACTTTTTCATCCAAACAATCATCTTTTCCTAACTCGAGAAGTTAGGAAAAGATGTTGGTTAGGCCTGCACCTAACCAACAGGTTTTGGTTGAAATTAAACCATGAATGAAGACAAAACTGAAACGTTGTCTGACATGAGAACTGGACCTCAGTCTTCTGGTTGAAAGTCAGTAGCTTGCTGAAATATCCTTGACAGGGCTAATAATATAATAACCTCTTACTTTGAAATTATTGGTATGTACAGCACACAAAGTTTAATGAGCAACTACTAAATACACAGTTTTTATTTCTACTGAAACATCGTCTGTTGTACCAGAGCAGGAAATACCTCACAAAATAAGAAAAATTATGTATAAAATAGATTATTCAAACCTTGGATGAACATATCTCTATTTCAACAGTTTCATATAATTGCTGTCTTTATTGATAATTACGCTTCAAGCTTTTTGTATGCAAAGATATAACAAGTTAATCTGTATTTAAATATTCATTAGGTTTCAAAAGTTCTTGTATAGAAAGAATGTGATGTGAAATATTTCAAAATAAAAGTTCTTTCCTGATTTTGCTCTCTTGGAGTTAAGATTGGTTTAATCTGACGAACCAAAACTGTTTACAAGGAATAATTTTGGTCTGATTTAAAGCAACTGCCCAACTAAAATAAGAGCAATACTGAGCATTCAATTAAACTGGTTCTCTGAGGACTTCATAACTCTAGAACAGGGGTCTCGAACGCCCTCGAACAGGGGTCTCGACAGCAGTCAAGTTCTATACTCTTGCTAATGACCTATTAATTTTATTCAGGTGTGCTGCAACAGGGACACATGGAAAAGTTTCAGGTAACCGGCCCTCCAGGACTGGAGTTCGAGACCCCTGCTCTAGAATGACTTCCTTCTTTGCTTCCAACAGATAAAAGTTGTCCTTAACTACAACCAACCGAGGATTTTGTCTCTTTAATGTGAGGACACTGCTTTTGAGGTTTTGCCAAAATAACTGATGCTTGTGTGATATTCTCACCAATTTTTCTTAATTGGCGTGATGTTTCCTCCAGATTAGTTAAGCTTTTATGAAAAGGCTAGAGTGGCCATTTTCCTGCCATGGTACTCCAACTGGAGTAACTGCTGAAGATGAGGGCACATGTCTAAAATGGCAAAACAAACTTGGAGACAAATCAAGTCGTGATTGAGCTGATTAGAATGTTGGAGGTGTAAAACATACACGGTGCAGCGCATTAAAAACTTCCTTCCCTCTAATTAAAATAATTGCTGATTAATGCAAGAGGTCTTAACGATGCTTAACAAGGTTTTGCGGTAATTAATCCATATTTAATAGAAGATGTTAGGCGAGAGAGACTGCTTCGTCGGCTGAATCAACAAGCTTGGGGGTGTGGATGGCAAAAGGGAAATAAAGGAGGAAATGAGTCAAATAAGTGTGGATAGCAGTTATAAAGACAGTTATTCAATTTAGCTGAAGGAGAGAGAAGAGAAAGAAAAGATATTAGATGACATCTGAGCATCTCACTGTATTCTCAGAGTGACTAAATTTAATTTATGTCAGACTGTGTGGGAGGTTTTACTCAGAAGATAGATACACAGATGTAGTCAGAGGCACTCTCAACTAGTCTATAAAACATTTCATATAAAAATCTAAATAACCAAATCAAACTTTAAAGTTCAGGATAAAAGAGCCTTTGTAAAATAATTCCTGTTTATTACAACTCGGGTCTTGGTCTCTATTAGTAGTTATGGCCAGCTTTTCTATCATCATCCTTAACTGTATAAAAAAAAAAGAAGCAGGGCAGGAAACACAAGCGGTAGAAATAGAAAAAAACATATTAGGAAGAATAGATGACGGCATTCAATAAAAGTATTACCCGTATAGTGTATTCATGGTTTGAGTCACCTGATTCATAGCCAATGACTCCGACAGGCTGTGGAGCTCTTTCGACTTTTGCTCTTGAGTCAGTGTCTTTATAGGAATGCATATAAATAACTGAATTCCACTTCTACCACTTTTTTATGCCATGCAAAAATGTTATTAGTTATTAGGTATAAAGTCAAGGTTAAAGCAATGTTCAAAATGTGGAATCATGATATGCCTTTACATGCTACTTATTCACGCTGTCATGATACCTGTCTCTAACCTTGTTGTTGAATACTTTATTGAAGACCAAAAAGAACTCTGGCAAATCAGCTTTAGCTGCAGTTTTGTGTTTGGTTTAGGGGTGAATGACATGTCACTTAAACTAAAATGGTGAGCATGGCAAAACACATTTGCTAAAAATTTGCAGCTAATATTCTCTCTTTCATAACACTAATGTGGAGACTTCTGCTCAAAGGACCACTGGGCTTAAACACAGGTTCACAGGGGACACTACTAGATTCAGAAAACACTACTGTGCTTTAATAACAGCTTAGTAACAGGACAATGTGATTGTCCAACCTAGTCTATGGGCAACTTGTTATAGAGTCACAATGCTTAATCAATTGGCACATATTTCTGGAAAATAATGCTACATTATTATATGTTCTTCAACATGAATTCCTAACATTATTTTATGCTCCTGAACACAACTCTTTGTCAGTGCACTCTCATTTGTATTGATTTGTGCCCATGTACACAAAATGAATGTTTTCCACTTTTGAGAGTGGTCGGAGGTGACGCAAATCATTTACAAGTTCATACATATGAAAGATTTTTCCATCTTATCGTTTCAAGTTAAGCAATAAAAAATGATTTGGTTAAGGTTATGTATTAAAAAAAACTACAGGGTCAGGGTGAGGAAAAGACCTTTATGGCCTAAATGGCCTGTATTTGTATAGCGCTTTACTCAGTCCCTAAGGACCCCAAAGCGCTTTACACTACATTCAGTCATTCACCCATTCACACACACACACACTGGCAAGCTACATTGTAGCCACAGCTGCCCTGGGGCTCACTGACAGAGGCGAGGCTGCCGGACACTGGCCCTCTGACCACCAACAAACATGGTGGGCAAACATGGGGTTAGTATCTTGCCCAAGGATATTTGGCATGCAGCCAGGAGGCAGCCTGGGATCGAACCACCGACCTTCTGATTAGTAGCTGACCTGCTCTGCCACCCCATTTTATGGGCTAAAATACTGCTATGTCTTTTAAAGCTTAGTTTTCTTGGTTCTCATGGTGACATCTCGCTGCTTTCTCAAGAAAATATAGATGCTTCTGACCCAAATTCATGAGTCATTGTCACAAAAAATGCGAAAACTGGTGTCCTTGAGCAAGAAAAATAGACTGCTTTTTTGTGATTATTTAAAATTTTGTTATGTGACTGGACTGGACTGTACATAGACTGAGGAAAGGCAGAAATAAAAAGAGATATTTCAGAAGAAGTGGTCAGAGATGATAAAAAACGAACAGAGCACATGAGATGCAAAGAAACTGAGACTGCAATTCAAAAGTCGAAAAGTATCTTTCTCATGGGGAGAAACTGCACAGAACTAACGATAGAAAGACAGAAGAAAACTAATTATAAGGGAATATAAAGTTGGCAAAGAAGGAATAAATGAAGATTGACAAAGGTTTGGATAGAGAGGAATGGAGAGAGCGCTAGAGACAGATAAGAGCAAACATCATAATATTTGCCTGGCAGTTTGATTTCCCCTCTCATTATTTACACACAGTACACACTCTTTCACACAAACAGATACACATGTATAGTACACACAAATGCACACACTTGGCTAAAATACTGCCAAGTATACACAACTGTAATCCAGCATCTGCTCTCCTTTATTTATCACTTACTTTTAATCTTTCTCTTCATACTGCATTCTTGATGTGTGATTTTCTTTCTTTCTTTTTTTTAACAATTAAGCCTCTTTCTTATTTTTCTCACTCTATATAAGCATCCTCCCATTCATTCATTCATTTTAGCCTCGCTTCCACTGATTCGGCAGTCCATCTGCCTGTCAGTCTATCCACTTATGATTTCATCATTTCAGCAATCATCCATCTAACTGTCAGTCAAACCAAACCAAAGCGGTGCACGTGAAGCGAAAGGCAAAACACAGCGGTGTAAGTGTTCATGAGTTCAGTGTGAGCGTACGCGTCCAAAGGTGAGTGTGCACTCAGATGAAATGCTGATTAATAGATAATTGCTTCTGTCATGGGTAGCTACAGAAAATGCTGCTTGGATAAGTGATACAGACGCACAGAGAGGAAGACAGACAGGAGAATGGACAGATAGACAGAAAACCATTTCCTCAGCCAAGAAGCATGGCAGCCACTGCTGTACCTGTCACTCACAGACAGAGGTTAGAGAAGTAGGGGCGATGGAAAGAAAGAGATAAATACATAAGTGTGGGAGATCGAGAGGAAGAGAGGGTAAAAGTGAAACCAATGAGGAGGAAGTGGAGGAAGCTGGGAGAGAAAGAGATTTGAGATGAGAGAAAACCATTGACTCTGGAGGATAAAAAGCAGAAATGACAAATGGGAGAATGAGTGGGAGAAAAGAAGGAGAAATAAAGATTGTAGATTGCTGAGGAGGAGGTGCAGGAGGAGGGAAAAGGAAGAGATTAAAAAGTTTAACATGGACAGTGAGAAAACGCCTCATTAATAAACACTTTAATACATAAATGTGCTAGTGTTTTTACATGCCACCCTCATGCTTGAATAAGCTGAATAAGTGAACACCTCACACTCAGCCTGTTGGCTTACTTGTGGTAAAATGGGAAGAAGAGCCTTCAGCTTTCAGGCCCCTCTTCTGTGGAACCAGCTCCCAGTTTGGTTTCAGGAGACAGACACCCTCTCTACTTTTAAGACTGGGCTTAAATCTTTCCTTCTTGATAAAGCATATAGTTAAGGCTAGATCAGGTGACCCTACAATAGCCCTGGGCTGCAGGTAGTTTCCCATGATGCATGTCTCTTTTTCACGCACCTTTTTCTATCACTATGTGTTTACACACCACTCTGATTTAATCATTAGTTATTAATCTCTGGCTCTCTTCCAGTGTGTTTTTTATCCTTTCTTGCTCCCCTCACCCCCAACACAGCACACCAGATGGCTGACCATCCCTGAGGTCTGGTTCTGCCAGAGGTTCTTTCCTGTTAAAAGGGAGCTTTTCTTTCCCACTGTTGCCAAAGAATTGCTCAAAGATCATTGTAGGGTATCTGCTTAACAATATAAAGCACTTTGAGGCGACTGCTGCTGTGATTTGGCACTATATACTGTGAATGAAACTGAATTGTTGCTTGTTGCGTAAATTGCAGAGTGACCTTTTCCATCAGGATAGAGTCTAAATCTAACCTTAGTGCATTTTTATACCATGTCAGCCTGTCTCTAAGCTGCCACTGCTGAACGCTGCCACATGTAAGTGCATATGTTTTCTGCTTTTTGTAAAGTCACGTAAGTACGAGCAATGTGGTCATTACTCAAAAAGTAATTTATTACAAACTGTTACTTTAAAAAAATGTATTCCATGAAGAAAATAATTTGCTACTCTTTAGATCACATTTCTATTAGGCTACATTTCTACACTGGGAATGTAGCCTAATGCCAATGTAACTGACAGCAAAGCTGGTTTTCCCAAAGAAAGCTTAATATAGAAATATACCGAGGTGCATCAATTAATGTTTGAAATCACTGATAATTAAGATATCAAGTTAATCAGTCAATCATAATCTTGTTGTTTATTTAACTCCAAGGAGACAATTCAGGAAGTTGTAAGTTCTTTATAGGGTCATCTGTGCACCTTTAAATAGAACTGGAAAGAATTTTCTTCCAGGATGTTGTTCTTCCCACTCTTCTCTTATCTAGAACACCCACAAATCCCAGTGGTCATATTTTGTATGAACGAAGCCATTATACAACAATTATGAAATACAAGACTTTGTTTGAAACATAAATAACCTGTTTTTCTAACAGATGAAAATTTGATTGCTTGTGAAAAGCTATAGTGGCACAGAAAAACAAGCAGGAAAAAGGGGGCAGATATATAGGAAGACACATCAACACAAACGGAGTGATGATCTATATTTGATCTGCGCCTTTGTTCTTTGTACTATGTGAGGCAGTTCATGAAGTACGTCTTTGTTTCTAAACATGCTATAAATAAATTCACATCTACTCTGCCTGGTGGACAGTTAGAGAGGAAAAGGCATTTTAACTGTAAAGAACATAGAGCTTTTCTTGCATATTTTTAGATTAAAGCAGTAAAGTTTTTCCCAATAGATAGATGCAGAAAAAACTGAGAAAAAGAAGCAAACAGACAAACACACTAATAAATTCTTGACTTAATAAACGCTCTAGTTCTTCAGTGTTAAACTAGAACAACAAACTAGAGCTCCTTCCTTCCTTCCATGTAGTTTTTATTGTAGATTCTGAACAAAGACAAAAACCTTCAGCAATACAATATGTGTTTATTGCAAGCAAAGGAGATGACAGCTATTTGTCATGTTGTACTACAAGCTGGAAAGGAACTTTCATTACTGTGCAGCCCATTAAATGAATGGCAGAATTTTGAATTGTGATGAAGTGGTGAAAAGTAAGAATAGAGGTTTGTATTACAAACTGCTTTCTCTGCCTCCCACTACAAACTTTGAGACAGGAATAGGCTGCAGCGGGTTTTACTACTAGTTGAGGATAATTGCGGAGCAGATGTTGGATGAGACTTTGTTGATGACTACTGCTGAGTTATGAGTCATGACTAATTATGAATATACTTTAAGTCCTCCATGGTTGTATGCAATGAGATAATGGCCCATTAAAACACTCTTAACATGCATGGACCCGCATGAAACAGGTGCATGACCCATTTCAGCTTCACAAGTGTAGTTTAAAACAGTCTCATCATTTTAAAGCCCGCACTCAACTCCCCGTCTATAGCACCATCAACAGATTGTGACTCCTATTTGTAAAATATGTCATTCTCAGACTTTGAATTATCCCCTTAATTGTGCACAATACTCGGGGTATATTTAACAGCAGACGTTAAAATAAGTGTTAATGACAAATTTTCCAGAAAAATAAGAGAAAGATCTGTATGTTAAAAAAGAAAACAAATCTAATCAGAGACTAACGTGCAAGGAAGAATAATTCAGTCTTGCCAGTTTGGGTATGAAATTTGAAAATATTTCAAATAGTAATTTTCTAGGATAATACCATGCATACTTTTATTGCTCAGCATGGCATAGCTGTCCATTTTGCAGCCTACCCCCAACTAAGTGGTTTGTCAGTGGAGTAATAGTCAGTGGCATGGTATGATGAACCCAAGGTGATGGAGACATGTCATGCCCCCATTACTTGTGATTTTAGCACTTTGTCATTTTTAATTATGTTCATGTAACATTTTCTTTTCATGCAAATAGTAAATGCACATGTAATTATTTCCTAATCTGCTGTTTCATAAACATTACTTTGTGTGAATTTGTGTGCAATGGTCAACTTACTGCGTACAATAATAAAACCACCACTGTATGAACATTATAAATGACTTCCATAACTTTTGTTACACTGCTGGAAAGCAGTAGAGGCTGTAGCTATCTGAGCACCACAGTCTTATTCTATCAGGCTGTCAGTCTGTAGCCCAGAATAGCATGACTCACAAAGGAGCAACAAAACCCAAAGAAATGCAATACCAGCAGCAGCAGCAGCAGCCAACTGTGTCGACCGTGTCTGTACTTTAGAGCAGATATTAACTGTGCCATAAGAGCAGCCTTCTTCCCTTTCTACAGATTAGAGAGGGAAGAGATAACAAGAGAAAGAAGAAAAGAAGGTGATTAAAAAGAGAGCTTTATGGATACATTGAGTTGGGGTGGCAGGTAAAAAAAAATCAAATGACAGTGTAAGATGTAAAATGAGAGCGATGACAGGATTAAATGAATGAAGATGACAGGGTAAGAGGCCAAAGAAGGGGAGTGATGGAGAGTATTTGGAGTGACAGACAGATATGTTTTTGTTTTTAGTAAAAAAAAAAAAAAAGAAAAAAAGAAAAAAGAAACTATAACTAGTTTTTGATTAATTAATGCAGTTTTCCCAAATCTGCCTTGTACCAGCGATGCATTCCTATTTATTTGCTCATTCAACTTGTTTCACTTTCACTACAGTCCAAAAGCATGATCTTAGCTCGCCTGTCAAAACTGTAATACCAAGCACACATGCCCATTTATTTCTCAGAGGATCTCTTCATGTCTAGTGTTGACTGCTGTGAGGCAAAGAGAGCAAGAGCAGGGTAGGCTATGGGAGAAGATAAAAAGAGAGAAGAGGAAACTCAAAAGAGCAGCAAAGTAAGGAGGGAACGATAGAGATAAAGAGAGTATATGATAAGAGGAAAGTGTTGGGTATTAAGAAATAGTAGTGCAAGTGTAAGCCATGGATGGTAATGAACTACTCTGTTGCTCAATAGACCACCAATCTTGGCACTGAGCCTGTGTGTGTGTGTGTGTGTGTGTGTGTGTGTGTTTGTGTGTGTCATTGGTAGGAGGAGGAGACAGCTCTGGGATAGTAACAACCCCCTTGTCTTATTCCTCTTGAGGTCCTATTAACCTTTACTCAACATTCGCAAGCACACACACACACACACACACACACACACACACACACACACACACACACACACTCTTTCTTCTTGACTATCCCACTCAGACACACACCCTCATGTTCTCTTTTGTTTCCCTCTGTCTCACACACATACACACGCATCATGTCCTTACTAAGGAGACTTAAGAGCTGGTTAATTGGTTGGCTGAGGCTAATTTTCTGCTGAAAGTTAATGCCACCATCATGCATGGCTCCCTGTGGAGAGAGTCCGACTTGGCTGGCTTTGTGTGTATGTGTGTTTGTGCTTGTATATTATGTGACTGTATTTTTTTAGTTGTGTCCTCCACAAGGGTTGCTAACTGGCATATAAACTCTTATCAGTTCCTATCGAGTTCCCAAACAAAAAGTTGTTGTTGCACTAAGTGGTTGGACAAAAGTAATGTTTCCACTTACATTGCTCAGAGGAAGCAGTAGGGAGGCGTATATTTACTGGGGTGGATGTAATATTAGTCTGACGCAAAGGATCTAGTGCCAAAGACTTTATTTGGAAATGCATTAAGCTCAACCTGCTGTGTTTTTTTCCAAGTTTAAAATCCTCCCTATCCACTGCAGCCTGTACAAAAATTATTGTGTATTGTGCCACCTGCCCCAACTTTCACCAGTTCACTGAAGATTTCTGTGACAGTGGGCTCCCATAATTCCACTTCCTCTTCCTTTCATGGTGTTTTAACATTTTTGTCAAATTGGAAACAAAAAACAAAAACAAAAAAAAACTGTTTTTGCGGATCAGGTCAGTGTATCAGAGGTGGGATCAAACTCATCCATATCAACTGTCATTCTGTACCTCTTCACATAAAGAAAAAAATATCAAAGAAAGGAGATGATCCTATGAAATGACAGCGAGAGGAGAAATGTCCCTACTAAGTGTTATAATAATAACAATAATGGATTGCATTTATATAGCGCTTTTCGAGGCCCTCAAAGTGCTTTACAATTCCACTATTCATTCACACACTGGTGGAGGCAAGCTACAGTTGTAGCCACAGCTGCCCTGGTGCAGACTGACAGAAGCGAGGCTGCCATATCGCACCATCGGCCCCTCTGACCACCACCAGTAGGCGGTAGGTGAAGTGTCTTGCCCAAGGACACAACGACCGAGACTGTCTGAGCCGGGGCTCGAACCGGCAACCTTCCGATTACGAGACGAACTCCCAACTGTTGAGCCGCGATTGCCACCAATGTCCCTACTCAGTGTTGTAGGAGAGTAACATGAAAATATCAAGAAGACTTCTACTTGGGTCAGAAAACGGCTTTGGTGATATTTTACAAATATAGATTCATCTTAAAAAAAAACCATACACTCCCAGTTAACCACGAGGCACTGGCAAATACACAACAGTACAGCAGAACAATGTACAAAAATAAGTTTGGAGGCAGATGAGAGAACCAAGATGCTTTTGTCAGATGACAGAAATGTAACAGCAGCGTCTTGGTTCTGTCACCAGAGTACTGAAAAGTCAGGCATTTTAAAAGGCACAGTGTTATAGATGAACCAACCACTACCAACCCACGAAACCCATGAATCCAGCCAAGAAGACCTATGGGTGGACACTCAGAGCTCCTCATTGGAACACTACATGCAAAAAAGTGAAATAAAACTAGACTAAGTTCAATCAAAAGGCTGAGGCTGCAACATCTACATTTTCAGTAAACAGAATTACATAAAACTGAACCATTACCACTACTTTCAACTGTAATTAAGGTCAAGCCTGTCCAATGTGTTGAGAATTTACATTTGATTTCTATTCTACCAACTCCTTTCAACTGGCCAGATAGTAGATTCAAACCCAGGACCTTCTTGCAGTGAGGCAACAACGTTAACTACAGTGATATTGTGCTTCCCTCAATCAGGGAGCATTGGCATCAGTTTCAGAATGGTACTTCATGTACAACAGTAGGAAAACAGCGATACTGTATGTGTTGCTGGCATCATCCGGAAACAGAACTACAGCTTTGGGATTCAGAGCTAAAGGTCAGCAGTCATGTAAAGCGCACACACACATACACACACAGAACAGAATATAATTAAAGACTGAACAGAAAGTCTTTCAATAAGTTCCCCCTTGTTCCGGATATAACTCATCAGTTTAAGTTGAAGAATCCACACGTTTGAAGCCAAAATGCCATGAAACAGATAATTTTTTCCAACATTCATCAGGTTGTGTTTGTCCCAGTGATAGTGCGCTTTCCTGTTGTAACATCCAGAAGAAATAGTCAGTGGGGACAAACTGAATTATGGCATGTGCATCCATCCATCCCACTGTCTTCCTACAAATAGGTTTTAAAAATGCTATTTTTTTTTGCAACAAATCACAATGCTGACCCATAAGCTGCCCACCACTGTTTCTTCAAAACAGGTAAATGTGGTAGAAGTATAAGGATGAAAGAATTACTAAGAGATATTCATTCGATACCATCTCTGGACTTTAATAGTTGTAGTTTCACCTTGCAAAGACAGATGTCTTTGAAGTGCACATGCAGACCCTGATGTCCTTTTAGTACGGAATAAGTATCTTACGTAATGGCAAATGCAGAACATTGTTAATCAGATGGAGGTAAGCTATGCAAAAATGCAAATGCAATAAAAATGACATGCAAATGAGATATACCCTCAGTGAAAGACTGGGCTGAATGTTTTGACTATTGTTTGTGCTAATGAAGTAATCAGACTGATGTGCTAAAGTGGAGACTAAAGTTAATTGAATTTTTTTGAAGATTTGATTGTGGCTATTATCAGGTGGCTTCTGACAGACAGAACTCACGAGAGAGCAAAGCACCGAGGTGACAAAGGAATAGTTACCGTGATAACATCTGCATACAATGAATATTTGTGAATACATTTTTAATTTCCTGTTTTTTTGCTTTTCTCTATCTTTGTTAAACCTTATAACAATTAACTCGAAGAATTTCCCTCACTAACCCACTCTCTTTGTTTCTCGCAATGTTGAGTGTGGAAATATTGAATTCAACAGGGCCTCAAATAAACTACTGTACTGCGGTCTTTGGCAAGGTTACAGGCAAGGACAGCAGTGGCTGTATGTTTGTAGATTCATGTGTCTACTTTAATGTGCCTTTCACATGTGAGTGTGTGTTTTTATATATAAAATCCTACAGGTGACTGTGTGTGTGTGTGTGTGTGTGTGTGTGCTTTCCCTCTGGAAAAAGAAAGAAGATCAGAGTGTGTAGTGATGAATAAAGCTGACACCAAGTCTAGAGGGTGTACCAGCGCCTGCCTGTGTGTGTTCATTCCATGACCTCCAGGCAGTGTGTAGGAACACAAGTTCAAAAACTATTTCCCCCTGAAGTCATGGATGTGTATTAGACATCCTCTACAAAATCAAATTTTAAAATTTGGTGTGTACTTGTCCTTTCCAGCAATTTGCTTTGAAACCCCAATGGTTTTTATTAAAACACATTTTTGATTTTCATTTTGTTTACTGACATGTGCTAAGGTTATATTTTGGGTTGTTAATAAATAAATAAATTGAATAAGGTTTGATCTCCGATTTTGGGTGAAAACAGAGATGCAGGATGGCAGCATAACAGTGCTCATCTGTGAATGTTTATGTAAAGAGGGGGTCGGGTGGTGGTGGTGGTGGGTGATAAATGCCTTTTGTTCACAGTTTCACACACTGGGAGTGATTGAGTGAATGTGTGTGTTTGTGCACGCTTTTTACTTAAAGCTGTAGGTCTGTGTGTGTGTGTGTGTGTGTATGTGTGTGTGATTGGCAGCAGTAATTGGTGTCTGGTTGGGAGAGGAAAACAGTGAATGCATACAGTCATGGAATACTGATAGATGCTCTCTGGACTGAATATCAAAATGCACACACAAAAATATAAACACTGAACCCTTATACCAAAGAGTCAGCCAATAACATTGATGTATATATATGTTTTATGTACTCTATATGTGCTTTTTCTTTGTTCTCCTTTCTCTGTGTTGCATGCAATATCATTAAGTGATTTTCTTTTCCTTTCTCTTTGATTCTCTAAAGTAAATGGGGGTTTGTCCGGGATATCTAAACGTGGTGGAAACGGTAAAGCTCTGGTCATTTTTAAGTCAAGCCAAGTTGAACTGCTTTTCAAAACAGTTTAACATACCTTTGTAGTTTAGATTGAACAGCGCTTGTACACACACAGGGTACACAGAGCTATATTAGAGATGCTTACCTTTCCTACTTATTACGCTTCACATCAACGTTTTAATCGATGTTAGATTTTAAAGAAGTATATTTTTCCTACTTGATACTGTAATTGAGCTAAGAAAACACAAAGCAAAATTTAGGATACACAACATGCAGAACATTTAGAAACATTCACAATCCACATACAAATAAAAGCTACATTACATTGAAGTTATATGAGGGACAGAATTACATTTCTAAATTCAGGTAGTGGAATTGCTTTGAGATGAAAATCTCAGCATTGTGCACGCTGAACATGTACAACTTTCATGTGGACCTCATGTTTAGCCTGTCTGAAAAGGGAAAAAAAGCACAGTAGGACCATACTCATCCCTGCAAAGTCATTGTATCAAACATTTCAGAGATCATTCACACATTATCCCCTTTTTTGTTTGTTAAAGCTGGTATTTTCTGAAGACTTGTCATCAGTCATCTCTCTTGCCCTCTCTCTCTCTCTTAATTGCAATGTAGTTTGGCGGCAAAGAGGATGCAACAGCCAAAGCCAATTGTTAGCTTAGCTAGGCTGCATAAAGGTTAGATACTGCATTAGCATTTAGATGAGTGAGAGACTCTGAAAAAAGAGAGCAAGGGAGGAAAGGATAGATAGTAATTATACCTCGCTCTGTGGTTCATTTAAGTGATTGGTGGAAAGTGTGTGTGTGTGTTTGTGTGTGTGTGTGTGTGTGTGTGTGTAGAAATATGATAATTAATTTTCACACATACCTACTTGTAATTTCTTTATGTGCTATGGAACATTGCTCACCTGTGCGCACGTGTATGTGCTTGTGTGTTTGTGAGCATCCATTTCTCTCTGTATTAATTAGTAACATCAAGTAACTCTACCATTATGATTAAAGTATTGCTGATTACAGACATTTTTTTTTTATTTTTGTGGTTGAACTATGATTATCCACATAGGAAACTATAAAAAACATATGCATCAGCATATGCACTCTCACTGCAGGCTGTGAAATTCTGCAGTTTCTTTGAATTGCAGGAGTAGCAGAGATGTGAATACAATGGCCTTCATTTACTCAGAGTGTGTAAATTGTATGCACAAGTTTTTCATGCAGAAATCTTTACTTTATCAATATTTCTGAATGTTGATTTGTTCATACTTTGTGCCTCTTACCATATGCATGAACAAATTGTTATAATGGGGCTGTAAATTACTACTACTACTTTTACTACTCCTAATATCACTAGTACTACTACTACTGGTTATTGTTTACAGTTTTCAGCCTCAGTGTCGCTTTTTGGTTTTTGACCATCGTTCTGGTGAACCATATTTTACACTTCACTTGGAGATAAACATGTTATGTAATATCGAGGAATGGGAGCATTTAGATGTATGCAAATGACAAATTACACAATACTTTTGATCCCGAATCATCCTGATTTAGTAATGTACATGTGTGCAATAGTTACAACTAAATAGTTTTGTTAATCCAGTGAAAGCTTTGAAAACATGTTGTGTTTTTTCCACAGAAAAAGAATTTTCACACACATATACTAGTAAAGGAGGGCCGGTATTCTCTGGCTTTGGTGCCTTCAGTCACCAGATTCTCACACTGGTTTGGTTTAGGTGCCAAAACTACTTAGTTAGGTTTAAAAAAGGTTTGGTGTGTCTCAGTGTTAACCCTGTGTAGACACTAAAGTATACTTAGATACAGACACTAATGGTGTGGCAGAAAAACAGTATTTGATACTCTGTGAATACTACTGGACTGTATCAACTTATGCCATACAGGTTGGACATTAAAAATAAAAAGAAATGGTACAACAAAAGTGTAACAAAATCTGACTATTGGAATGATTGCACAAATAGGAAACACACACACACACACACACTTAGATCCACAAATAGTTGATAATAAGGTGGTGTCAATAACACCTTGCAGCTACATGACATTTGCAATTAGGGGATTTGCTGCACATTTGTATTTGCGAGCGTGTCATTGAGAGTGCAGGTTAAAGGTTAATTCCCATTAATACAGACTGATAAACTAGACCTGACTTATTGATCGCTCTCTCTTTGCTTCTGGCTTCTATCTGCTTCTCTCTTTCTGCGTTTCTCTCAACACCTCACAATACTCCTCCTCCTTTGTATCCTTTGTATCTTTCCTTTGTAGGAAAGAAACAAAAAATTATGTTATTAAGAGAAAAGGAAAATGAGAACAATGAAAATTTAAAGAGAAATAGCATGGATGTAACTTGACTAGCAGGTGATGGAAGTTGGGCTGGGAGAAAGAGATGATATAGGCCTGGATTTTAGATAGAGATAGGTGGCTGTCATCTCCCAGTAAGAAGGTTATTGTTTTAAGTTGATTGGATGGCTGAACCTTTCTGTGTACAGCTCTCCCGTCAGTTACGTAGGCTGTAAATTAAATGTGAGTGTGAATGGTTGTTTGTTTTTTATTTGTCCTTTACTAATGGACTAGTCTGGGTTGTACTCTGCCTAATGCCCTATGTTGGCTGGGACATACTCCACTCCCCCTGGAACCTGCAACCTCTGAGGTGGATAAACAGTTAAGAAAATGAATGGATTCAATGTGATTATAGTTAGTAAAAATGTATAGTGATACATTCATGTGCTTTCATGTTTTCAGCAAAAAATATTGTTTGTACATGCGGGCACTTTTTTGCATTCCTTTAGATACTTTAATGTGTATCTCTGTGTGACGGAAAGATAGATGTAATGCTGCCTACAGTATTTGCAGCTGGCAGTGTGTTGATGGATGACTGCTGTGCCCAGTTCACAGATGATAGATTTAACAGCCCTGATAGTTGAGCCCAATTATGTTGGTAGGGGGTTCTTAGGTTTGTGTGTGCCTGTGTGTGTGTTTGTCATATTGTATCAAATGAGCAAAGGTTAATGGAATGAATTATAAAAATGCGTGGTCAATTCTTTTCTGCTCTTGTTAAATACCTATTTAGTACAAGTGCTTATCACAATTTGGCTGCTTAATCTTACTTATTTATGATTGTATTTTGTTCTACACTGTGTAAAATGTGACTTTTTGACATTGTGGGTTGTTTTTCTTCAAGAAGCCTGTGGTCAAAGCAATGTTAGTTTACTTTAAATAAATGCGTAGTATTGTGTGTTTTAATGGAAATTAAACTAATTTGAATTTTGATGTGATTTTTTTGTGACATAGAAATTTAGATACTTCTTTGATGTAATGTGGTACTATGTAATCAAGCTCTATTTCTGTCACACTCCACCTGATCTGCCAATATATTTACCGAAACAAAAGCTACACCCCAAAGCTAAAATAATAAATGTAGAGAATATTTGGCATTCTAGACAGAATATGTTGAGTGATTCAGTCAGCTGTGGTTTGTGAGTAGATAGTTCATTCCAAGTCACATAGATTTTTTTTTCTCCTTGAAGGGCAAAGCAAGGTTTTTGTGAAATTTTTAATACCTAAATGTGCAGTATATAGAAAAACATAAGAGCGGTTTGCTTTTCTGCCAAATACATTATAGAGGTTTATTGAATTTTTGTCGACACAACAGGGAAATGGAAGGACATAGAGAAAGATATGGAGGCAAGAAATGAGATACCTTTCTGATTTATTCCCGCATTATAGAAGCATAATTAATAGAACAGACAGAGTAGATAATTGATGTATGAGGAACAAGATCAATTTAACAAGTTAAATATTAAAAGGATAACAAATCAACAAACCTTGGAGGCTTGGTTCAGAGATTAAAGTTTTTGTACTGCATTCTATAATACCACTAACCTTACATGTCATTAGAAACTTCCAAACACAAAAATAATCCATAAATTAAATAAAAGCCAAATAGACATTATGTAGTTTGTTCATTGTATTTGGATAAAGTAACACAATGAAAATGTATCTACATGTTCATGGGAAACAAAGCACAAACGAGCAATTAAAAAAATCCAGGAAAATAAAAGTAACGATAAGGTGACTACTCTTCTTGCATGATTTTCTTTAAAGAAATTTATCAGGAAAGCTATTTTTTGCTTAATTTTATTTTGAGTGCACAAAGATTTAACTAGTACAATAGGAGTATAATATTACTCGTTCTAGCATAACACTAAAACAACAGTTAATAGTTAAGCTAATAAAAAATGATGCTACTGAATCACAGCTGATAAAATTCTGAGGTTATAATGCTACACAGAGAACCACAAATCTCTTTTCAACACACTTGAATGACACAATACTGTAATAACTTTGAAATAATAAAGCCATTTCGTCATTTTATAGTTAGAAACATGTTATGTCCAAAAAAAAGATTTAAGCTAAATGAGAAAAAAACACTGGAAGACATAATGCTATTCGTAACATCTTGTTAGCTTGTTAGCATGGTTGGATGTGGAAACGTTAATGACTGTGAAGACATCTGCTAGAGGGAGGCCATGTTAGTCCATAGCCTTGAAAGGTGATAGTTTAATGGGGCTAAAGATCGGCTGTCAAGCACTTGCACACACACACAAACGTGCATTCACATCAACACACACGTCTCTCCAAATACACATGCATGCACTCGTCCCCTTTCTTATTCCAACTCAGTGACCATAAGGCTCTAAAATTGGAAGTCGAAATCTGTATGTGTCTGTTTGTTTGTGGATGTATGGTGGAAGGAGTTTGGGCTTTTTTTTTTTCTAAAATCTGCATCTTGTTTTCAAAGAAGTCAAAGGTTGATTGCTCGCATTCACATAATAAATCAAAATCATATTGATTAGTTTATTGCTTGAAGGAATTACACCTTCAAATTGTATTTGCGGTTCAACTTTTTTCCACACTTGCTTTGAAAAAATGTAATGCCTGTGTTTACATGTGGGGGTGGTTTCAGTGAGTTGAAAGCCCTGTTCTTGTCCTCCTACCCCTTTTCAAACTCAAAGGAAGGGTTACTTTGCAAAAGCTTCTCAAGGCTTTGGTGCCTTTCTATCATTGATGGATAGTGGAAAATGCTGGCTTTGATTAGCAGCCCAATCATGTTACAGCTGCCCATTTATCCCCTTTTTGATCATTTGTTCTTAATTTATGCATTTCAAGCACCTCCCTTGAGAGACAAACATAGTTTTCTTGGATAAAGAAACTGGAACTTTAAAAATCACAGACTGACACAAGGTCATTTTGTTTGCTCGCTCTTTCTTTTTTTTCCACAAGGCCTCATTTTTCATTTCTATTTCATGTTCTTCCACTAGATTGGAAATTGTGGCACTTTTCTTTGTTCCAATAAGAGCATAACCTTATCTAAATCAGTCAGGTGTAGATTATTTAAAGCCTCTTTTCAAAACCCACAAAACCTGGCGAGAGAATTGAATATACCGTGACCACGTTAGGCTCTGTGATGTAAATGTTTGTGGGGTGCAATGAGGAACTAGAACAGGAGATTCTTTAGGAGAACGAATGAAAATAGGCTAGATGGAGCTATCTATAACTTGAAATTTTCAGTTATGCATCTCAAAATTTTGAGTTTATAAGATACAATTTCAAGAAAATAACATGAAATTTTGGAGTAGGCATTTTAAAATTTCAAGTTAATAATCTGAAATTTTGAGAAATTAACTAGAAAGTTCAAGTTAGTTCTGCCAGTCAGGAAGCTTTGTAAAGGTGTGTCATGTAACTGTTGAACTAACTCAAAATTTCAGATTATTAACTTGAAATTTTGACTTATTATTTGGAAATTCTGAGTTAATGATGGCTTTCTTTTCAGTGCCAAAAACAAGCTTCTTCCACCTCCACCTCCTCTACTTCTTCTACCACCACCTCTTCCTCCTCCCCTGGACCCCCTTTTTTTCTTCCATATTTACTTTTTGTATATACTTAATCTACTGTACAGAAGTCTTAAGCCATCCCTCTATTCTTCATATTTTCCTTCCAAGGACTTCCCGTTTTTAAAGTTTTTCTTCACACATTGGCAGCTTTGTACTGATTTTCAGTCCAACCCTTGTAGTTGACCATTTTTTTATTAAGCCACTTAACACTGACCTATTAGTCATTTAAGCACCAGGCACCTACCCTAAGGGATGGACCAGGGTTGTGTCTACACATAGCAGATAACTTTGCTCACACGCAGTTTGAACAAATGACAAAGCTTCTATAGGTTACACATTGCACATCCTCCATCTGGCGTCTTATGAAGTTCAAGCTTTTTTGTTACTATAAAAATGATAATGATGAATGAATTTTACAAATATTTGGAAAGAAAAAAGAGGTTAAGGCTCGTTTTTGTGCCGTAGAATGAGCAGCAGGAGAAAAAGAGAGATACTACAGCAGGAGACAAATGAACAGAGTGTGAAGAGAGACTGAAAGTATCCCCTGGCTTTTACAAGTTGAGGTGTTTCTGTAGCACGAACCATTGACCTGACCAAGAGCCAAGCTGTCCTTCAGTATGTGTGTATGTGTATGTCCACGCATAGGTAGTGAGGCAGCCAGCACTGTGACAGGGAGGAGAGTGGGAGGATGTATCTGTCAAGAGTTCAGTGTGTTGTTCTTGTGTGTTCTGTATATGTGTGTATGTGTGAATGTGTTGACCACTGTTGAAAGCTGTCAAAGGGAGACAAGTTGAGGTGAGGAGAGGTCCCTGTGGTGTTTGTGTGTGTGTATTTGTACTGAAGGGAAAGTGATTCCATGCTCACGTGTTTAGGCCTGTTATGGGTGTTTTTGTGTGTGAATGTGTGTGTGTGAGGCCATGTCTACTGGGCTGTGCTGAAGCCCTGTTCCAGCCGAACACCCTGGTCCAGACCAACTGCCAATCATCTTGCCCCCCCACCCCTGCTTAACCCTCTACCACCTTGCCACACATGCACCAACATGAAGAACACCCCCCCCCCCCCCCACACACACACACACACACACACAAAATTAAAACTAGTTGCATCTCAGTATCATCCACGCATAGGAAGGTGTATACACACACTAGATTTTCTTAAAATGTTTGCCTATAATTTACAACATTTGTTACCAGCTAGTTTCCTATTTACAGAAGTTGCCTTTGTGACTGTATGTCTAGAAAGAGGAAAAGTGATAAGACATTTCTGAATGCTTTAACTAAGAAGTCAGGTCACATACAGGTCTTGTTTGGAGTGTGTAGCTGCAAGTGATTAGCATCTCTGACGGAGAGACTCATTAATCACAGTCTTCATTCTGGCCACTGGCCTGCATTTTAGATAAAGGTGCGCACACAAGCTTGTCAATATTATGGCCCCATCTTGGCTTGTATTTCTTAGACCCAACTTAATATCTACACACAGGGGCATAATGAAAGGAATGAAGGAAGAGAGCAAAACTTCTTTTCTGACAAATTCAAGCACCAGCACTCTCAAGGCAAAAACAGCAGTTGGAAGGGATTGGCTCTTTTAAAAACTCTGGGGATGAGAGTTTCCCAGCAGGAGACTGACATGCCGGTTTTGTATTCAGCCACTGCTGAAATCCACACAGCAGAAAGCCTGCGAGGACCATCCCAGTTGAGGCAGTCATTGTTATTGAAATGCATCAGTTATTTCTTCAGAAGCCAATTGACGTATGTTTACATTTAAGTCAGAAAGCCCTTGGGATAATGATTGGCAGGGTCAGAGGAAAAGCAGCTACAGTACCCTCAGAGAGACAAGGTCATTTTTCAGTCTATACCTAAAACCAAGAAAGTAGTCATTCTGACCCATCTTTAAGCATTTCCCAATCCCAGGTTTTGGTATTTGTTTTTAAATCCGTATGATGCAAGATCAAAAGACTTCGAGATTTCAAACTGCTTTGTATCACATTGATAGACTGTAATTTACACGGAGCAATGCGACATTAATATTTTGTACTCATGTAATATCTAAATCTGAATCTTAATTTTCCTGTGACAGGGAAACACATTTTCATTCTTGTAGAAAAAAAGGCCCACTACATCCACATCAGTTCAATGTTTGTGCACCTGCTATGAAAAACAATTTTTGAGTGGAAGGTCCAGCTAGTTTTGTTGGACCAAGGTCATTTACAGGTTAGCTGGACTCTGATCGAGGTAAAAAAAAAAAAACATCACTATGTAACATTTCAGTCTGAAATAGGCCAATGGCAGGCTCTGGGGAGAATAAACACACAGGGCAGTACACACTTTTAGAGACACAGCAATGCATCCACATATAAAATCAGGACAATGATGAAAAAGCAGAGGGGAGATGTCAGAGAGTTGTGCACCTGTGCATTACTATAAATACACACACACATAACAACACACATAGGAGCCCATGGGTATGCCTGTCCTTGCTCTCTTGTTGGGGTGAAAGGCTGACCTGGTTTCAAAAACATGACCCCAGGTAGTAAAAACTCACACAAAAACAAAAACACACAGTGACATTCAGACAACGAACACTGATTTATGCAGGTGCATGACCACAAATGATGACCTCACAGGCATTTGTATTTATATGTGCTTTCATGCACAATGTAGCTCCCCCCCCCCCCTTTTTTTTTTGTTGGAATACAGATTGTCGTTTTCATTTTATTCAAATTATAGGGTCTCCCCAGAGTGTGAGTCTGTAAACAGATATCAGATATATGTCCCTATAAAATGAGTAAAACAAAATGGGTGTAAGTGTGTGTTTGTGTACTTGAGAGGAGCAAGCTTGGCTAATTTTTCCCATAAATCCCCTGATTGTAATCAATCTTTGTCATGGAGGGAGAAGGAATACATTCTGTATATAACTGTTTTACGTTAGTCTGCAGAGAGATTGAGTAAGCAAGATAGGTACTCAATATATGTGTGTCAATATTTTACCATGACCAGTCTTGCAGGTCAATGTGTGTGTGAGCATGTGTGTGTGGAGCTAATCTGCTTTGGATGAAAGAACAGGTCTCAGTTTAAACAGGTTAAACCCCAGGTTACCTGATGAAAAACTGGACAAGTGTGCGTATGTGTGTGTGTGTATTTATCATTTCTACAATCAGTACTGCTATCACTATATTAACGGATCGAGGTTTTATAGGTTGACACAGATGAAAATAGGTGGAGATCCTGTAGTCAAAGATTCATATTCTGTATTTTTTTTCTTACTTACAACAATTGTATATAGTTGTGGTGAGATTTTTTTACAAACACATCATCATACACTCAAAAGTGTGCATACAGGGTCAAAAGGGTACATACACCCCCACTAATATTTGGTAAATGTCCCTTAGCAAGTTTGACCTCGACCAGATGCTTTTAGTAGTCATCAACAAGCTCCTGGCATAGTTCTGGCTGGATATTGCTCTTCTTGGCAGAATTGGTAGACTTGGCATAAACTCAGCTTTTAAGCAAAGTCCACAAATTTTGAACAGGCTTGATGACAGGGCATTTGGAAGTCCATTATAAAAGTTCAACAGATCATTTTAAACCAACTGCAGATTCCAGGATCATCAGTTAAAACAACTCTAAGTACAAGTTATTAAATGTGTCCCCACTTTGCCAGGGTACCAAAGAAGACCCAAACTGTCACCCTCAGATAAAATAAAATGTAGGATGTTCAGGAAAAAAAAAAACCAAGAACCAACAAGGCTCCAGCATACCGTGAACTGGAAACTGCTGGAATACCAGCATTACTGTCCACAACGAAATGAGTTTTCCATCCTCATTGCCTGAGAGGATGCTGATCAAGAAAGCAGCTCCTGCTCCAAAATCAACACCTTCAAGCTCAACTGGAATTTGCAGCTGCCCACATGGATAAGCCAAATGTATTTTGGAGAAAAGTTTTATGGTCAGCCATGACGAGAACTTTTCTCCAGATATAAAAGTTCTCATCTTGTTCGGCCATAAGGCTTATCTCCAGAAGTCATTTTTAAGAGTTATTTATGATCTTTAAATTTAAAGTAACTTACTACGTATGTGGCTGGTCTCTAGTCACACATAAAATGCAATTAGGTGGAACGGCATTGTCAATCTCGGCCAGTGTATTCAGGATGGTGTGATGGCTTTCACAAACCGGCGCCCACTTCAATTTCTTTTAATGGATTCATTCTGAATTTGAAATGCAATTTGAAATGCATTAATTTGTTGGAAGACACTAATCAATATATGTTTATGATCAATATATGTTTATGATCCTATAGTTTCTTTCTGTTAAATTACCTCAAAAATGACTTAGTGTAACTTTAAAATGAATTCTGGATTTAATAGTGAGCCACTGAAGAGGAGCTAATATGAAATAAAGTGTCTGATTTTTCCCAACACTTTTCAAACTTAACTGTCCTGTTTTGCATAAAACAGATGTGTGCACATGCTTCATGGAAATCAGAAGGGGTCAGTGGGCACCAAAAACAAATGTATGCAGAATTTAATAGAAAGAAAAAATTGGGAACAGTAGGTAACGTAGTTGTGGAAATTGGTCTGAATCTACCATCAGTTACTCTAGATTTTGTCCAAGACAGGACAAAAGCTACTGACTGAGATAAAGAGGACCTACACAGCCTCTATCTGCCATTATGTGAGTTTCACAATTTGAAGTGGACTAAATGCTCAGTGATGTTCATGGCTTAAAGCATTGCTAAGAGGAGCTTTCAGCATTCCAGCTAATTTAAATTAAGTATTAAGCCTGCCAGAGGTGTGAGTGAAGGGCCACTTCAACCTACACATTCCTGTTATGAATATTTACAGGGATTAAACTGGCTTTTGCTCAAGGGTAAATCATGTGGAGTAGATGTGCTTTGTATTTGCCAGCCATGTGGTATGTGGTGAGTGTTACTGTGAAGTGAAAACCTCGAACTCACGAGACATTAAAATTGTATCTTTTGTGTCTATGTGTAAGCATTAGAGCGGTTATTTTAATAATAAGTACAGGGCAGTTGCATTAATGGAAACCTTTAATACTTTTTCAAAGGGATGTGTTTGAGTTGGCATTGACATTCATGTAATTTTAATTATAGGCTCAAAATACTTACCCAAAAGGCTTAAAATACAGTGGATATTTGTACCATATTGTTCTGTCTTCTGTTAAATTTCACCAACTGGCAGCGATGCATCAAAGGTCAAGCACAAAAGTGTTAACTAGAATGTATTTTTGTGTATACTAATATTAATGGTGATCAGACATCCTTTGCCAAGCTCCAGTGTCTGCAAGCAGTTAAAACAACTGGCTTAAAAATAGATATGATCATGAATCACAAACTTAATTTTAGTTTGAAATGTCAAGGTCAGTCACACTATATGTCTTTAATCATGCATAAGCAATATTTCCATAATAAATGTAGTTCTTAAATTATTGTGAATCTTAAGACCTGAGGGTCACGTGCTTTCTTTGAAAACCCTGAAATGGGTTTAGCAGTATTCACAAGTGACTTCCAGTTTGAACATAGTCATACACAGTAAGATGAATCTGACTGACTCAGTGTTATACGACTGGAAGTTGGAGGGATTATGTGCCAGGTGCTAGAAAGCAAGCTCATCGTGAGTAGTGGGCCAGAGAGGAATGGCAGGGTCTAAAAAAGACTGAAATCATTTGGTAAACACATCAAGAAATTGGAGGCAGACCACGACGGAGCAGATGTCCTTGTCTCAGTGATAATATGAATGTTGCCGTTATTTTCAAATTCTTGGATGGGATGTTGATAAACTGACTGATTAGCTCAGCTCTTTCGTCGCCACCTTTCCTTCTGTCACAGCTTTTCTGCCTTATATGTTCAATAAATAATTACCACAAAGCAGAGCGAGACCATTTTGATCCTGAGCTGCACTAAATTGATAAATACATACGGGACACCCCCCCCCCATCATAAAGAATACTTACTTACTTACTTGGCCAAACAAAATGATTAGCTACTCTAGAATGCATCGACTGCATTTTTGCTGCTCATCCACACACAAGCACACTCAAATCCGGTGTGTGGTATGCCTGTTTTCGAATTTAGAATGTCTCTTTTTCATGGAACTAATACATATGCACTCTACGGTAAATAAGTCAATGTGTGTGAGCAATGTATCTTCAACATTTCAACAGTTTTTCCTTCCCACTATCGCAAAGTGCTTACTTACAGGGGCTCATCTGATTTTTGGGTTTTTCCTCTTTGATGTTGTGGATCCTCTACTCTACAATATGAAGCGCCTTAAGGTTATTGTTATTGTTAATTGGTGCCAGTTAAAAAAAAATGAATTGAACTGAATTCAAAATAGAAAGAGATGCTTCAAAATAAAATGAAAAAAAAAAGAAGGCAGAAATGCAACACACAGCAACAATAAGAAAGTTCTGTTTACAGTTTAAAGTCAAAGGAGCTTGCAAAGAAAAGCGTCTGGACTTCTTTAAGTTGCTTGAAGATGTTTCACCTCTCATCCGAGAAGCTTCTTCAGTTCTAAGGTCAAATGGTCGGGAGTCCCAGATTTAAACCTAGTGGGAGTATCCCCCCAAAGAGGGAGCACATTGTTTCACAATGAGCTCACCCGAAACTCTGGCTGATTGGGACCCACACCCATTTTCACACCTTGGCTCAGGCGATTAGAGGATCATCAGGGGGTCCTTTTGTCCCTCTGTGGGGGAAAACTCCCACTAGGTTTAAATCTGGGACTCTCCACCATTTGACCTTAGAACTGAAGAAGCTTCTCGGATGAGAGGTGAAACGTCCTCAAGCAACTCAAAGAAGTCCAGACGCTTTTCTTTGCAAGCTCCTTTGACTACGATGACCTGGATGACTGAGAACCTTCACAGACATTTTACAGTTTAAAGCATCGAACCAAAGCTTGTTTTCAGACAGTCACAATCTATATTTCAAAAAAGAAAGAAAAGCTGGAAAAACAATGTCACCATCACTTCCCCTTTCTACTGTTTGATTTGACAAACAACAAAATGTTCTAATCATTTGCTAAGAAGTGGTGCAGACTCATCCTCTATGGCTCTTTACAATGTGTTTCTGAATACTGTAATTGCACCCACAATTTAGTTGTCATCAAGACATTTTTCCGTTTCTGTATTGGCGACTCTACATTAGATATTCTGAAAAAGTGACTTGATTGTGGCTCATAAATGTTACATGTTTCCCAAAGAAAATTGTAGCTGACAAACTTCAATGAGAATATGCTTGCAGTTAAACTCGTTCTTCGGCACAAACACGAGTTCAAATATGTGGCAGCATGAGCGCCGTGTGACTGGCTGCATTCGCATTGAAAATGAGTGATCAGAGCAAGTTAGTTATACAAGTATTGCTTTTTTCATATTTATTTTGTTTACACGTCACTGTGTCAGAGACATGTGTCACAGTTTGTCAGATCCTTTCATGTTGGGTATAAAATGTCTGCTTCCTGTTTAGGAAGACATATATTTCCAAATCTCAGTCTGCTAATATTACTTGAACTGACGCATTCATAGCTTTGGTGTCCAACATCGACAAAAGTTCATAGCAAAATATGGCAAGTCTCCCTCTAACGCTTTACTAAGATAAGCAGGAAATCCACTGAATTATGAATATTTACTGACTGCTTAGGCTCACAGTTCAGAAATTAATCAAGATGTAACAAAACACATTGAGAAGTGTCAAAAATATTGAATGAACATAGTAAGACATTGCTTTGGTGAGATCTAAATTTCCAGGCACATATATGCAGGTGATCACCTGTCAACTAGTGGTCGCTAGAGAAAAATGTCTATTTCTCAACCAGTTAGTAAGTGGTTGTGAGGTAACCAGGAGCCGCTGTGAAATGGACTGCTAAACTAAAGTTTATTAATAGCACCTTTCAAACACTATAGTCATTGTAAATGCTTTAAAGATAAAATTAAAACCAAAAATAAAAGAGTAAACAAAGAAAAAAGACAGAAATAGTAATAATAACAGTAACGACAACAATAAATATTTTTTAAAAAATGAAAACAACAGTAATAAAAATGATTGTACAGCTACTCAGTTAAATGAGCTTTTTTAAAAACAGCTAAGGTTGGAGACGATCTGTCCTCAGCGGTTAGTTAGCGGTTAGTTCAACAATTGTCAGCATAGCAGCTAAATGCCTTTAACTCTTTTTAGATTCACATTTCTCTACTACAGTACTAACTGATCAGATTTCAGATCAGACCTTAATTCATCAAGAATCCAATATATATTTTGGGTACAAGCCATTTAGCGAATTATAATGAGTAAATAATATTTTAAATTGAATCCTGTATTTTATTAGAAGCCACTGCAGGCAGCTGATAGGATTTTGTTAAAATTCTTGCAGCATCAAGATCTTTTTATGGAAGCAAATAAAAAGAGCATTGCAGTAGTCAACTCAAGAAATACAGCATGAATGAGCTTCTGTAGATTTTGCTGGGGCATGTATTCTCTCAGTTAAACTATATTTATGAGATGCCAAAAAAGCTGATTTAGTGATAGCCCTAATGTTGGCAGTGAAACTAAGGTCCAGGATAAAAGAATAATAAGAATATGAGATAAGAGAAACAACTTGCTCGAGGGAAGAAAGGGATGAGGTGAGTTGGCATTAAAAAAAGAGAGGTGTAGGACAGGGGCAAGTGGGGCAGTCGAGAAACCACGAGAATGATGAAACAGTAAGAGAGTGTAGTAGTAAGAAGAAAAATCAAAGAAAATGTGGGCAAAATATAATATAAAAGTAAAGAAAATGACAGGAGAGTAAAAAGAAGAGTAAAAAAACACATGCAGAGAGAGAAAAAGAAAGTGACAGAGTAGTGAAAGAGTAGCAGAGGAACGCTGAAGTTGACAGGAGAAGAGGAGAGGAAGAAGAGAGGAGGACAGGGAGGGAGTTGGTCCACCCTGTAGTTTTGCCAGGAGGAGGGCTGGACCTGCTACCTCTCCTAATGAGCACCACAGAGAGTGTGTGAGAGAGTCTCCAGAGCTGGATTCAGGAGTGTGTGTTTGTGTGTGCACAGATATCAGTCTTTCTGTTGGCCTGCTTCTTTCTCTGTATGTGTTAGAGATGAGTGTGTGTGTATGAGGGCTTATCCTCATGGCCCTGTGTTTGTGTGTGCCCTTGAAAGGGCCAGTTGGAGCCGTACAGTCTCGTTAACTTTAAAGTTTGGGTAAAGGCAAGTGCAGACTTTTAAATGATCAAAACTGCATTAGTACCCATTCTGCATGACAGATTTTGCCCCCACGCTGTTGAACTATTGACATTACTAAAGGCACACAACTAATCGCAGATGGAGGTGCACTGATGACAAGCAGTATGACCGCTGACCCTTGGTCAAATGACTTGTGAACCTCACTCTGAAACCTTGTTATTTAATAAAAAGAAACATCTGAAAGTTACTACTCTGATGCCCCATAAGGATTTCAGGGTATTCACAAACTGCCTACAGCACTCTCATATCTCCTGTCAAAGTGCTGCTTATTGTGATGACTCAGAATCTCTTCCTCTCTGTGGCTCTAAATTCCTCCAAAAAAATGACAGAGTGTAAATGAGAGTATTAGGATTAAAATTCCTCTGTGCTGCGAGTGCATGTTCGCGACAAAGACATTGTGCACGTGTGCACTTTTTTGCTTACAGTGAGTGTCAAAAATGGCAAAAAAGCGAGAGTATGTTTTCATACTCTGTGAGCAGAGGAATACGCGTTTGTGCCTGTGCAACCATGAAAGTGAGTTTAAGAGTGAACAGGGTGGAGGTGGAAGTGGTTTATTAATGCAGCGCTCTGACAGCACTGTAATCCAGAGCAGGATTAGCATGCTAATAGCAACAGGACCACATCAGGAATTTCACAAACTCTACAGTACCCCTGTGGAGGTGTGTGTGACAGAGAGAGAGGATAGAGGGGTTTTGAGAGGCTTTGGGTTCCACTGAGAGTGAGTGTGACTATCACTGGGTACCATTATCTCCTGTATGTGTGTCTTTTCTCCAAATAACTCAACTGTGACTCAGATTGTCTAACAATTTTAAAAGTTTAGAAATTTCTGACAATCTGTTATGTCAATGTCACATGCGTGACATAAGTGGCTGAGTAACCCACATATGTCTGCTGGATGTTTAACAATAATGATGCACTGCTTTGGTTATGGTGATTCAACCAATTGGAAAGTGGTGGAAAGCTCATCATTATATTTATGACTGTGACTCACAAGGCTGCTAATATCTGGCACAGTCAGATCCTCTTTACACCAAGGTTACTGAGAGGGTTATGAGTCAAGATCAGGTATGTTTCTCATTTATATGGATAAACATTGCTTTTTTTAAGCTCTTTTCTTTGATCTAAAAATACTGTAGGTATTACAGTACTTTATGTAATTCCACACAATCTTGTTTCCCAGCAGCAACAAATACATTAAAGTCCCACTGAAGTCCTTTTCAAATCAGTAGTCTAAAGAGAACATTAGACCTGTCACTCCCTGACTAATACCAGATGTCCAACTTGTTCTAGGCATGTACCAAAAGGGGTTCTTCCTGTCCCTTCCTTTCACAGTAAAAGTCCCTGACATATAGACTGGGACTGCTGTAACATAAAATGCTTTACAAAAGCAATTCACACATATATATGTAAATTCTAGGATTAAAATACAATTTAATCTTTTACTAGCTATTAAATGGAAGATTATTTTTTCTTATTAAAATAGTAAATATTTGTTGGTTAACAACGTCTGACATGTGCAACTAACTAAACAGAAAACTACATTTCTTTTAACAAATGAATTGGCTTGTTCTGTACACAATTCCTGTGAAGCTGATTTTGTGGTACACAAGTGAGTGTCAGTTAAAAAAAATGGAAGGATTGTTGACATTTTTTTAAAAGAAATTTACATTTCATACTCTAACTTTAAGGGGAACCAGCGTTTCCCTTCAGAATACATGTTGGTCAGATGTCAGAGGTGTGTTGAGGCTTGTGGTTGGTAGTCCTGCCCAGAATCCCTGTATCTGACAACATTCATGTAAGAAAGTGGATGCAGAGAGAGCTTTGGGTGAGTGTCCTGTACTTGGTTACCTTTAGGAAAAAGGGGTTAAAATAGGTTCTTTCATAATACTAACCCTGCATATTGAAAAAAAAATCCTGCTTACGCTAGTACTTTTAAATTTGATGGCTAGGAGTCCTTTAAAAGTATCAATACATAACTGATTATTGCATCAACCGGGTGCATCAAAAGAACCATTGAGCATGTCTGTGAAATCGCAGAGGCTTTGACAAAAATAGTCAAACCCTATTCCACACATTTGAGTATTCACAGCACCTATTTTAGCTTGATCTTAAATAGCCTAGACCATTTTTAAACCCAAAACAGAGATACCTTGGTTTTCATTCCATGCCAAAATAAGGTTACCTAGTTTCTACAACCCACCATGGCTCTGTCTCAAATGGGATTAAGAAAATTCAGCTCCTGGGTGACTCAGATGGCCTCCTTTCTAATAAACAGGCCTTGTTAATCTGTTGGGTCAAACCATGTTAAACTGAGAACAGGCCTGGCTACTTTGGTTGCCAGTCAAGGGCCAAACAGGGTTAACTCAATTTCCAAGTGTGTATATCCATTTTGTTTGTGCTGTAAACATGTCTCTGTGTGTGTGTTGTGTTTACTTGACTTGGGTGAGGTTAAAGTGTGTTTTGGGAAGTGGAAGAAAATTACTGCAGCTTCACAAAGAACATAAATCAGACAATTTATGTCTATGTGTGAGACAAATAACTACTTATTTTAGTAACTTCTTGTTATCAGAATTAGATTGCTTGTTTCAAACTGTCATGAAATGGGAATAATGGGTATGGGTGGACAATGCGGATATGGTTGTGGGTATATAAATGTAGTAAATAAAATCTCCTATATGCTCTGATGCTTCCACTTTGACTTTGGAGTTTCCCTTCTGTCCAGTCAAATTCAATACTGACACACAGTACATGCAGACGCTGGCTTTTATGTGAGGGCCTTTTTTCATGTGTCGTGTGTGGTCATAAAGCTTGAAGTGTGTGTCTGTGGTTGTGTGTGATAGCCAGTGAAACAGATTGGTGGCGATTGGACAGTTAGCGGTGCTTAGTGTGATGTTTGATTGTCTCAGACTGATTCTCCCAATATCATCCAGAATTAATTTGTGAAAACAGCTTCACACACTCATATGTTTACTCCTTCATTTAATTATTTATGGTTACTCAGTTAACATGCTCATTCACGTATTTACTTTCCCCTCAATTATTAACTTGCCTGTTTGTAAGTACCTCATTCATTTCCTGACTCTTTTATGCGTTGCTCATGATCTCGATCATTTGCTGTCATTCACTGAGTCTCCTGCTCCCTCAGAGTGGTTTGAGTATTCAATAATTGGCTTAAGCACCTGGCAAGGTACTGCATCTGTGCTATGCAGAGGTTTCCAGATCCATGTTTAAATGCTATTATTATCTGGCGCCAGTGTCAGGAATATGTAGAACAACCAGTCTGTGGGTTACGCTTGTTTGTATTTCTGTTGTTGTCAGTCCTTCAGCTTAGCCGCTGCCCCAGAGGAGACAGAAGGTGGAAAATTCACCACAGCACTGCTTGTGCTCATGTTGTTAGCTCAGCTGTCTGTCTCTTTCCAGTTTAAGCCAATTTCCAACCAGTCAGTATTGTAGCTACAGACACTGACATTGCCGTCAGGCTACACGCTGCCGACTTTTTGGAGGACTGCATCCAAGCGCATCTCCGTAGCCCTTATGTTGGCATTAGTTCTACGTAATGCAGACACTAACAAAAATTTCACTCGCTCATTTGTTTACCTCTTATTTTTTTTGGTCTTTCACTGAACTCAAGAATGCAAAACATGAAAATACCAAAACAATTACATGAAATTCTTTGCATAAACCAGTACCTGTTATCATTTGCATGTTACCAGATCATATCTTTAACACCTGCACTCCATCTGTTTTAGGGCTCTATGCTCGTTTCCTTTTCACTTACATTCTGCTCTCATACAAACACTGGAGATCCCTCCTAAAGACCTTTCAGAATCAACTACAACTTGTGACCTGTGGTCTTCCAGTATTTTGGTACAAGTTTCAATTTTTTTCTTCTTTACAAATAAATTGGATTTAGCATAGGTTCACTAGGTTCACTGCTTCTTTCACTGGGCTGACTTTCGAACTCCAAGCTTTTCAATTCACAGAGCTACTGTATATAAACATACCAGTATCCTCCGTGTTTTAAATTACTTGACCCCTTTTTAATAAAGTACTTGTAAAAGTAGCACCCGTGTTTATAGTAAACATCCTTTCTCCCTTACCATTCCCTCGTGTCTCCAGACAAAACCGCTGATGTGACTCGGGCAAAATCCCAAAACGTTTCACTTTGCAACTTTGGCTTTTTTCTTCAAATCAAGTTTTGGTTGCATGAACAGAATTATTTCACCTCTGCCACCACCAAACACTTTGTCTCACACTCACACTTATAAAGTGGAACACACACAGACTTCATATCCATCTGTTCCAGTTGTGTGTTACTCTAACAAATCTCTGCCTCTTTTCTCTTATTATCCAAGCGTATTCGGGTGGTAGTAATGGCATTTAGATAGCCAGTGAGTTTGTTTGCCTTGGGGTGTGTGTGTGTCTTTGTGTGTGTGTGAAAGGAGACCATGGGAGCAAATAGCATATAATAGCATATGTTTTAAATGACTTAATGGGAATATTTAAAGCTCCTGGCATGTTAGCTGACAGTGGATTTAATTCAAGCTAACTAAGAGATGGGCGTGCGTGAGTAAAGTACACTCACTTTTATTTAGTGAAAGCCTACACATGCACAGGCATACACACTCATATATTAAGCCATACCTGTGTTTTTCAGACTTTCCTGTTGCATACTTGTATGCCTGGAAACGTGAACTGAGCTCTAAACACACAAAGTACACCAAACTGGAAATAGAAAGGCAAAATAAAAACCATATTAAATATATGTGTGTACAGTTTATACAGTACGTCCCTTCATTTACAGTTTTGAGCTAGATGAAAACTACATTCAGTTTCTGTAGTCACCTCAGGACTCTCCACCATTTGACCTTAGAACTGAAGAAGCTTCTCGGATGAGAGGTGAAACGTCTTCAAGTAACTTAAAGAAGTCCAGACGTTTTTATTTGCAAGCTCCTTTGACTACGATGACCTGGATGACTGAGAACCTTCACAGACACCTCAGGTTACTGTTGAGATTTTAATTTGCATACAACATCTCCCAGTGATATGGTGTAGAAGTACTGAGAAATGGAAATAATCAAGTTCAGCTTCATATAGTAGTTCATTACTATCCACTTTTGGTTTACTAAATGTTTTGCTCCGCACACAGCCACTCACATATGAACACAGAGTAACATGACCTGGGTTTGCTCCAGCACACACACTTGAACATACAGTGATGCTCAGGATCAGTTGATGTTATCTAAGTGAGCAGTAAACAGACTCTTTAGAGTCTGATGCCTCTGGGTGCCCTCCTTTGGTTTGTGGCTTCATGGGTCCTGTCCAACTGCGTTAGCTTTTGCTGACATGAAAGGCTTTAATGGCTGCTATTGGTGCCTCTGGGGAATGAAAATTTCAACATAGGAAAGACAGGGAATTCTGTCTAAATAAGTGTTATCATTAGAAGATATGTTCCTGTGTCCGTAAGTGGATATTTTCAGGGCACCAACTTATTCTTGCTGCTCTTATGGGGATTTGCTTTGCTATATCCTCATGTTTACGAGCATTTGTGGAGGAAAGCTAGGTTGCTTGCGTAATGACTGTGTGTGTGTGTGTGTGTGTGTGTGTGCGTGTGCATCTATTATGTTGATATAGAGTTGATTTGATCTATGTAATCTAACCAAAAGGCTAAATGAGCTCAAGCAGAGAAATCACTTCTGCCTGCATGTTTCCTCAATAACCTACTTCCTTATAAAACATAAATATTCATTAATATAGTTAAGTGACATTGTATCATTTTACAGCATACTTAGACGGCACATATTACATTTGGGTAATTACATGCTATTGTGCACTTGTGTTGATAATACATTTTAAATGAATCAGGCCATATTCACTCTTTGATAAATCGTGGCCTAAAAATACAATCCCATCAGAAATAGACTGAAACCTTTGGGGAGGAAGTAATGCTGTAGTTCTGTTACCTGGATTCCATCTCTCAATAGGTTCTAAATTTATGAGTTTCCACAATTTGCTTTTACCTTTTGAAATGTGTTCACACTTGTCTCTTTAAACCTCATTTGTGCAAACCTTTAGCACTGTGTAAAAGTAATTATCATTTTGATTATTAAGCTTTGGTGAGACTGTTTTGTTGACAGCCAAACAAATTACATCTCAACTGCAGTGACAACAATAAGTCCTTGTAATTTCTCTGTTGCCTATTAATTTGTTGACAATAACTGCCGCTGATGAGTTGTAAAAAACAATAAATAAATAAAAAATTAAAGCTTTCATTGGGATATTGGAGTTGTTAAATGCAAAACTGGAATTACTCAACTGAAAAACAAGTTTGCAAAACAGTTACCAAATTCTGTTGCCAGAAAATCATAGGTTTGACTGCAAGGAGCTGGAGTTGATCTTCATTTTTTTTTTTTATCTTGGTTAAATATTTTTCACTGGCTGCCAGCAAGGTATAGCATGCAAATAAATGTGACACCATCCAAAAATGAGAGAACACTTAGAAGGGAGGAATTAAGTGGCTAAAGTAAGACTGAGATCATTCTTTGTGGTTAAACCACAGCAGACTGAAAGACAAATGATGCTCTGGCACTGAAGACACCAAACCATCTGCTTAAAGACCAATCGGTCACACCAGCATTTAAAATCAGAAAACTTTGCAATAAAATAGTTTTCTCAGAGTCATTGGCATCGGTAAATTCTGTCACAGGAGGTAGCGATATTGTTGTAAGTTGCAGTTATGAACTTTATGTTAGAGTGCTCACCTTTGAGGGACGGTAGACAACATTTTTAAAAGTTGTAATGTTTGCTGGTTCTTTGTTTAGTTATTGTCCAGTTTGTTTGTCTTTATCTGTGCAAAAATTTTCACATCACTCTCCTCGCTGTTTACATTCTGTTCTTACACAAAGCTGAACTTTTTCTGCAAATTTACTGTCACATTGTGCTCTAGCTTAAAACATCCATCCAGCAGTTAGGAACAATCTCCGGTTTTCTCAGATTTGATGATGATGGATCACTGTAACTCCTCCGTACACAGCCATTGCATGCCCATTTCATAATAATGACATTAATTTAATCTATCAATGGGAAAAATTACATTAAAAGTTGGCTATCGTCAGTCCCTGACATCATCATCCATCGGCACAACCCTAGCTACCTGGGAAACTTCTTTCTATCCTGGAGCTTTTCACTGAAGGAAATGTTGTTTTTCCAAATGCATTTTTTAATTTTTTAATTTTTATTTTTAGGAACAAAATGTCAGTGAAGTAAACTGCACAGCACAGAGAAAGGGAACTATTATGACTCACTAACAAAAATGCATGAGATAAGATACTGAGTAGAGTCTGGGTACAATAAATGATACTGTAATAGCGCTATAATACTGTAAAAACCTCTTTGATAGAACAATGACTTTATATCAGCCGCTTTTAAAAGCAGCATGCATCAATACACCAGCGTTTACTGGAAACCCACAGGAGGAGTCTTGTGCTTTTACAGATACATTTAGAGAGCTGCAGATTGTTGGGTACATGTAGCTCAGTTTTCAACATGAGCCACCTTTCATGTGTAGGCTATACTATTCATGAGGGTGTAAGTGAAACATGAATGCTTTTCCTGTTTCCTGCATTTTATTGTAATTCAGAAAAGTGGTTTATTTAATCGAGATGATGGAAACTAAGTTGTTTTCCATTATGCTATGACATAGAAGTTGACAACTTTAGGGAAACACGTTTGCTGACTAACAGAAAATTACAGAGTGCCAAAGAGCAGAGTAAACCAGTGCTGCCAAATTTAAACAATAAGGGAATCGCAAACCCATTTTAAGGGAATTTTGATTAATAATCATATAACAGGCATCACATAGGGTGATTGTTCTCTGTGCATGTGTATCTCTATCTGTGTATGTATGCACAGGCTGCAGTATTATTAATTGATTATATATCCTTATATATCCCATACATTAATGCTAAACTGCATACACAAAGAGATTATGCTTGTTTTGGTGTCACACTAATTCACACGTTACCATATGCACAGACCCAACAATAATGGCTGATGCATAAAAGCAATGACACATACATGAGCCCATACACGTACCATCCCGCCGCAACACATTCTCACCATGGCATCCACTTTCACACAAGAACACACACACGCCTATGCTTCAGATCACACTCGAGCAGCAGTGTTATGTTTTCATTATGGAAATGCATTTTATGACTGAGAACATGTGATTATGTTTGTGTGCAGAGAGGGGAGGAGTCGTGCTGAATTTCAAAACTAGATCAGGGGCATTGACACACACATACTGAATGTTTGGCTACTGCTGTGAGCCAATTCTCTCTCTCTCTCTTGTGCCCTGATTGTGGTCCTTAAAATTGCAGTTCTGATATTGAATATTGATAGATACCCCACAGCCCCCCTTTGCCTGTTTATCCCTCTGTTCTAATGAGTTCACTTTGATTTCTTTTCATTTCTAATGAGATCACTGAACAACGAGGGGGCGATAAAGGCTAATTATCTCTGTATTGATTAATTTATAACAGTTATTTTCATATCTGTGAGAAAAATAGTGTTTTCCTAGTTTTCACCCTTTGCTGGAGGTTATTTTTTCAAACGGAATGCAGATGGATGAATTTTTTTCCCATGTTTTTCAAATTAATTTCCCAGTTGATGTAAGGCTTGCTTGAAGAAGCATAATCAAAACCATATCATATATTTTAGACACTATTCAGAGGGTGTGTATTAAAGATATCAATATATGGATATATGGATATGCAATCTGCTGTGCATTTTAAACCTGTGCATGTTTTAAGAGTAAACAATGCTCCAGCTCTCTGTATCCTATATCCTCAATAATAGGATTGTGGAAGTCTCACCTGCCTCATAGCTTGGAACTAGCCTTAATTCTCCACACCAACTCTGTAGTGACGAGAAAAGGCAGAGCCACAGTCACAAGGTGTGACTCAGCCATTGTTTCTTAGTCTTTTTAAGAAAATGGGCACTTGCTTGACACGTCAGCATTATCCACAGACTGTATGTAAAAGATGGATGTAAGATAAAATAAGATAAAACTTTATTAATCCCTCGGGTGGGTTCCTCTGGGAAATTCAGTTATGTAGCATCCAGGTCTGAAAAATGAAGCCAATGCGAAGCCCTTTAAACCTGAATTATTTGCAATATATAACAGGTGATGATTTGCGGCAATTCCGTGATGATTTGTAACCAAATCATTAGGTTACAATAAAAAGGTAAGAATGCATAGACATCTAAAGGAGAACAGCCTAGCTCACTTGATCTGTAGCCTCAGTAAACACTGTGCAGATGAGTTTATGTTGTAGTTTAAGGTCATTTTTTTTAAATTTAAAACAGTGCAAGCTTTAGGCCAGGTCTACCTACAACATAAACATGCAGTTTCCTAGTCAGATGTCCCCTTATTTGTCATGTCTGGACCAAAATGCTCACTTCAAAGCTAGCTTCAAGATAAGACTTCACAAGCCAGTGGGCGATGTACAGTTTAAGCTCTCATCACAACAGCTATGCTACAACACTACTGAAGGATTTTGCAGTTAAATGCTGCCAATATTCTACAAAGCATCATAAGCCATCTTGATTTGGCCTTGTTGAAATCTAAAAACATGTTTGATGAAGTTTAAACTGGCATTTATTTCCTCGGTGGATGACTGGGACAAAGAGGCAGACAAAAAAAGTAAGCATTAAATGATTTCGTGAATAAAGCAATGACGTTCTCCAATTTCAAATACTTCAAAACAAATTAAAACGGTTGTGCGTCAAAGCATATGTCTAATTAAGGGACTCTGTTGCAGATGTGTGTGTATGCAGTGCTTGAGGCTAAAAGAGAAGGCTAATGCAGTGGAAAATGTGTCTTAGCTGGGCCATGAAATAATGATGAGACACTGTGACTTAATCATGTTGACACACAGAGCTTTCTCTTCATGTGCCCCTCACTCACTCTCTCACTCTCTCTTGCAAAGGCATCCTCTCTCATAAAGTCTGTTTTCTTTCTTTCTCACTCCCCCTGTTCTCTTCACTTCCCTGATAAACTGTGACAGTGTCTGTCTGCACTGGCACTTTCAATTCACGCTGTTAACTTAATTGGTATTATATTGTTAACAGTACCAAGGGAGCTTATAAAGACCGTATTTGTCGTCACATAAATAGGAAGAAGTTTCGATTATTAAGAATTTCATTAGATCAGACCCTACTGTTAATTCTGTTTATGGTCACCATTAGCTATTACATGATTGTTTTATAACCTCTTTCTACTCTTCAACTATCTCAGCACGAGTTCCCACAATATGGGATTCAAATTGCATTCATTTTAAAGCCTTCTTTGTTAAAGTAATGAAAAATAATGATTCATCTCATGCCTTTTTTAGTAAACGGATGCAGTGCTGGATCTTACTTTTTTGCATTTGTGACCGTAATTGCTTAAGGCTTGCTGCTTCCTACAGTTGAAAGACTTTTAATTTTGGGCAAATTGACTTGCTACAGCTATCAGCTGTTACCAACTCAAGGCTAAAACTGTAACAATTATAACAATTAAAGTTGTTTTGTGTAATTTTGGTCTTTTTTTTTCTTACACATTACATTTCCATCTTTGACTATCATTTGCAATTCTGAGGTTCAACCACTGCTTCAGTGAATTGGTTTGTACAATACGGTATAAATTCCCAATTCCAATATTAACGTCATGTATAAATGCATGCATCTTTTTCTATTTCTTTGTAGGTGGCTGTACATTTGAGGAGTCATATAGCAGCTGTGGATACAGTGTTTCTCTGGGAACCAATGGTTTTACCTGGGAACAAGTCAACTCCTGGGAAAAGCCCACCATGGATCCTGCCCTACCTACTGGTAAGATTCTACATATGTCTCTCTGTATTGTAGTTCAAGTTTTTGTATGGTGTCTCTATAATGAGACCCATTATAATTATTGTCATGGTTATGGTTTTGATTTTTGTATCATAACCAAATTAAATTAAATCAAATCCTTTCTAGTCTTGGTCAGTTGTAGTTCACATTAGGTTGATAAAATCAAACATAAAAATCATGTACAATATTACGTGATTTTATAATAGATAAGGAATGATTACCATTTGCTACATTTTTATAACAGGACCGAAAGCATCATGTATGTAGCAGAAAAAATATACTTTTTCTGGATTATAATTTATTTTCATATTTCTGCATTCATTAGAACAGGAAATGACTCTCTTTTATTTGTGTCTTATTGTGGTAAAGAAACAAAAAAAAGTTAGTGTTCCTATGACATTTCAGAATTACACAAATGTAGCAATACTTATTTTTGTAAGGAGCCCACTATCAGTCATTTTAAAGGACAGTTTTTCATTTTAAGAATAAATCAATTTCACATATCTCTAACATTAAGTCACTGTTGTATATAGTTAAAAACAACAACCCAAAAACAAACAAACCAAAAGATCAATGGTAGATACATTCTGTAGATGTTGTAGTGGTTTATTACCTGAGTAATTGTTTTTACAGGGATTTGGAGGTCTTGGGTTACCAAGAACTGCAGCGTTTAATTGTACAGACATTACTTTTAAAGTTGTAGGATAAACACTTTATTAGTCTCCTATTTGCATATGAATTTGAGGTAATTTTTTTCTCTCTATATCTTCATCTCTCCTTCTGTCCTTCTGAGTTGGCAGAGTCAGTAGACATATCGTGACGTGACCTCAGCTGGGTCACTTTCTACTTATCAAACGCCAAATGGCAATCAGACTGCATGTCTATCCATCTCGCTCTCTCACACAGTTCTGCCCTTATGCTCTCTTTATCTCGCCCACTGTCTCACTTTCTAACACGCCTGCTTTGCCACATGCTCTTTTTCACACACTCTCTCTTATATTTCTCTGTGTATAACTTGAGTCACCTTCTTCTTGTTGCCAAATTTACTTCTTTGACTGACAAGACTGTTTATCAAAAAATCTATTAGCAATGCAGCATTAAAATTCAAAGCTATTCAAATGATTTTAAATGCCAGTAAGGGCATTATTTTTCTCTTTCAAACCTTAATCCTTAATCCTTAATATGTTAATATCCAAATCAGACTGAAACACATTTTCTGTTCTGGGACTATGTTGTAGAGCTGGAAACGTATAAATCATGTTCTTTTATTGAGAAAATATACAACAGTGACAGAATTTTACTTATATTCACTTTATTCCGTGTCACTTTGATGTAGATTCTAATATTACTGTGGAGAAATAATGCTGTCAGATAGTGAGGATTTGAAATGGAAACCAGGTTTGACAAAGCAGAATATGTTTTTGTGTCCCTGCTAGCCAATAAAAAATAATGACTTACTGTAACAGTGATTAATATTATTACAGGAAAGTACATCTCTCTGTTTTGCTCCTTGCCATTTCCCCTCTGTAATTAATTACTATATAATTATCATATTGTAACCAATGGTCTTATTTCTCTCACCATCATTTATTATCTTATAGTCATGTCAATTATTGCCCCAATATATCATCATCATGTCTCCCTCCAATAATTCTCTGCCTCTGACATGTCAGTTTGGTGCAATAATAGGTCTGTCAGCCACTGCCTCTGCTCACCACAGTAAGATCTTGTACTGACGATCTGATACGAGTGAATGGGCATGAAGGCTATGCCAGACATCTGGCTCTTAGTATGTATGTCTTATGTCAGTTATCTGTCTCATCTATCCTTGTGGGTGGTGGTTGTCACTGGTGATATCCATCATGGCCTATAAGCCATCCTCATCATAGACTTATCAGCTGCACACTTTGCCCTGATAGCTACAGATCTGATAAGCCAGGACAAGAACAAATTGTCTGTCAAGCTCTTTGTCTGTGTCTCATTTTTTTTTTTTTCATTTTGTTAAGTCTTTTAATGCTTCTGCCCAGATGACTATAATACAATATCAGTATCTTGCTCTTTCAGGGCAAAGATATCCCTGTTAAACTACTTTTATTAGTGGTAAATGGGACTTCTTAAACATTGGGTAAATATAAAATAGATGAGGTGTATAAATACATCCTGTGTCAGGTCTAAAGATGTGGTTTTCGTCTGCTGCTCATCTGCTGTAGATAGTTTTTTAGGCCTTATATTTTTGTCCTTTTATTGTCCTTCTATTTGGGTTTCCTAAATTTTCTATGGACACACTTCAAACCATTCCACAATACAAGTTTCTTAGCTAATAGCTCTTAGGGTATTTTATATCTGTGAAAATGTGTTATCTTTGGTATTTTTCATAGATTCAACTAAAGAGATGGGGACAGATTTTGTGTTTGTGCACCAAGCTGCCACAAACAAAGTCTCAGAAGATACCATTTAAAATCTGTGCTCAGATTTTTGTTATTTTTAGACGTAATGCTGGCTCATCACTTGATTTAGGTGCTTTTTTATGCTTAAACAATTGGTTTAACAAACAAACTACCAACAAAACATTCCTCTGATAAGGGTCAGGTATGATGACTCAACTAAAAATATGTGAACGAGCAGTCAATGTCCAAAGAAAAAAGCCCTCAGGAAGTCTGAAAACCCATTGCTCAAGACCAATTTAAAAAATACAAGGAAGTCTGACTCCACTGAAGCAAAATGGAAACAAAATGTAAAAAAATGAGGGGTTGCTCAAAACCTTTGCACATTAATGTTCACACTTTAAAAATATCACTGTTTCCAAGCATTTGTCAAGTGTCAAGATCTTTTTTTTCTTTACATTTGTTAAACACCTGTGGTTATACTTCAGTTAAACATGGATGGACGATTACTTTATGTTGAAATATCTGGATCATCTTTTAGGATTGTCCTAAAAAATGTCTTTAAACTTGACATCATATTGAACTACATCTGTAAGAGTAATATCAGATCTAAAAGCATGTGAAGGAGATGCTACCAAAACATCTTCACATGAATTTCATCAGTAGGTTATTAGATCAAAGCAGGCTATAGCTGGGATGTTAGTTGCAGACCCTGATGCAACATAAAACTATTACAGCAACGCACTTAGATGATCTGAAGTATTTTTGTAATCTCCATTGAGCAGTGGCAATAGATCTGACTGTGAAAAAAACATGAAAGGAAAATGGACAATAAAAGTGAAAAAAATGTCATAAGGATATTACCACTGTGTTTTATTTAGCCCATAAAAAAGCTGAAAACTCCACCAACTACAGGGCTGTGTCAAGGCAAGTGCATTCTGTGTGCCGGGTCTCTTTGCAATGAGTGAGTAGTGTCAATAATTTAGTCTGAAATGTTGAAAAAAAATGGTTGGTTTCACTGAGCTAAGATATGAAAAAAGACGTTCTTAAAACTATCAAATGTTTTTAAGAATATTTGAATTAAAATTAACCATTTAAACCTCAAAAATAAGTTTAAATGTTTAAAATATTGTAAACCTACAAATGTGTATCTACTGTACATTCATTTTCTATGTAACCCCCGCTGATTATCAAGCTGTGTTTCCCCAAAGGTGAGTGTCTAACGTGTTAGATGTTTTCTGCCAGTTTGGGGACAGCATGTAGCCTGCATGAATGCAGAAGCAAACAGCAAACCCTTGCTTTTGTCTCTTCTCCTCCATTATCAACAAAGTTATACATATAAGTCATATAATCCTCTTTCTCGCCTCACCTCCATAATATTGATGTGACTGATATGGTTGTCATAGAGCATAACCCACACTTGACAGTTTGTAGATATGACAAGATTGGATTGGCACCATCGCTCTCTCCATTTCTCTATCTCCACCGCCATTTAGACATCTTTGTCATATAGTCCATAACCCTGACAGCTCATAGATCTCGTGGTAAGGCACGATTGGATTTGAATCAGCGCTTTAACGTCTTCTTTCATCATCTGTACTGACTTGGTGATGATATAATCCACACCTCTGCCAACTTAGAGATGTGACGAGATTAGATGGCATGACTGTTTTTCCATCCCTGATAACATATATAAAGACCCAATGATCTAATCCTGAGAGTTCATGAAGTAAATGGTACAATGTATATGACGTGTTTATATATATATCACTACAAAACAAAATAGATCCAACAAATATCAAAAACATACTCAGATTCCAGTCTTTGATTTTTTTCTGTACTTTGCACCTTTTATTTTTGATGACTCTTTAGAAGCATAAAACTCATTCATTTATTTACTATTATGCTATTTAATGTTTATTTGCTTGACTTATTGTTTTATTCAGATGGAAGTTTTGGCCAGTAGACTACACTTTGGAAGTATTAGTTGAGCTCTGGCTAGCATTTTTCATAATAATAATAATAATACATATAGGATAATAATTTTTAAAAAATGCCATTGCAGCAATTTTTTTTCATTGTCCTTTTTTTGCAAACCTACAAATCGCCGAAGGAAAAAGTTTTTTTTCTGCTTTTTTTCTGTACCCGCTGCCTAGCTCCCCACTCACACTCATATCTCATACCTCTTATTACCTTCAAACCCTAGGCTCAGCGAGACAAACTTACACAAGCAGCAAACATCAAACATCAAAGAAAGTCGATGTTTTCAGCACCCGTCAACACGGCCACAATCTGAAATGTGAAAAATGATCAGAGGGAGAGCATGAAGGGGGGAGTTAAAGTAAGGAAGTGGAAGAGTAAAGATACGGAGACAGTAAAATACAACAAAAGGTGAGAGATTTTAGATGGTGGACAGCAATGTATTGATAAATAAAGACATTATCAACATATACAAACCTAATAAAAAAACATTTAAATGTATTCCTGCATTATGGTATGTGTGAAGAAACAAAAATACATAAATCCAGATGGCAGCATTTCATTCATAAGGATAGAAGGAAAAGTTAAATGTGGCAAAATGACTGAAATAATAAAACTAAAATGGAAATCAAGTGATTTTGGAGAGTGAGGACAGAGTGAATGTGAGGTAACGACTGACAGGAGGCTCAAAAGAACTCCACATAATGATGCAAAAACACACAAAAGAGAGTGATGAGGGCAGACAGGCATCTAGAAAAATATATGACAGTGACAGAAAGTAAAGGAAACCAAAAAAAAAAAATGTCACAAAGAGTTGAGACTTCCTTAATGACTCTTACTCCACTGAGTCTTACTTTACTTACTGACTTATCTGCACAAAAAGGCAAATTGGGGAGCATGGAGAACTTTCAGTAAGTTACCATAAAACCACCTATTGTTTTAATTTGGACCTTTCTGTGCTGTAAAATAGTGTGAAGTAGACTTGACATATTTCTTACTGTCAGACACACAGAAACAAGAGATTTAAGGGGCCGAGGGGTTCAGGTGGAAATGGAAAGAGACTTAATTCTGTCACAGAGGAGGACCATTCAAAGAAGAGTAGATATCCTTTGCTCCTGTTTCCTCTTTGAGTCTCTGTTCAGCACTTACAGAAACCCTCAGCCAGTGTGTGTGTGTTACACTTTTACAGTTGTCATGCATCTGGTATGTATCATGTGTTTATGGCTGATATTGTCTCTGAAACCTTTATTTCTTAACTCTGGAAAGAGACAGTGTTCATAATAGCACCCAATTGGCTGTTGTTGTTGTTGTGTGTGTGTGTGTGTGTGTGTGTGTGTGTGTGTGTGTGTGTGTGTGTGTGTGTGTGTGTGTGTGCTCTGTGTTTTTGAACCCAGATAACAACAGAAACATGTTCATTAATGATTTCAGCATTGACAGACAATGTCTTTATAGCCTTTCTGTGAATGAGACAAAGTAGATGAAGATTTAATGAGCCCTGAAGGGAAATTGGGTTGTTGTTGCAGCTGAAATACAGAGGATACAGGTACGAATATTAAAGCAAGTGCAAGATAATACAGAGGGATTAAAAGAGAACAGAGCACGATTAGCATTATCAGAAAGATAGAAAATCTCTTCAAGACAGGTGTACAGTTAATAAGTATGAAACAGTATGTGGGCTTACTCTACACAGTGCTGGAGGTCCATAGAAAAAAAATAGTATGTCATAATAATATAATGAAGTTGCAACATGGAAAAAACAGGATAGTCACCTGTGAAAATCTGGATAGTTAACTCTAACAGTTACTATTATAGTTTCATATATGCTCATATAAATATTGTTAGGGGTGTTGGATACTGGTTGCATGTACAGGAATGTTTGTTGTGCAATTGAACAAGGTTTACCAATGTTTATGGTTGTTTAGCATGGTCTTACAAGACCTATACCACCTGTGATGCACACCTAACTAACCAGTCATAAACACTTGGAATACACTGGCTAATGGTTAGTTAATTAAATTTTCCTGCAAGTTCCTGTTATATTATAACTCCACGATTTTTCAGTTCTAGTGCAATACGTGTACCTGCACCCAAGAAAATGAAAAACCTGTATTGGACAGACTCACACAGTTGCACAGTTCTGAATGCGAAATAGATGCAGTCAATCATTCCAGCTAATTAAACCTCTGCTCTGGTTGAAGCACTGCTACCCCGTTAATTATATCACCAAAAATAGTATGACCAGTTGCAGCAAACAAAGATGTACAGTAAGTTGTCCAGACAGCTGCAGCTCGAGGGAGATGTCAGTCAATATATACACGCCCCCACAGTCCTGAGAAGTGGTCTAATCAGGCACAAGTGAAAACACCTGCATGGGGCAACCCATGCTGCACGAGGACTATAAATGACAGCAAGCTGCAAGATTGAAATTGTATTTTCTAACTATATTATAGAGTCAAAAATGGCCAAAATTGCCAAAAATCAACTTCATCCACATGCCAGCAAAGTGATCGTAGTCATTTGACGTGAGCTACCCGTTCTATTTTCTGCATGCAAGTGTTTGACTTTCACATAGCCCAGTCTTTACTAAGTCTTTTATGTTTTTGGTTTTACACACTGCTAATTTTTTTTTTTGGCGCTTTACAGGGTTCCAAAAAGTTTGACAGCCAAATGAAATATGCTGCCTTTTTTATTCCTTCTTGAGGGTTTAGGTGATTTTAACAAAGGCTATCCAGAGTTCTGCTAACAGTGCCAGAGGTTTGTGCGAGTGTTTGAATGGGTGCCTTTTTGCTGGTGTACCCTGTCATTTGCAGTGTTGATGTTTGCAGTGACTGTCAATCCAGGGCCCAAACCGTGTTTCACAAAGCCTTACAGCTCTGCCTGTCTTTGCTCTTTCTTTTCTTCTTTCGTTTTTCTTCCTCTATTCCTGGACCCTCTTTCTCTGCAATGCATTCATTCCTCCTGAGGCGTCTTTGTCCTAAATGTGCCTCTCGGTTTCTCTCAATCGTTTTTCTTTTTTTTTTACAATTTGACAGCTTGACAGAAAAGTATGTTTGAACTGTCTCAAACTGTATTTTGACATGCGTGTGTATTTTAATCCTGCAGTGTCTGTCCTCTTGTCAGCGCTGCCTCTTATTTTGTTCTAAGAGCATCTGAAAACAAATGGGTGCTAATCAGAGAGTGCCTCACCACTCAGTAGTGACAAAAACTGAACACACACACACACACAAATACACACATATGCGAATTTAGTTAAAAACTAAAACAAGTACAGTCCACAAACAAAGACACTCACATGGTATAGTGTGCTTGAGTATAGTAATGAGAGCATAGTAAACCTGTGTGTGTGCGTGCACAGGCAGGCAAGGGAGTGTTTTTCAAGTGGCTGCTGATGGGTACAGAGGTTAAATATACCGTGAGCTTTTTTAGCCGCTAGTGGTGATTCGAGGGTCCTTGTTGGAGCCAGCTTGATTGCATTTCTGATTTGTGGGTGGGAAGGAAGAAGCAAAGTAGAGTTGAGAAAAGGACAGATGGCGCAAAAGCGACACAAGCAAACTGACAGACACTGCGCAAAGCCCCCAATTTTTTCTGTTACCTGAGAAAAAGCTGTTGCCACTGTTCATTTGCTTTGAACTTTAGTATAAAGAAGACAAACACCAAACTGGCACCTCTAGAATTACATGGACAGTTAGGTTTAAACAGTTGTTATATAGGTGAACCACTTTGTCCCATGTCATTTTAACTGCTACACAGAATTTTACATCAAACAGACTCTTGTTGTGGAAATAAAGGGGCTGCTAAAGGATTAATTTAAGAATTAATTCAATTCAATTTTATTTATATAACGCCAAATCACAACAACAGTCGCCTCAAGGCGCTTCATAGATACAGAGAAAAACCCAACAATCATATGACCCCATATGAGCAAGCACTTTGGCGACAGTGGGAAGGAAAAACTCCCTTTTAACAGGAAGAAGCCTCCGGCAGAACCAGGCTCAGGGAGGGGCGGCCATCTGCTGCGACCGGCTGGGGTGAGAGAAGGAAGACAGGATAAAGACATGCTGTGGAAGAGAGACAGAGGTTAATAACAGATATGATTCGATGCAGAGAGGTCTATTAACACATAGTGAGTGAGAAAGGTGACTGGAAAGGAAAATCTCAATTCCTCATGGGAATCCCCGGCAGCCTACGTCTATTGCAGCATAACTAAGGGAGGATTCAGGGTCACCTGGTCCAGCCCTAACTATATGCTTTAGCAAAAAGGAAAGTTTTAAGCCTAATCTTGAAAGTAGAGATAGTGTCTGTCTCCCGAATCCAAACTGGAAGCTGGTTCCACAGAAGAGGGGCCTGAAAACTCAGATGTCTCCCATTCTACTTTTAAATACTCTAGGAACAACAAGTAAGCCTGCAGTGTGAGAGCGAAGTGCTCTAATAGGGTGATATGGTACTACAAGGTCATTAAGATAAGATGGGGCCTGATTATTTAAGACCTTGTATGTGAGGAATTATATACAATTATTACAGATGGCAGCAAGTGGGTAGTGTGATTGTGTTACAGTATTTTCTAGTGTTATTGATTGTTATTGTTATTATACAGCTGAATTCCCTTACAGTCATGATTGTTGTACTCGCAACAAGATCAGAAAAGTACTCGTGTGTTACATTCAGATAATGTTTTATTCACTACACAGTCATGGCAGGCCACACATAAATGTCCACACATAAATCTGGATGACAAATGTTCCAATTAGTGACCAACAACAAATTTAAATATTTTATTAAAAAGCAACTGCCCTAAGCAAAGAAAGCTTCAAATCTAATACATAATGTTGCAAGTATTGCCCACGTACAGCTTCTGTGAGTGGAAAATAGATTAGATGAGAAAACAAGTCAATATAAAGGAATTTTATTCACCGTTAATTTGATTGCAATGAAGTCTATAATATTATAAGTAATGATCTATGGGTTATGCACAGCTAACATATACATACACATTCCCGGGTCAGAAACACACATCAGGGCAGCAAAACAAGAGGAGAGTGTAGCAGAAGTTTACACTCACAAGTCACTTTGTTAGGTACACCTTTTCCTCTGCTGGTTAGTTAGCCAATCACAAGGTATCAACTCAATGCATTTAGCCATGAAGACATGGTCACGGCGACCTGCTGAAGTTCAAACTGAGCCTGAGAATGGGGATGAACGGTTTTTAAAGTAACTTTGAATGTAGCATGGTTGTTGGTGCCCTGTGGACTGGTCTGAGTAGTTCTGAAATTGCTAATCTACTAACACTTTCATGCACAACCATCTTTATTTTTGACCATAGCAATGAGTTAACTGTACACCAAAGACTTCCAGAATTAAATTCAGTAAGCACCTTGGGAACTGAAGATTTGTATCGAGGATGTTTAGCTTCCTAATGTGCAGCAACTGCTTGACGCTTTCATGTCAACATGGAACAAAATTTCTAGAAACTGGCTGAATTTTTGCCACAAAGAATGAAAGCAATAAGGAAGGCAAATTGGGGCGCAACTGAGTACTAGCAATGTACTTAATAAAGAGTTTATACCATATATACATTCTCATATTTTTGGATAAGAAACGGGAATGTGACTGTCATTAAAAGTGATTATTTACATCTGATTCTGGCAGTCATTATATTCCTTAAGTCATCTAAAAAAATGAAAACTATGGAAGATAATTGCCCATTTTATGGCACAAGATTTGGTCTCCACCTTCAGATTTAGACCTTCAGCATAACCACTGAGTAGAGTGCTGCAAGCTTTTTTCCTGGCTAAATACAGAGAAATAAAAAAGTCTCCTTCACTTTAAAATGAGCAAGGGAATCGTGGCTTCCAGTGAAATGTCGCTCTGAGAGCTTTTTGGAACTGTTGGTATCTTTTAGAGTAAAGCCATTAAAGCAGTGGTGTATATTCACAGAGTGCATGGAAGATGAAGATAGATGGATTATCTGACTGGTAAAATCCCTTTGTAACCCAGAGCAGATAGAGCAGTCAGTGACAGACATTGAACCATGAGATAAGAGAATAAGATGAAGGGAAGGAAAAGGATTGGATGATGAGTGAGCAATAGGGAGACCAACAGAGGGTACTAAATGAAAATCTGTCTGAACTGATATTACCTATACATAAGAAAAAACAGAACCAATAATAATAATAATCATAATAACAATAATAATAATGAGTGATGTCTATGTAAATTTATATGTAATTTATGTCATGATTCATAAGAATTGCACTTTGAAGCAAACTCAAACACAAACGCAGTTTACCGATTGACTTACAGGAAACAGCTGCCACAATTGCTCAGACTGTCAATAAACTTTGAAGCAGTCTCCAGCAATAATATTTATGAATCTCTCTGAATGGAAGACAGAGGGAAAGTGGGCAGGCAGGGGAGGGAGGTCAACAGCTCTCTAGAGCCCGAAGTGCTGAACGTGAAGATGACCAACTGTGCAAAATCTGAAAGTGGAGAAGAAAACGTGATGAGCACAAGAGGCGTTCACTCGGAAATAATCAAGAGAAAGTCTAACTAGTTGTCCATGAGACCGCTGAGACAGCCAAAGATTCGAACCCGACACGGTGGTTTTATGGGCTGGATGATGAGGTGAGAATAAATAGGTGCCGCTGCCAATCCCGTGCCAGCTGTAGCAACACGCCCGAGGAAATCCCCCAAGGTGAGGGAATGCCAGCCATGAGAGAGGGCGCGAGGTAGAATGTGAAAGACGGTGAAGCCAGGCCAGGACCCCCAGGTGCCGTGCCAATTCTGTGTTTTATTACTCTTCACTTTCTGTGTTGAGAAAGTCTAATAGTTCTTTGCTCTTTCTTTCCAGTGGTTTACTACTGACCTCATTGGCACTTTCTTTGACCCTTTCCCAAACTTATACTTCCCACTAACCTTTCACTATGGAGAGTCAGTGCTCATGCAATCACACTACAGCAAAGGGCAAGTAAACAGTGACCCAGCCTTACAGCGAAATGAAAGTATCAAGATGTCCATAGAAACTTCTCAAACTACCTCTGCAGTTCAATCCACTCCTCAACTGTCCTTCTGTAGCCTTGGCATATTACACACACAGATAAGCTGAGAGTGTATTCACCTACAGTGACTGAACCTCTGTCTTACTTTTCCTTTAGGCAAGTTTGAGTGTTTGTGATTACCTCTTTACACCCTTATTGCTCCTGAAAGAAAACACAATTGGCTTCTTCTCTTTTATTCAAACTTTATAAGCACTATGTTTGCCCTATGTATGCCTGGGAAGATAGAAATAATAATTTTTGTTTGCAGTCCATTCATGCTGGGGTGTCAGAGAATCTTGTCCATCATCTGTTCAAGTGATAGTCACTGCTTCAACAGTCACACATGACCTTTGCTGTTTTTCATTTTTCTTGCTTTGACTATCTGTCTTTTTAATACACACTTAAACACACTCATTCTGCAACACAATATGCATTTTCTGTATATATTTTTTCCAAAGAAACCCAGTAAACAGCAGATTCAGTAACAAACACACTCACACACACATGCACTATTTATCAGGGGGAGCAATAAATGCCCATTTTTAAGACCAAGCCACCATATAAAAGCCTTGGATCACAGAAGTAATGAGTCCCTGTAGGCCAGTGATAACTCTGTGTTTATATGTGAGTGTGTGGGGGTGACTGTGTGTGGAAGGGGTAGCGAGAGAGAGTGGGGCAGACTGAATGGGACAAACACTAAAAGAAAGGCAATAATGTCTAAAAATGACAGACAAGGAAGGAAAAGAAGGTGATAACCAGAAGGAGAGAGAGAGGGGGAGAACACAAAGCACAAAGACATCATCGATGGCCTCTGTTTCATTTTCCATCTCTGCCAGCTCCATCTAATCTGAGCCCCTGATGTGTTTCTTCATTTGCAGTTAGTGGTTAAATTATATACCCTACACCCAGCTGTGGGCTCTATATTACTGTGCATGTGAGTCAAATGTGCCTTTCAGCACACTGATAGTGTGTGTTTGCGTGTGCCTACCTGTGTGTGTGTGTGTGTGTGTGTCTTTACAAGGCAGCACTCATGTGGGGTTATAAAAATATCCATAATATTCGCTGAGTGATTTTCTCCTTTAGGCGAATGAAGAGGAAATAAGCTCTTATAGGGAAATAGGTGTACATGTCCCATGCAGTGTACATAGAGAGAAAATTATTATCTCTCTTTAAACCTCATTTTTGTCCTCAGTAGTCGTGGAGTCTGAAAAAAACCCTGAACCAACTCCAGCCAACTGTAACTTCACGGCAGCAACCCCAATACACTTCCTGATGGTACAACAACTTCATCTGGAGCAGCAGTTGCCGGATGGCACTATTTCCCGCTTTGTTGCTAAAGTGTTAAAAGTAAAATATGCCCACTGTAATGCAAGTACTTTTTGTTCTGTCCATCATTTTTGCTTATATCCATCAATATATTTTCTTTGCTTTAATAAATTCTTTGCATGGCCTGATCATTGTTCTAAAAGTCACTGTTTGCCAGATATTGCTACTATGAGAATAGGGTCTTTTTCTACCACGTCCTAGATCCTCAGAGGTGCTTACTGTTTAAAAAACAAATTAAAACAGACTCTTGACATAATAATTAATAAAACATATCACAAGTGTTTTCTAGAGTTATTCAGCTCAAAGTGAATTTGTGCCACCTGCACTCTGTATTTTGTAGAAAGAAGCAATTGATGATAGTACAAATTTTGCTTACTGTATGCATAGGCCATGTTATGCTACGAGAGGGAGAGAGAGAGAGAGAGAGAGAGAGAGCATAACAGGAACACGGCAAACTTGAGAAATACCAAGGGCTCAGAGGAGAGCTCGAGAAGATGTGGAGGGTGAAGGTAACGGTGGTCTCAGTGTAATCGGAGCACTAAGTGCGGAAAAACATCGGAGATCTCTGTCCAGAAGAGCGCAGTCCTAGCAACAGCTAAGATACTGCACAGGACCCTCAAGCTCCCAGGCCTCTGGTAGGACCCGAGCTTGAAAGGGCTGCCCCTCTATGAGCTTGGTTTCTTCCTGTAGAGAGATTTTCCTTCCCACTGTCACCAAGTGCTCGCCCATAGGAGGTCGTTTGATTGTTAGGGTTTCATCTGTATTATTATTGGGTCTATACCTTACAATATAAAGTACCTTGAGGCAACTGCTGTTGTGATTTGGTGCAATATAAATAAAACCAAATTGAACTGAACTGAATTTACTGTTCATTCAGACAACTGTTTTTTTCTACACTGCCTTCTTCTCCAGTTCACCCGTCTTTCCAGTGTGTCATTTGTGCAGTTGCTTTTGTAAAAGTCTTAGAAACAAATCAAAGATGAAACCAAGCCACATTTGTGATGGTTGTAGAAAAGATCTAAATGATTACAGGAGTTTTTACTTGAAGTATGCATTTGTTTTTGAAAAGCTGCTGTGGTAGATAAACAAGTATGGCTGTTTTTCTTCTCATCAGTTTCAAAGAAATTGGATCTGGCCTAAACAACACTGTGCTATGTAACACTGCATTTCAATAATGAAATATGCAGTTCTGTTTATTCAGGTATTCCGGGCTGTATTTTGCAGACTGTGTTCATTCTCTGAACTTTAATGATGCATTTCAATAACACGGTCTTCAAACATACAATAGATTTTTTTTTAAACTCTTGTCAACAGCTGAATTGCAGAATGCATTGATTATGAGAGACAACTGGTGCATGAAATTCTTGTCAATAATTCAAATGTAACCACATCAATTACAGTACAAGTGTGTTCTCTGCAGTGAAATACTTTGAGACGGTTTAAGTTTCTTAAGGTCGTTTTCTTGTGAATTTCATGCACACTAAAAGCTTCAGAAATAATTCTACATATGTGACAAACACAGACTGACTCATGTGCATTTGGACACATATGTGAGTACAAGCAAACATTTAAGCAGAAAAGTGTGAAAGTGACACTTATTCACATTGAATTGCAGGAACAATCTCACATATACGTGCAAATGCAATGCAAATGTTTTTTATTGACATATGTAGGGTGGTGGCAGTAAACCTGGCAAGAATAAAACATGTGACATTAATACTGTCACAACCTTGTTGTTGACATGATGGGTTTTAAATTCTACCTACTAATACCTACAGAAAATAACCTGACCATAATAACTACAGTCAGAACTAATATTACTCATTTTAGTGATCATTTGTCGAACCCTTTTTCCAGATTTTGCATATTTTGCTAATGTTTTCGTTAAAAATATGAAAAAAACCAACACTGATTTCCTTCATCAGTGACCTTTATAACATTGTTTATCAAATGCTTACACTGGATATGACTTTAGCGGTTTATTTTAAAGATTTGTCAGATTAAATGCCATCTTGCTCCTGTTATAACGTGTTTTATTCATTCAATGTGAACAGCTTTGGCTAAAACGATCAAACCAACAAGTTAAGTCACTGAACTGCAAACACAAGCCGTTTCTATTTTGGAAATGGTTCCTACGATCAAATGGTGCTTAAATGGTGCTTCATTGGGACTTACTTGCAATTAACTTGCAGGACTGAATAAAAGACCTTATTTATAGTTTGAAAGCTTGACCCTTCTGTCTGTTGACTACTGACTGGCTGACACACCTGCAGCAAAGTTACTTCAAAGCCCTTTTCTGCTTCCTGTGAAGGGAATATCTCGCTTTCAATTCTTTTTTTTTTTGGTGCCCGTTTCTTCCCTCTTTATCCCTCTGAAACAGAATTTTCAGTCATACATCTTAAGCTATGCTGCTCACAGTTGTACATATAAATCAAAATGCACTGCAGCTCAAAGAAAAACAAAGATCTACAGACTTACACTAAATAAATTCAAATATGTAATCACTTATGTATACATCACATACTGCATAGAGAGTCCAATGTACATGGATTAGATAAGTCCATATGAAGACAATAATGGTAATATATTAATGTGACATACCAAGCACGTCTTACACTGCATAAGCATAAGTAAAAAAAACAAACAAAAAACAACTAAATATTCAACAGAGACATAAATGGTCCATGTAGTTGTCGTAATGGAATCTTGTAGGGATAGAAATAGTAGTCGTGACATTTCTGAAGGTCATGGTGGGCAGACATTATCCGGACATTTCTTGGAATAGCTTTGCAATGAAATTGTCTCATTCTTCAGGATGATTACCCAGAACTGAAATCCTTGTTTATTTTTTAAATGCACTTACTTTGCTACTCTCTGTGTCATTTCAAAAAATTTCCTACTCAATTTTGTGTTCCTTTGCCTTTGCAATTTTTCAGTATGCGTCATAATACATGGATGAAAATTCCACCTTGTCTTCTGCTCTTCTCTTGTGATGTCTACTCTCTTACCTGCCCCCACCCCACCCACACCATCACCCTCTCTGTGTGACTTCTCAGATTAGGCTTGAGAAGGCAAATAACCAATATGGGAAATGTGTGGAAATGCAGAGGTCATTAAAAAGCCAATTACCCACAGGTTCAGTGCTACAGAGAGGAAAGTGGGGAATAGCAGAGAGCAATCGTAAACCCAGTGATATATGGAAACCAAATAGCTGTGTGTGTGTGTGTGTGTGCGTGTGCATGTGTGTGTGTTTGTTGAAGGGTTCTCATTTGTGCACATGTAAGCTTGTTATAAAAGTCTGCTAATATGCAGAGGCACTTTATGTGTCTTTACATTTCACTGTTTCTTCTTGTTGATCAGTACTTAAGTATGCATGCCCCAAAAAGTAAATGTGTGTGCGGGCTTGTGTGTATTGCATGTATTTTTGTTTGCAAATCAATGTCCCTGTGTGATGCAGGTGTTTATTACACTGTCACACATCAGTATCGCAGGGAACAATATGAAACTTTATTATCATTTTTCACATTCACTTAACAGTCTGAGAGTCATGTATCACACACTCATATGCACAGGGCTGTATTTTTGAAATAAAGCACACACCTACTCACACGTATACACACACACACACACACACACACACACCTTTGGGGGACTTGGGTTGTAAGTTAGAGACCAGTATCTTTGTTCTCTCATCTTTTGTGATTGCACCATACCACACACACTAAATGCATTACATCTTAAAGACTTATGCTTCAGCAGGAAATCTACGTCATAACTTACAACATAGCGGGAAATGCATCGTAACCCTATGCTGTAACCTTCTACATAGCCAGACAATTACAACCCAAGAAACGTAACTACATGTCGGGTCAGCACAGCCCACAATCAGTGGGTTATGGTAAAGAGGGGTTTCCAGTCATGTTTTAAAATACAATGTAGATTTCAGACAGGAGCATAAATTAGGTATTTTAGTGCAGCATGTGTTAGCACGATGAAATGGATATGCTGAGATGCAAAGTCCTTCATCCTGTAGTCAAACTTAGACACAGAGAATAATCATATAATTATGCTTGTCATATATACACTGGATAACAGTAAAATAACACTGAACTTCAATAATTTCATTAAACTTGAATAAAAAGGCCAGACTGAGTTTTGACTTGGAGATGAGTGAAATTACTTGAATGAATATAAATCTGCCGCTTATTCAAGTTTGAAAGGAAATTCATTTGGATTCAACAAATGATCTCAGATTTGGATTTTGGACCATTTATTGCTAAAATAGACACCTTTATCTATCAAACCACAGTGTGCCCAGGTAAAACCCCAATAAATACATTTGATAGCTGACAACCTATAATGTATAGAAAGACTAAACATGTAAAAGAACTGGACTTTATTAGTGGCACTAACTTTGAAGAGTTAACAGTGTTAAAGTATCATTGGGATTTTGCTGTTTTAAAACAGATGACAGGCTTATGTGAATTAATGTACACAAGAATTTAGTGCAGGTCTAATTTCAGTGCGTGAGAAAAATACTTATAATAACAGGAACAGATGGTTTTCATTTCTTTCTAGTGGTTTTTTTAAGCTATCATTTTCATCCATTATGTCCTTCACTGAAGCTTCAGTTTTCAGTATTTTTCATAAATTGCATCCTTTTTTTGTCTTTTCTTCTTGATTTGTAAAAACACCTCAGGGTGGCACACATGATTTTTTTGCTGTACTTTTCCTTGAGAGCTCACACGCATACGTACAAACACAGCTACACATGGATGGATACATGGGATAAGAGCAAAACAGAAGCACATAAGCCAGCTCCCCCATCCATTGTCTGTAGTGTTAGTAGTCACAATTTTCGATCTCCTATAGGTCAACACTCCCATGACCTGTTCAGCAAGGGCTTTTGGGATTTAGAGTTCCCTCAGGTCAACTCTAAATCCTTGCACAAGGTTTTACCATAGCTACTTTTGTGTGTGCGTGTGGGTGTGTTTGTGAGCAAGTGTGAGAGAGAGCGAGAGACTGCATTGATTACCTAAATAGAGAGATTGCTCCAAAAGACCTGATCAATAATGCCAATCTCCTGTCTTTACCACATAATCAGGAAAGGATTAAAGCACCTTCTCATTGGCCTGCAGGCACATGTATATGTATATGAGATGCCTTATTAATTTTCTTCTTAATAGCTAAAAACTCTGTGCCTCCACATTCTGAATATACATGTGTGGGTATGCATATTTCTACATTTGTCCAACTTTAATTGATAAGGGTCAGCCTTTTTGCATTAATTAAATAAATTAACTAAAATATGTTTTGTAACGTGCAGTTTCTTCTGAATCATTATTTCTATGATTAGCAGGTGCTTAATTAAGAAGTAAAGTCTTCCTGATTATTAAGGCAATAAAAAAAGGACTGTATAGATGCACACACCTCACCTGACACACAGATATGGATTGATGTCAACACGTGAATATGTTGATGTGAGACTGTGTAAAAATTCAAAGATGCTTCAGAGACGCAGCTGCTAACAACACATTGTGATCCAGATAGTTTCACTTCATGCTTCTTTATCTCATTATACACCTGTGTAGTTACACCACAACATTCCTCCTCACTGTTATCCAGCTGGCAAGGGTAAATAACAATAAAATATGCAGGGAAATTAACCCTTTAGAGCCGGTCGGAGCGGGCACGCTCTGTTTTGCGTAACTATTTTTAAATCCCGGTAGCTCTGCAACCACGTAAGCTAGCGCAATAATTTTTTTTGCATATGAAACCGGAGGAGTTGTACTTACATCTTATGCCATCAGCTTGTCCTAGGTCACGGTTTCCTTCCACATAAAGCTTTGCAAAAACTGCATAAAAAGCGCTTGCAGCAACAAAAACATAATATTCCAGAAACACGCTTTAACGATCCGATCAGCTGTTCATAACACTTCCTACGTTGGAATAGACGTCAGCACGAACTTTTGCATGTCCGCCATTACCTGCCCGAAACCGGAAGTGACGTCATTTTCGCGGAAACGTAGTCTTTTTTACCATCAGGGCCTCAGGGCCTATACTGGTGTTTTTAAAAGTTATGTTTGACTTTATGACTTTCTGTGTCGTTTCTGGGATGCTTAGGACTCATATTGCACTGCTGGAAATATTTTATTTTGATGCATATGCTGCTTTTTTGCAAATTTGCAGTATAATATTTATTTTCGTTTTTCCTGCAGTATATAAAAATTGGTGTATTTCAAAAATAAAACTATGAAGACACTCAAAATAAATTTCCTGTGGTAGGAAACTATTTTGTGCAACTTTTTTGTATTTACAGTTTTGAGGGATAAGCCTCTTAAATTTCTCTAACTAGAAATATATGTTAAAAAAAGCAAAAACGACTTTCAATTTTTTTGTAGTTTATTGCCCTTTTTTGCAATTTATGTAATTACTATGCACTTAATGAATACATATTATTAAAATCTGGGCTATAATTGTTGTATTGATGTATAGCAACTTGAAATGCTCCCAAAAATGGCACCACACCATGTAAAAATATAATATAAGCTCTGGCGGACTTGGTTCTATGGTAGGTCTTAAAGGGTTAACTTCAAATACAAATAAACTTCACTTTACCTAATACAAGAATAAAACAAGGGAACTTACACACAACACCTTATATAGAAAGCAAGCTGTATTTCAATCCAATCAAATTAAGTCATTAGCGTGGTATACCTCAAGCTATTCACATATTGTGGAATAAGGTACAAACCCAGTTCCAAAAAACGTTGGGATGCTATGTTTGCGAATCTCATAAAGTCATCTTTTATTCACTATTGAAACATTACATTTGAACTGAGAATATGTCTGGATATTGCAAAAGTAAGTGATTCTGAAAAAAAAAAGAAACGGCTGGAGAAATATATTGGAACTGGAGCGTTTTGGCAGAACATCAGTAGCACAAATAGGTATTAAAAGAGCATCTTAGAACTACAGTGTTTCGGATAGAGGTTCACCAGTTTGCAAAAAACTACAAACTGTACAAACTGTGGAGCAATTTCAGAATAATGTTCCTCAACATAAAACTGTGAATATCTCAACATCTACAGTATATAATGTCATTAAAAGATTCAGAGAATCTGGCGAAATCTCTGTGTGCAAAGGACCGGGCTAAACATCAGTATTGGATGTCTGTGTTTGTAAGACCCTCAGGAGCCACTGCAGTAAAAACAGGTGAGATTCTGTCATGGACATCACTGAATTGGCTCTGGAGGAACTTCCAAAAATCATTATCTGTGAACAAAGTTCGCTGTCTCATTCACAAATGCAAGTTAAAGCTCTATCGTGCAAACAAGAAGCTATATATGAACACTATCTGAAAGGTAATTTCAAATGCAGCTAGACAAAATGGAAAACTGTTCTATGTTGAAATTTGAACTTCTTTTTGGAAAACATAGACGTCAGACTATAAAGAGAGGGAATTGCCTAAGGAACTGCAATATTGCACAACTGGAAAAAAACATCATGATTACTATATATAAAGTTATATAAAGTTATATAAAGTTATATAAAGGTTGTAGAGCAATAAATGCTCCCATCCAGATATTGTCATTTTTAAGGAAGGCCTTGCACGTTTCAGCAAGACAATGCTAAAACACTGCATTTATTACAAAAGCATGGCTTTGTAATAAAAGAGCCTGAGTGCTAAACTGGCCTCAGAATCAGAAAGGGTTTTATTGCCAAATGTTGAGCAGGTTTACAACATTAGGAAATTGCTGTGGTACTTAGTGCAAACATACTGTCATATGGCCTGCTTGCAGAGCACCAATGGCACATCATGAAATGAACATTATTTCAAAGACTGTTCAGCACATACAATCCTTTATCATACAAGAGTGGGACAACAAATACACATGTGGTATCTTCAGTTTCCAGATGTTTGTGGTAAACATGGCCCTGTCCTAACTCATCTAAGATGTATTGTGGCCATCAAATTCAACATGACATTTGTTTTTTTTCTTTAAATGGTACATTTGAACAAAGTTTAAATTCTGGATGTGTTCTCTATGTTCTGTTTAGAATAAAATATACAGTTTTCTTTGTATTTTATGTAGCGCCCCAACTTTTGGGGGATTTGAGGTTGTAAGTTAGAGACCAGTATCTTTGTTTTCTCATCTTTTGTGATTGTACTATACCAGCTATATCCGTTGAATTTGATAGTTTTGTAGTGTTTTCTTAAACACACATAAAGGAAAGGACATAATTCTGCAGCTAAAATGGACTTCCATTGTTTAAGTTCTGATCACTATATTCAGTGACAATATAATAACAAGTCTTGTAAAGATACAGAAGAGCACAGTAGGTGTATAAAAAAAAGTTGGCAGAATGTTAAGATAAAGTACAAAAACAGCCACAGTAGCTTCCTGACAGACATTTCGAGGCCACATGTGGACATACGCTGTCTCACTACACCATCAAATCAAATCTCTATTGCTGGATTTCAAAAACCCAGTCAAAATTACAAATGTATACCACACTCTTAGATATTAAAAGAACAGCAAGAGATATCTTGCTCAGAGCTCAGAGCTCGTCTTAATCCAAAAGATGACAGACACAAAACACCCGATAAGAAGAATGAAAGAGAGATTTAAGAGCTACACAGCATGCTTTGAGCAGAGACCCCAGGGAGCCATTTGAGCACATCGTACTGTGAACATCTTGCATCAACGTCATGTTTCAACAGGAAATCTGTGAATGTAACTGATCTATTAAAAAGCGATTTAGTCTGCGCCTCTCTCTGCTTTGTTGCGACTTTTATGTCTCAACCTCAAAACCCCATTGTTTAGTGAAAAAAAAGTTTGTCATGGAGATTATGTAGATTGAAAGTTCTTATCTTTCTTTACGGTACTGAGACTACTTTTTGCCCTTCTTGTTGAGGTGTAGACGACATGAAAATGACATGTTATTGCATCTAAAGGACATGCGTGATCCTATCTGTGCTATTTTACCAAGACTGATAGAACTGGCTGCCCTGGGAATCGTACAGTTACACTCCCAGGTTTTAGAAAGGCACACAATCTCAGCAAGCTCTTGTTTTCTTTTTGAGACAAAGTTGCCGGCATTTGCTTTGTCATCAGGATTTTTCCTGCACCTTTTGCTTCTATGTATTGGTAAAGTGTCAACATTGAGCTTTTGTGTTTTGTGCAAATGAAGAGAGCTAGCCAGCCGCAATGTAAACCAATGTAAAAGCATTATGGAAGCTATTTGTGAGGTCTGTGAAGAGTGACAAAATTCCCTAGGCACATACAAACAATTGCACAAATACACACACATTCAGACACACCACCTGCTCCATTTGCTATAATAGGTGTAAATGAATTAGATTTTGATGCTTTAAAAGCTTCTTTCGGCCTGGTGTTGAAAGTAAATGTCACTCTAATGGTGAGGCATCTGTGTGTACAAGCCACTGATGATAGAGAGAGACAGAAAGATTGAAGCTGGGAGCTAGAAGAAAGGTGAATGGATTATAAATGGATTTCAAAGAAGGTTACAGACAAGGATGGAGTGAAAAAGGTATAGAGGATAAAACGGTAGGAGCACATATTCACTTTTAGATGGATAAATGAGTTGTTTGCATTTATGGCTTAGCCCATTGCCCCAATAATGGCACTTCAATTATTGATTTGCCACTTACCAGATTACTGCAAAGATAAGAGACAGTGAGGAGAGATGTAAGGGGGGGGGGGACAGAGCCATCGCTCATTCTCCAGCAAGGACACAAAGATTTCTAAAAATTGCATAGAATCTACACTATGCAATCTAAAGTATGCTTCAACTTGCAGTGAATATCCACGTCAATATTTATGAACACAGACAACAGAACAACCCCCTGCAGCCTTTTAAAGACATGTGATTGAAAGATCAATAAATATAAAGACAGTGATAAATATGAGGATATATGAGTAAACAATGTTAGAAAGACAAAAGGGAACAGTAACAAATGAGGAAAGCAGAGGCATCATTTTATAAGAAAATAACTGAATAAAAAAAATACACTGAAGATTTGTATAAAGGTGAGGGGATATAGCTGTAAAGTTATCCTGTTTGAAAGATCAATGAATTCTGCATAAAGCTTATTTTATGATGCTGCATCTGTGTACCATAGATGCACAGATGGTACATATGCTAAAAAGTGAGCTGGACATGGAAAGGGACAACATCAGCAAACAGGAGCAAAACTTAAAGTATCAAAAACAATATGAAAAGCATGGAGAGTGGCCACTTCTGCTCTATAGCTGTGTCCCAAAATGTAGGCTGCATCCTTCGGAGTACCCGTCCTTTGCGGCCTACGTGGGCCGGGTCCTTCGAAGACCGAGAAGGCCGGAAGTCCGAGGCTGTGAAATGGGACAGCCTAACCTTCAGATTTGCGTCACCGCTGTGTCGGTGGAGTTTAATAAACTCGGCCGTCTGCTCATTGCTATCTAAAATATAACAGGACACTGGCGTAAATTCTTGACCGTCAGTTTAATCAGTTTTCTGTTTGACGTTTATTCAGCTGTGTGAAAATCCCGGAGGAATCCACCCGATGGATTAATAAAGTTTTATTTAATCTAATCGAATCGAATAACTTTGATCTCAGCCAAACCGATTTACTCCGGAAGCAATAAAACACCGAAAAAAGCCAAACAATTACATTTTTAAGTTATCCGAGTGACTTATATATCATGTTTAACCTGAGTAGCGACAGACAGGGGGGTCTGAAAACGAAGAAGCCGGGAGTCCGCTGCTCTTGCCGGCTCGTGTGACCATTGAACCCCCGGCTAGATATCGAGCGGGTGGGTAACAGATGATTGATAAGAGTAATATTAAAACTTAGTAGCGGCCGCCAGTGTTGGAAACTGAAATTGGCTGGGCCGCGCTATGAATTCTGGGATATGGTGGGCCACGAAGGACACACCCGACCCACAAATGTGACAAATGTGTCCTTCAAATTTGGGGAAATGAAGGTCACATTTGTCGGCCACGTAATCGGCCTTCAAATGCGGCCTCCGAAGGATGCAGCCTACATTTTGGGACACAGCTTTTGTATGTTGCCACGTCTCTATAACTAGCAGAAGGACAAACGATAGCACAAGGAGGAGCCTGCCCACAGACAGTTTTTTGTGACACTGCCCCCTAGTGACAGTACACTACCACAACATATGGACAATGGTCCGCAAAAACTGTCCATTAGCCCTACATTGAACCAATGCAAAAACACAGAAAAGCCTTAAGGAGATATTTGCAACCACTTTCAACTTAAAGACCAGTAAATCACAAAACCATCAAGAAGAAGACAAGATTCATGTCCTTTGTGGAACTTTATTTTTGCTCATAGTCTGGCTTGTTTTCATGAGGCGCTTACTTTTGTTTCCCTCGTTTATTCTTTTTGTTTTTACTTGCTGTTTAGTTAGGTTTGGGCATAAAAACTTGGCTGGGTTTAGGAACAGAATATGGCTTGGCTTAGAATAATTTAAAAAGTTAACCTGGCATGTTGAAAGATAATGCTAAAATCTGTCCAGTGCATATGATGCCAAGGTTTCCACCCGAGCGTAGGTGGGAGTGAGTTTGGACTCAGTTATTTCCATGCAGTATCATAATTCTGTGTTTGCAGTTGACAAGAAATTTAAACTTATATGCCTATTTTAAATTGTTAAAATAATTAAATATATATCAGCCTTTTAAGAAGCAAATAAGCATGAAGAACTGGGGGATTTGGAGGGCAAATGAGGCTTAACCTAAAAGAGATGATGGTGATGCAAAGGCAAATGGCAGGGCCCGATTGGGACATTGAAACATTGAACATATGGGTGTGCCTCTTTGTATGTGTGTTCATAGTGTTTTCTTTAAGTGATAAACTTAACAATAATGAAAATTATGCTATTTTATATTGTAGCATATTTTGTCATCACTATAAAGCCTGTCTACATCAAAGATTATGTTTTTTTTATTGTTTCTTTCCTCATTTCTTTTCTTCTTTCCAGTGTCTCGCACTCTCCATGCAGTCTTACTTAACTCTTAACTCACATATTAAAAATACTCCTTTATCTCCCTCCTTACTTAGTTGAAAGGAGAAAGAGGAAACTACAATGATTGCGATGAAAAAACGGTTTCTCTCAGTTTAAAGCTGCTTTTTTGATATGGAAATGACATCTAACAAGTCTCTAGTAAATGATAACAAGTAAGAGTGTGGGAGGCTTGTGTTCTGAGTATTTTCCTTTGGGCCCCAATGACAACAGAGGTCGCAATGTGTCATTCTACATGTGAGATAGTTTCTTATTTTTAGCCAGCAGCCTACACGCTTCACAACCATTTTTATGCCCTTTTAAAGGAGTGACTCTCTTGTCACCCCTTGCAAACAGTGGAAAGTCAGTGACACATAGAAAGCATATTCTCTCACACATTTGAATTTTTTCTTTTACACATATGCAGTTTGGTGAACAGTGAAACATTGTCCTCTTTTTACACAAGCCAGTTTCTTGTTAAATAAGAGTTGCCCAATAATATCATCGAAGGAAAGTGCTCTACTTCTCTGAAACATGAACTATAATAAAAACCTTTGACAATTACAAAACTGTAGCCATTTTATGCACAAAAATACTGAAGTACTAAAATACAAAAACCATTAAAGAATCTTCTACTGTACACTTGTCACTGTAGTGTATCTCTGTGAGAGTGCAGCAATCTGCATGTTAACTAGCCAGATTTTATTACTGCTGAGCTGTATGACTCACCTTTGATATTTATCTAAGAACCTCCTTGTGTCCCAGGTTTTCTCTCTCACACTCATACACATATAGATCACCATATAGGAGCTGCCAAATTCTTAGACCCCACAATCTTAACATTTTGGCAGCTTTTGATTGTACATTGTACTGGAACTGTCGTTTCCCTACACAGGTAAATCATAATCTTTTATTTTATGCCATGACAGGCTGAACTACAAAAAAGTAACATAAATAATTAAACAAATATGATGTTAAATATGTCAAATATAATTTGAGTCAATCAAATCTTAAGTTAAGCTCCTGTTAAATCAGAATATATCCTTAAAATGATCTTCTATGATATTTTCATACATTAAATACAAATTGTTTTGATTATTTTTTTATACCTGTCATTAATTCATAGACTTAAAATGGCTAACCAATCAGAGTTAATAATATCATTTTTTTAGTGTAATTTAGTACAAATAACAATTTACCACTATATTAAAATAATATAATACTTCTCTTAGTGTTAAGTATCATTATTTACAATATTTTGAACGCGATCACATTACAGTGCAGATGCATAGCAGCACCAGGGGTTAAATACTTTGCTCAAAGGCACTTCAGCCGCTGACAGACACAGTCGCGGCGTCTGCTGCCCTTTGATGTAGACTGCTTTTGAAAAGTAAAAGTGAAATCTCAAACTCTCAGCAGTATTTGTGAAAACAGCTGGTCTCATGCGGCAATATGTGCTGGAACGTTTGTTGCACTGAGTTGACCCAGTTATTTTGATGTACGTGTAAGCGTTCGAGTGTGCTTGTGTGTGTAGACCGATTCATCAGTTTTTGTCACGTTAACAGATTGACCTCACACCTGGGAAACAATGTGTGAAATGATGGCTGTGTGCACTTGTTTTTGTGTGTCATAGTGTGTCTGTGTTTGCTATGACATTTGTGACCGAATGAAAACATCATTGTCGGTGTCTTAGCGATATTTCATTGTATCAAAACAGCTTTTTATAGGCGTCTGGGGCATCCATTTTGTTTGTGTGTTTTGTTTGGATGACATTGTTCCATATGTGTGAATATACAATGATAGGTGGATGCCGACCCAACTCTCTGGAGTGGGGCCTCAGGGGTTCTACTTCATTCCTCGGGTGCTCAATTAGATTGGGATAAAGTGTGTTTGGAAGCCAAGTCAACTCTTTGCGTCTAGTGCTTCGTGAGCAGTTTTTTCAGTGTTGTGGGACACACTGGTGCGTCACGTTTCTAACTAATATCCACAAGAAAGTCAGGACACAAGGTTTCCCAGCAAAATGTAGTAAAATAATAAATTCGTTTAACCTGTGAAGGTCTTTAATATTGTGCCTTTTGTGTTTTTGGGTACATTGTAACACTTCTGCTTCCTTCACACAGAGAGTTGTCATAGTGAGAGAAGTTTCTGGGTAACAGACATCACACGTGTTGTTTGAGTGTCAGACTGACTCAAGTCTGCTTTAAAAAACAAACAAACAACAAAAAAAGCAGATAAACAAAAGTACCTGTGGAAGGTACAGAGCATCAAAGGACAAAAAAAGGAGTATTGAGAGAGTGTGTTTGTGTGTGAGTTTGTGTGAATAAGAAATGTAATCAGAGCCAGTTCGCTGTGGAAAGACCTGTTTAGAAACCCAGGCTAGATTAATTTTGCATGCACGCAGGCAGCGTACACACACAAACCGCCATTTAACTTCAGCAGTGAGACACACTCCTCAGCTGTCAGGCAGGCCCACATCAAATTACCGTAACTTCAACAATATCAATACACACAGGCACACATAAACCATCACATTAACCATCATACTCTCAGACTTCCACAGTGCCGGAGTGGATTAGTTCCATTGAGTTGAAATGGATGAAATGTTTTGAGGCATCAGTCGTTTTCAGGCACCTGTGTATGTGTATTTGTGTTATTCAAGATCAGAATTCAGATAAGATTAAGGTTATGGTAATCTTCAAGGAATTAAAGTCAGTGACAGTAAAAGTCAGTGTCCTTATAAATATGTCACTTTGTGTATGGGTTTGCCCTGCCATTACAATCTATTGTCTTCACATCATTTCACTGCCTTTAAAATCAAGTATTTGAGTTATAAAGTATGAATTTCTCTCATGAAAATTATATTTGTGAATTGGAATCTTAGGAGGTGAAATCGAGCAAACAAACCTTTCTAATGGTTCTGTTAGGCTGCTAGAACTAGCTCTCACATTGTGACTGTACTTTAGTCAGCCAAGAGATAGCAAAGCCTTTCAATTTAGACTGTTAGGTCAAATTACACACCGAGCAGAAAGTGGGCAATCACTTTTAAAATAATTCTTTCTTTACAGCTTCTTCAATCTGGGAAGCACTGCTGTGCCAGTACTTTGCCATTTTGTCCAGACACCATCACATTTGCCTCTTTCCTTCACATTACTGTTTCTTTTCTTCCTTTTTAGATAAAACATAGATATCATCTTCATATCTTGAGTCTGCATGAGTTTTCTTTCCCCCCACATTTGGGATGCGAATGTATGTGACCGGTCTTTAGCAGCATACATAAAAATGATTAGGTGAAGCGACAACGTCAACTCTGGCCACTATAGTAAAGACGGAGGGGCAACATATTAATTTCCTCAAACTACTTTAAATTCATTGAAGAGAAGGCATCAACTTGTTGGAATACGTAATTAAACACTAATTGATGCATATTTATGAGTACAATATTGTTTTTTTCTACTAAATAACCTAAAGAAATGACTCACTGTAATTTTAAGCTCCTATATTTCTTCGTACTTTGATTCAGAACATTTTCATACATGCGCAAGAACTCACGTTAGAAGTGCAGAGTCACATCTGCTTGATTCAGTATCTCTTCTTTCCCTTTTCTTGCCAGTATCCTAGTCACTTCAAACTCTCAGTCCACCTGATGGCAGTCAGCCAAATGGAGGAGGCCAACCCATAAAAGCTCCATCCTGCTCCATAAAGCACTGACTAAAACACACTTAAACAACGAGCCGACAGAGAAAATGTGTTTTACGTCTTAGTTCAGAACCCCAGGGTGTGGATACATTAAGACATTGATATACAGTTCTGGTGAATTAAAGAGCCTGAGGTCTTTTTTTTTTTTTTTGCTTTATCAAGCATCTGGCGAATGTCACACAAAGCTAGTCAACTGTGTTCCAGCATTTTAGTATTTAGAAATTAATTGTGTGTTCAACAGTAATTAGGCTACAAAGTCATGTTGCAGCACGTTTCTGTCATTGTTACATTTACAGGATAAATCCATCAAGAAGATGTTTATTTGTGCAGCAAAAGTAATAGTGGTACGACAACTGGGTTGACCTTTTTTATGTGCTTAAACAAAAACAAAACAAGTCTAAATGAATAACCAAGTAATTCTCAGGGTTACAGCTGGTTTACTTTGTGGATATTTGTGCTACAGCCTAAACGCAGTGGTACACATAACAAGATGTTAATGACACCTTGAAAATGATTTGAAGGGTATGGAGCAAAGCAACCAAAAGAACCAGTTATCAGAAGTGGCAGATTAAGTCTGAATTCCGCATACCCTGGAAAATGTTTTTCACACAATATTGACTAGGGCTGTTCGATATAACGACATATATTGGATGACGATATAAAAACGTCTATCTTTCATTTTACTCTATCGTTTGTTCCGTGGTGTCGCAAAATAAACTGTTTACGGCAATATTTTTTCATCGTTTTGATGGTCACTGTAGTGGCTATATTAATTTCTTAAAGTTCTCTCTTTCTCCTATATTTTATATAACCACACTATGGACGGACAAGCGCCTGTTTTTATCCGTTGTGGTTAGCAACAAGGACGGTAACAGCATCGCGTGTCCGCTTGTTTATGTTCCACATAAACCTTTCACAATAAAGCTCAAGGTCCTGTTGAGACTTTTCAAAATAAACTGAATCACGTGAAAGAGCAGATTATTTACCGAAGAGAATTAAAAAAGAGCCGCCAGGTGCTAAAAAATAAACCTTAGACTCAAACGTTAGAACAGGCTTTTCCCCGCAGCACGCCGTGTAATAAATACTCACAAAGAAAACGGCGGCCTTTACAACTTATGTCTAAAAATGTATAGTTTCATGCATCTGTTAAAACACTCGACTCCAGCTACATGACGCGCAGCTGGAAACACTTCCCGCAAGAGAGCTGCCCGAGATTCACAGAATTTACAGAAAATGTTACATTTTTGTGATTTATATCGTTATCGGGACGATAGAATTCTTATATCGGAATATGAGATTTTGGTCATATCGCACAGCCCTAATATTGACCAACTTTGTTAGGTTCAGTGAAAGACTCATTATTGATAATGGAACAACAGCTATTTCATTCGTGTCATTTTTGTATTTTTGTTTCTGTAGGTTCGTTCATGGTGGTGAACGCTTCAGGCCGGGCATCAGGTCAGAAGGCTCACTTGTACATGCCCACCCTGAAGGAGAATGACACCCACTGCATCGACTTTCTTTACTCTCTATCCAGCCGGGATGGAGCCAGCCCAGGCACACTCAATGTCTATGTCAAGGTGTGTGTTCAGTGTGTGTGTGAATGACAGGGCGGGAGCGGGTAGATTGACATATGAAGGGCCTGATGAAACTTGAACATGTACACAAACAAACACACCTCTGTTCTCTGTTAGGAGGGATGAAGTTAGCCCTCCGGCACTAAATATCTATGTGTGTGTGTGTGTGTGTGTGTGTGGCTGTGTCTGTCTGTCTGTGTGTGTGTCCGAGAGAGAGAAAGTAAGAGAGGGAGAGAGGGAGAAAGAGAATAAGTGATAGGTAGGTAAACAGAAAGCCATCATCTATTCCCTTTTAGCAGGGATGAAGTTAGCTGTAGTATATGCTGCTAGATAGCAGAGCTCTTGATTTTTATGTAGTTTGTGGACTTTTAGAAAGAAGGAATTATTTGCGGCTTGCTTCTATTAATGGACCCAAAAGCTGATTACGAATACCAACCATTAAAGTAAGCTAACAGTAAACATTAGGAGTAGCTGCCATGGGATAGAACAGTAGTAGGTATGGACTTGCAAGAATGAATTTTTTATGTTAAAGTACGAATGCACTCATGGGCACCTGAGTAGAATTAAGAAGAAGCTGTGGATGGTGAATGGAGATATGAAAGGACAGAGTAAAGAGGGAAACTGGAGAAATATAGAGCTGTGTGGAAGGCATACAAAGAAAAGAAATGGCATGAAGACACTGATGAAGGTATGGAAACGAGTAAGGAAGGTGGAATGCTACAGCTTTATTATACAGAAGTATAGTGAAAATCCATCAAAAAATTTTGAGGATTTGGCTTTGAAAACAGTTTATGAGTGAAACGACTTTATGAGTAATGTGTCTAAATGTGGAAAAAAAATGGAACCATCATTGTCAATAATGGTAGATACAGCTGCTAAAGTTAGTAATCCTGGAAATTATGTATTTTCCTTTATACAGCTCTACACGTTCAGCTGTGTCTATACTATGACTCCTATAACTTCTGTAGTTCTATGACTGCAGACCTTTGTGCAATTGATTCAGTCACGGCTTAAAATGCAAAACTATTCACAGTAAAATGCAATATGTCAGGTTATAATGGGAAACAGCATGTTACTGTTGGATTCAGTAGTTTTCTTACTGCAGTTTGTTAGTTTTACCCTTTTCTTCGTTTTATCCACTAACTCTGCTTTAATTAAACCGTGCCTCTTTTTCTCTCCCTGCCTGCAGGTGAATGGAGGTGCTCAGGGTAACCCAGTGTGGAATGCCTCTGATACTGTCACTGAAGGTTGGGTGAAAGCTGAATTGGCTATTTCTACATTCTGGCCTAACTCCTATCAGGTACTACAAATCCACACAAGTCCCCTGGACATACTCTCACAGACATTGTTTAGGTACTGTACTGCTTAGATGCACGTAAATAACAAATATGTCATCATCCAAAAACACATGGATCTAACTGTAGGTTGAGCACAAAAGGTACATTTCTTGACAGTGATTCTTTAATGACTTTCTCTGTTGTGTACGTGTGTGTGTTTGTGTATTGGTCGGTTTAAGGTACAGAGACATACCCTGCTGTGTTATTTTATGAGGCTCCACAAAAGCAACTCTGTTGTACCTAATGACTGAGCTGTGCTCAGTAAATGCAGGCACCCCTGTGTCTCACACAGATACAAGGCACAATGGTAATCAAAGTGAATTAAATGTCAGTGTGTCTCTGTGCATGTTTCCTTCCCTAATAAAGAGTCACCACCTGGGGGGAAATAGCACTCAGTACAGTACAGAGTACTGGAGGCCACTGAGGGCAGAAACAAATTTTAAAGACAATTTAGTTCCTCTTTTGAATTGTTTAACTGTTCTAGATCAATAATTTGTTTGTTATTGGAATATCATATCAACATAGAGTTCTAGATATTTGAATATTCAGATATTCCCCAGTGGGAATGCATCGAAAAATTAAAAAAAAATTCTGACAAAATCTCACTAGAAAAATATTAGAGACAGAAAACTGTAAATAGTGAACAACATGTATGCTTATCAGGGTCAAATCAGCACCAGCCTTTGTTTATACAGCGAAACAAATATGTGCAATCACAAGTTGGGAATGGAAATCCCAATTTCACACAGTGACGTGCTATTACACAAATCAAAATAATGTTGTAAATGCTTATAATTTCAAATTAAATTTGGTTTACCAACACTGTAAACAACATTGTCAAACTGTTGCTAATACAGCAAAGCTTTAGTAGTGACTGTGACTTTTAGAAACTTGATATGTATGCCAAAAGGGATTTATTTTTGAAGTAACAGAGGAGAGTAAAGACTTCCCAGAAGTCTTAAGTATTCAGAGTGAGTCGCAGCTGATACTGCTGAGAATCCTGACAAGTACAGCACAGAGGTGTGTGTGTGTGCGTGTGTGTGTGTGTAGCGTGCGTAGTGTGTATGAGTCTATATATGTGTGGGTCAGGAGTGCATGGCCCCTTGACAGCCCTGCTGACACCCTGTTGTCATCCTGAGAGTTTGCATAAACTCTGTTGGAAAATATAAGGGACTGTCCTGTTGGGAGAGTAAAATGAGAAAGACACAAAAGAGCAATTAAAAATAGGAAGGAAAAATAGAGGAAAATGCGAAAATATAGAGAAAATATGGGGAGAGATGGTGGAAAAGTCTGAAAAGTACAACATAGATGGGAGGAAGAAAACAAGGAAAAGTAGAGGAGGTTTAAATGAAGAAGAGAGGAAGAAGGCAGAGGAGAGGCAGCATATGTGGTTGGCATAAGGATGGAGACAGAAGGGATGAAGTGAAAAGAGGAATAGTTGCTGACTTTTAGTGGAAAACTCCCCTGGGGTTCCCATATGAGCTTCATAGGGATGTCAAGATGTTCCAGTTTGTGAAAGAAAGTTCTTATTTTTGAATTTCATTATAATTCTTGCATTTCTTTCTTTCTTCCTTTCTTTTTTCTCTCTTTCTTCCTCTTCCTTTCTTCTGTCTGGTCTAAGGTAATATTTGAAGCTGTTTCAGTCCAAGGCCACCCAGGTTTCATCGCCATTGATGACATACGAGTTCTGGCTCACCCATGCCGTAAGTGGGAGAGATTGTGAATGTGTTGTGATGGTTGACCCTGCACAACTGTAGCCCTGCTGAGCATCATCTGTTTTATAGATGTCGCACACTTACACACACAAAAACACAGCATAAAGGACAGATTGTGAGGGTCGCAGACAGATTGTAGAGAGCAAGGAAGAAGGTCCAGACCCAGGGTCTTCATCACTCAAATGTGACAAAAACACTTTGCTTCACAAAACTCTGGACTGCTTATTGCCACAGTCTGAGGTCTACTTACTGCGCCCTGCCTTCTCAGTATTCTGCAACTCCTGACATTCTCCTTCTGCTCCTATTAACTGTTTATGTTGTTTTAGGAATCAAAGTTTTACACTCAGTTTTACGTCTATTTTATAGATAGGAATCAAAACATACTTAGTCATCATATTAGAGCAGTATAGCTAAGTTCATTGATAAATGATATTGCATTCATTTTGAAAGGATTATAAATGAAAATGAAAAGTATTTTATTTTTAATCACTCCACCAGTATTATCTTTGTATTTTATCTATGTTCGGTCTGTCCACCACGGTTCTCTTGCTGATCCTCTCCTCAGCCCTTCTTTCTGTCTGCCTTGTATTTTTCCTTTGAACAGCCGACGCAAAACAATCAGTTCACCTTTGCAAGCCACTAATCGTATTATTCAAAAAGAGAGCAAACATATTTACAGTGTAAGGAAAATAAATACTACAAATTCAAAAAACTAAAATCCAATTTCATTTTAAAAAGACTGAGGAAAAAGATGACGATAAAAAATAATGAAAGATTTTCAAAAAAAGCAAATCTAAGTTTTTGCCCTTGTCATTTGCAACAAGCTGACCATTAATGTCAGGACAAATTATCATTGTTGAGTGATCGATGCATACTCTGTTAGTCTTATCTATGTCTGCAGACAGTCAAAATGAAATTAACCAGTCGCAGGCTGGTCTCAATGGCAGACCAAAGTCACCCAGTGTCTAGCTGTCTGTCTCACTGACAGACCTTCGCATCTGTCTCATGGCCACAGAATTTCTCTGCCGTAGTCCAGACAACGTTAAGCTCTCCTAGAACTGAATTAGTATCGTTTATGGTTTCCCTGAAAGTGCTGTTTCTTGTTGCTAGCATGAATCTAGTGTGAAATCTTAAACTGTAACAGTAACACTTTGAGCAGCATGCAATTTATTTTTTATTAGCATGTTTATTTTGGGTAATTGGGATATTGTTTATCATTTAAATAATTTATTTGTTTTTGCAGACTATATATGCATTTGATGACTTCAACAACATTTAATTCAACATGTATAAAAAAAAGACCAAGAAGAATAGATTTATATTTATCCTGACTTTTACACATCTGTATCATCAGCACATTGCTGTCTGTTTTGCAGGTAAAGCCCCACACTTTCTACGCCTGCAGAATGTGGAGGTAAATGTGGGTCAGAATGCTACTTTTCAGTGTACTGCTGGAGGGAAGTGGTCTCAGCATGATAAACTCTGGCTGCAGGTGAGTATGTTCACGTTAGTAAAACTGTGCATAAATGGATATATATACATATATGTTTGTTAAAAGGAGGGACAGAATACCACAAACCAAACCATATTTACCCAATTTACCCAACTTGGGGACACAAATATGAATATATAAAAAAAAGTGCACTAACAGTATTACTAATGTCAACAACACTGCACATTTATAGACATCAGTACCTACAGTACGTACTGCTGTTTACACCTGGAACTTCTTCCTAGACTTTAATTTTAATGGACATATAGGTTTCAATAAACTAAAAGCAAATTTAAACCATTGAAAGGCCAACATAACAGATAAAGTTATTATTCATATATTATTCTTAATTTCATTTTATAGAATTGTTTAGCGAACATCCCCAGTATTACCAGCTCTATTTCAGAATTGATTAAAACTCCTTGTTCTGCTTTGCACCAGTGATTCCATCCTTGCACGTGTGATTTGTTTATGCGCCTGAGTGTATATGCTGTGTGCAGCCATGCCTATGTACTCCTACTGCCTATGCTTTACATCCATGTGCATTGGCAAGCTTACATGTTTTCACTAAATGAGTATGTACTGCTGAGAATGCTCCAAAGGAGATCAGTGACCCTCCTTACCCAGGGGGTCTATATGGGAGAGTATGATACCACAATCATACGCAAAGCAAAGAAAATGACAGCAAACACTTGGAGTCTTTGTTGAAAACTCTCTGGTCTTTTCCATCATGCAGCAATGGAATGGTAAAGACACGGCCCTGATGGTGACCAGGGTGGTGAACCACAGACGTTTTTCTGCGACCGTTAGCGTTGGCGACACATCTCAGCGCAGCACAAGCCGCTACCGGTGTGTCATCCGATCAGACGGTGGATCTGGGGTGTCCAACTATGCTGACCTCATTGTTAAAGGTACGTTCATCTGTTTAACTTCTTTAAACTACAAAAACAAGATGATTTATCTTTCATTTAAAACCAGAGCATCGGAAAGGAATTTTGATGGATATAAGTAGAGCATTGTTCAAAAAATCAGATCAGAAAGGATGCAGTAAAGTGGGACAGTTTCTTTAGAAAGTGAGAAACAAGCCTGGGTTGTGGTTGTGTAGTTGCATGTGCGTTTGGCTGTTGCTCATTAGGGATGTGAGAATGCTGAGGATAGAATACTGAATAGACTTGAGAATAGTGCCTAGAACTCACAATGAGCCCTCATTCACTCAGTTTCTGCCCGTCTTTGTCCATCTTTTAGTTCATTTTCTTCCCAGTATGTTGATTCTTATTCCCTCCCTTTCCCACAATCTTCAAAACTCATACTGGTATTTTGTTTAGTTATTTTAAATATATATGAAAAAAAGATTTTTTTTATCCTCTGAATGTTCATAGTCACCTAATTAAAAGATGATTTTGTAATAGTTTATAATAGTTTCTTCTTGATTAGGTCAAAGGAAGAGTACAGCAGTACTTCAGCAGGACTACAGATAAATGTTGGATAGAAAACCTTTTGGGTCATCTGTTATCATATACAACTCACAGAACTACTCAAGATATCCAAATCCCAAAAAGTTGATTCTGTTCATCTGGCCGTAGCATTTTCAGTGGGAGAAACATTTCATCATTCACTCAAGTGACTTCTTCAGTCTCAGCTGACTGCAGGTTTCCCCAATCTTTTAAACAGCACATTTGCACAATGACTGAAACTAGCCCACTGAATAAACAATGGTCTGAGAGGTCAGTTTCTTGATCATTAGTATGCAAATTGTCATGACGATTGATCAACAACGACTCCATGAGTACTATTCACAGAGAGTTGGGGAATGGCTGCAATCACAGCATTGTGAGATGGTGAAAGATGTACCCTTAGGCCCCCTCCTCGATACAGAGATGCACAGAACAGTACACATAAACTGCCTTCTTGATTCCCTGGTCAAACCAGCGTTCCTCCCTGTCGAGGATGTGTACATCCACTGTGTGATGTGTCCACTGGCCTGTAGGTGTAAATAGACTGCGGAGTCGTGGCCTGACGAGTTAGCTCTTCTGTGTTGTGCCATCCACTTAAGCAGAGGTTGTTTGATGACAAAACGTTTCTCCCACTGAAAACGCTATGTTCAGATGAACAGAATCAACTTTGGGGATTTCCTTACCTGGATGATTAAGCAGGCATCAAGACAGAGATATCGAAATATTTCAAACCTATAAGAAATCTGTGATATGCACACAGGTGTGATGTAATGGGGTATCAACAATATAAAAGAAATGAAAGAACATGCAGAGAATACATCATGCTGCCAAACATAAAAAAAACCCCAATTGTCTCAGATAAGCTGAAACTATGTTTATAAAGCAAAAATAGAAGGTAATCATTAATCTGACTAATGCTAAAGAAAGTAGCAATGATTTGCTTACAAAACTGATTCTTTTTTCTGTCTCCTGCCTGCTTCTTCTTTTCTTCTTCAGTGTTTTGCTTTCATCTCTTCTCACCTCCTGTTTCCTCTGCCCCCGTAGTGTACTGTTCTGTGCTGTTCGACAAATCCTCTCACTGAGGACATTCAAATACTCTAATGCAATCTATCAACTCTGTGACAGGGTAAAAATATGAAGGAAAATCTGCCATTTAGCAAGTTATTCCCTTTCCCTTGGTTCTTGTGAACAACAGGAAATATGGTCCTGTCCTGCTGAGAAGGATATTGATGTACTGAGTAGGCTGGATAATATTGTTGTAAGGACTCTGATAGAATTATAGCATTGCAGCTATCTGTTGTTGTCAGACATAATTACATTCTTTTACCTCTCCCCATCTCCTTCTGTTGCACTGTGTTTTTAATTCTTTTTTATAATGATCTTTGTCTCCACCTCCAACTTGTGGACTTCATGAAGTTCTGAATAAATAGGAAATAATCATTCATTTTTCTCAATGTTGACCTGATCGACGTAGCGCCTGCTAAAGGGCCTTCTGTCTCTCATGAAGTCTATAAAAGGGTTCAGTTAGTTATTGCTCAACATAGTGAATGCTTGTATTTTAGCACTGATACTTAAATATATGTGAAGCAACACGGAAAAAGATGCGAACACCAAGCAATGTATGCTAATATGTTAGCCTATTAGCACTCTACGATTTTCTTAAGCTACCTTTCTTGCAGCATGGCACACAACAATAGTAACAGGTATTTTTTCCTGGCATTTATCCTTTAAGAAATAAAGTATAAGACCCCAAGCTCACAATCTTTTATTCTCTTTTTAAGTGTCCTTGACCAAGACACTGAAGCCCTATGTGTTCAGTCACTGTAGAGCTGAGTTTATGCTTGATCGCTTGACATTCTCCGGGGCTGCCTTTTGACAGCATCTTGTGTTGCATCCTGACCAAAGTTTATAACCAGGGAAAAGGGGTCCAAACACAAAGGAATGGTTTTCTGCAGTTATAGTGTAACATACCCTTCAGTCTATGGGTTCGACTATTTATCATATATAAACAGTATATATCTTATGTTTATTTAAGAATAGAGTGCTCCCAGTGAAGCTTAAAGTAGATGTCTAGGATGCATTTCCCACAAACACACCTCTCTGCCCTAAAATATTTAGTGTGAAATATATATATATTTTTATATGTATTAAATATATAATCGTGCGGCGCAAGGGGGATTGAACTGTGTTTGTTTTTAATGGAATTTGAATTGCATCACTGAAATCCGTTTCAGTGCAGAGGCGCTCCGGCCTAAATTATGTTCTCAATGCATATTTGGTTTGAATTATGCTGTTAACCTTATTTGGTGTGAAGGATGTTTTAATCTGAAGGGAGGCTGGAATGTGTAGCCTGTGTGTGTGTGTGTGAGTGTGCTGTTTTGATTAGATGATAGTCCAGGGACTGAAATTGTCATTACCATCTGTTAGCAGAACGCACAGACTGTACTCCTGAGAACATCCAAATGTGTGCGTGTGCGTGCGTGTGTATTGCTTACCTTACTGAATGTGTCTGTGTGCATGCATGTGTTTCTGTGTCTTACTCCTGTGTGTATGTGTTTGTGTTTGTAGCTCAGGTGCTGTCAGCCATGCATTGTGCCAGGGGAATAGCCCATGCCAACACAGTGAACGAGCGAGAACGGAAAAATTAAACACATGCACATGCATGAACACACCTCCCCGAAGCCCTGTGTGCACAGTGTGTGCTGCTAAATGTGTGTAAATGTGGCATTGTCCTTGATTCACACGTTAGTGTACTTGTGAGTTTTCTAATCTATTCATTCATGTGCTGTAGAATCATCCTGTGTGGCTTAATTTCTCTCTGGGCGTGTGTATCATCATGCCTTTTCATTTGTGTTTTCACATGTAAGGTATCATAAGGTTTTCAAATTAATTTGTGTGGGTATGTGTGTGTTTGTGTCTTCTTCCAGGCTTTCTAAGTGAAATCAGGGTTAATTAGTGTGTTGTTCAGCCAGGTGTGATGACAGGAATCTGGAGAGAGAGACTCTTCTAATCTGACAGCACCCTGTGTGACTGTATGTCTGTCTCCCATACATGCTCATGCATGAATATTCATTTTGTGACACAATAATGCTGACCAGCTGAGCAGATGATTTCTTCCTTGTTGACTAAATTAGAAAAGACAGCTGAAATGAAATGTTCTGAATCAGCCGAGCTACTGCCTGGTGGAGGTAGATTTCTCTATTACTCAGTAGAGTTAAACTCATTACAGCTAAACCTATTCCAGGATAAAATGACTGAACTGAGCAAAAATTGGCATGTGTAGCAACTTTCAAGTAACTCTTTTTGCGGTGTTTTGTTTGCAAAAAAATCAGACAATACTGGGGAAGATTTGGGTTCTATAATACTGCCAGAGCCAAAGAAAGACATTTTACCCACTGGTCTTCAGATTTTAACATTCATCTGAAGAACGTGGAGCAAAAGCAGATGGAAGTCAGGCTTTTTAAGTATAATGCACAGCTTTACACCTCTTCTGTCATCTTTCCATCATTCAGTGTCCATATTATTGTTTCACCTTACTTCTTTCTTATTCATACCTCTGCCTGACTTCACACCTCTCTTGAAGTTAATATACGGCAAGGAAAACATGCAGTGACAGCCGTTAGTTGTCAACAGCACCTCCTCCTCCTCCACCTCCTCGCCTCTTTAAAAGCATTACATCTTTGCATTAAAGATAACCTAGTGTGGTTGTTCTTTTGTGTCATGTATATGTGGTTATAATGGTGCTTGCTCATATTAACGCTAAAAATAAGTATATGTAAGTGGAAATGGTGATAAAGTCACTAACATATACTCCTCTAGAAGACAAAGGGGACTAGATGGGATTGGAAGAATAACTGGAAACTGTAAATGTAAAATGAATGCACTGTCTCCAATACACTAAGAAAAAATCCAGTTGAAGTTAAAAGAGCATGTCAACAAAATGACTGAAAGCATGCAACGCTTCCACACAAGCCAGGCACAAAGTTTCCCAAACAGACACTCACGGCTATAGAAAGTTTAGCAAAACACATACACACATCTACACCCACACACACACGCACACAGATGTTTTTCAATGCTCCTGTGCGTTTCTCATTTGTATGGCTCTTGTAGAACAGATGCAGTCAAAGCCCCAGGGCAACAAGGTCTCAACCATACCCCCGGCTGTGCTTGTGTTTGGGTGTGTGTGTGTGTGTGTGTGTGTGTGTGTGTGTGTGTGTGTGTGTGTGTGTGTGTGTGTGTGTGTGTGTTAAAGAGTGAGCAAGCCTACATGCTGACATGTCTCAGGGAGTATGAATTTAGGCTGTATTTGAGTTGTGAATGTGGTGTATTGTGCATGGGCATGGGCATCAGTGTGTATGTGTGTCCTGTTCTGTCTGTCATAGATAAGACTCAGTGGGGCGTAGCAGAGATCCAGGAGAGCCACTGACAGCCAGTGCCCTGTGGACACCATGCAGAGTGTGTGTATTGGTTATGTGTGCGAGTTCCCCAGGAATATGGCCACATTTTTCTAAGTCTCCCTCGGTGGTCATAAAGCTGATTGTAGTCCAAGAATTAGACCTAGCAGTGCCACTGCAATGTGTAAGGGTCTCTGAGTGTGTATGTGTGTGTCTGCATACTGTATATGTGTGTTTGTCCATAGAGCTTTCAGTCGCCCAAAGCACATTCCCAGCATCTTCTGTGTGTCTGTTCCCTGATAAGGAAATCAATAGGAGAGTGGACAGCTCAGCTGTATGTGTCAGATCTCTAGAAACTCACTGACGCTCTGAACTCCCACTGGGTGTGAACACAACACAACCTTCAATTTATAAAAATAACTGTTGGAAACTATGTTAGACTTCTAAGTGAGGAGTTTTATTCCAAAATGAGATGTCAAACATTTAAAAGGCAGACAAATGCGATGTCAAACATTCACACGAAAATCAATTTCCAAGTTTTCCAAGCAGTTGTTTGCAATAATATTTGCACAAATGATGCCATCTTCTTAAAGCCTTAACTTATCTACAGGCACAGTTCATTCTGTAAACAAACCTGACATTCATTTTAGATGGTTTATGCCCTCAAGATATTCGGGAGGCTTTCATAGTTTGACATAGAACACAAGTGTCAGAACAACCAGCTGTAAATACTTATCAAAACAGCATTTCTGTGAAAAATACAACAAGGTAATGCGAATGTCAGGACTGTGTTTTTCCACTGATAGTTTGTGAAAATGTGCATTAAATGTACATCAACATGAAATAAAAACACATCAAGAAAGTGAAAGATATGGAAGGTGTGTATCCAGTAATTCTGGAAAAGGGAAATCAAAATGTAATAGTTATCTCACCAGCTGTCATGGTAATGTGGCCAAATTACCTGCAAAACCTTTACTCGTGTAATTTGATCTTTTTTCGGTATAAAAACTGATAGATTACTCGAACTTGGATTGCAGAAGAGCTGCAATGCACTGCTGCAGCTCAAGAAAATAAAAAATGGATAACAAATAAATAAAATGTTTATTAGTTTATCATACTTTCATAAGTTTTGTAAAGATGAGCTCCCCGAGGAGAGAGAAAGTGTAAAAAAAGTGTGCAAAGTTGTTTGTTTGGCTACATCGGGGAGTGTGTAGGTTTCTGTGTGTGTGTGCATGGAATAAGAAGGGAAGCTTAAGCCAGTGTACACTCCGCCTGCCTCTTTAACCAGGTTCTTAGGGCTTGCCTTAGGGTATGTGTGTCTTTAAGTGTGCGTGTGTCTGTGCATGCGTTGTGTTGTGTTGTGTACACTGAGCAGTTTGTCATGTAATTGGTATTCCATGTCCATTTCTCTTTCATGTGCATCTCCTTCTCTCCTTGTGTGTGTGTGTGTGTGTGTGTGTTAGTACAAGAGAGTGGACACTTCACACAGAATTTCTGAAGAGAAATATAAGTAATGCATGAACAGGTACGGTGAATAACGGACGAGAAGGACTGCGGGTGAGAAAAGGAACGAATTGGACAGAGAGAGGAAGTAAGAAGAGGGTCAGCAAGAAGTGAGGGAAGCAGGCAGGAGAGGATGCAGTAAAGGTGAAAAGTTGAAATCAGAAACAGGACAGCACAGATGAATGAGTAAAAGAAAAATGTGTTTACAGCAGAGTTCAAAAGAACAAGAGAGAGGACCACAGAAAATAAGGTGAAATGGGGAAAAAGTAAGAAGAAAGTTTGGGCAAATTAAAAGCAAGTAGATTTAATTTATCACTGCAATGATAACTGGAAAAAAACAAAACAGAAACAGTAAAAAAACAGAAGTGAGAAGCAAGGAGTAGGGAAGTCAAGCAACTGGTTAGTGTGGAGAAGCATGTCCACTAAAGTTGTCCTGCTGTTTTATCTTTGCTAAGCTGACAGATTTTGGATTAATTCTCATTTCATTAAAAACCACTGCAAAATATTTTTGTGAAACTAAGAAGATCAGATAGTCTCCTCATTGCTGTTTCTCAGTTCCTTTCACCTTTTGCCAGCTTATCTCTCCAGCAGCTCATGTTAAGCAAGCAGGTAGAAGTTGACTGTCATCTTTATGGACACTTTGACGGGACCGTAATGTGGCGCAATCTCACAAATTCTAGTGAAAAAAGATTCAAATCAGAGGCTGTGTCTGCACTCATGGTCATAATTACTATTAAAAAATAACACATACCACTGAATTGTTTCCCCGGTGACAGCATTGTGAAACCTTGTCAGATACACTCCATACGACACGAAGACCCATCATAGTCTGTCAGACCAACCGCTGTGGTCTGAGAGGTACTGATAACACAATCTATCCTTATTTATTCCATTTCCATAGTTTAATATTTTTCTGCAAAAAGTTTCACCAGCATAAAGACAGCGTATGCAAATGTCGAAACTGCGCAATTATTACTTCTGTTGAAATTTAAGAAAGGCATAAAAACATTTGCATAGGGCATGTTCCTCTGTGTGTTTCATAATGCTCCAAATGTTTGCAGTGGGTGAAAACAGACGTTTATACAGGTCTGCGAGACGGGGTTTGGCGTTTTCTTGCTGAAATAGACTTCTGGATGGCACCGTGTCACTCCTAAACCCATATATACCAGCAGCATCAATGTGGTTATCACCAGTATGTCATCCATGGCACTAACACTAACTTTTGCATCAGTCAGTCTCAAGTGAGCTTGACCATATAAAGGCTGGCAGCCTTTCTGGATCTTGTTTATAAATGTTTTATTGTTTGCACGATAGAGCTTTTAACCTCGCCATCTTATGTTCTAAGAGACTAATCCCTCTCTGGGACTTCTCCAGTTGGGGGCATCAATTTCAAAATTAGCTTATATTCTTAGAAAAACAGCCACATTTGATACATTTGTAAGACTGAGTGCAGGATTTTACATTGAAATGAATGTTCAAAACAACTAATCTAACATGTTTACATAGTATCGGTAATGGCAACATTAAACTACCTTAAAGATGGAAACACTGTTCTGTTCCCCGAACACCCCCAAGCTTTCCTCCTGGACCTGCTGCACATTACATGACTACAACTTAATTTGATATGCATGTTATGATGTAAAATTGCTTTTCTCTATTTGATTTTATTAGCCTATTTGTACCAGGTAATGTCTTGGTATTTGGTGAAATAATTCCAAATAAATTTGGCCAATACTAAGTCATGTTTACTATAATTTCACAGTAGTTTTACACTGCACTGCTATGACAATCATTGCTGGCTACTACAGGAGCTACAGGAGCTGCTATTTGCAGGGGAAAAACAGCTTTTATCAAAAGTAAGTGAAAGCGAGTGGGGCTGTGCCAGGCAGTGGAAATAATGCTAAAACCAGGAGATACTGAGGACAATGGGAGGACAAGTCAGTGGACCGAGTTTACACCAAGTTGATGAGTGAGTCAGAAATTTTCCCTTCAGGTAGAATACATTCACAATAGTGAATACCCATATTAAATTTGAAGCACACAGGCTGGGCCATCAGAATACAGGCATGTATTCTAAATAAATAAAATCTTTGTCTCCTAAATGTTGTCCAACCTAAATGAGCAGAAAGGAAACATCATAGTTATGAATTAGATGCTTTTAGGTATGCCTCGGTCTAACAGGTTTATCTTGCTTGTTCAAAGATTTAAGACAGCACCATTTAAAAATGTGACATCCTTATGAACTTTCTTCTTTTTGGATTGCTGCCTTTTATAACAATGAATTATCTGATATCTTAGTTCACATGACAGGAGCAACAAACAGAGTCCCTTGATATTTCAGCTGCATAGTCTGATAACTGTCATCAGTAAACCCCTGCCTGTTGATCTTTAAATGATAAGGAAAATGAATTGGTGTCTTTGCAGTGTTCTTCAGCTCGCTTAAATTAGAGGTTAGAAGTGACACCAGCTCTTGTGAAATATCTCTGCAATTTGCATAATTACAGTGCTGTTTCAAAGAAAAAAAAAGTGTTGGTTGACAAAATTACATCACTTTACAGAGTGGTGCTCAGTGTTCTAGAAACACTGAACGATGAACCTGGAAATCAGAGATAGAGAAGTTTGAAATACTAAAAAACTATCTAATATAAATTTGTTCCACTCAAAAAGCTGCCATGTGGCAGTTATCATTAACACTTGGCAAATTCTGTTGATCTTATCATATCTGAATTATGCTAATCTGTGCGCATGTGAGTGTGTACGTGTGTCTTATCTTTGCTATGTGAGATGAACTGAGATGAAGTTCAAGGAGCTGCGAAATGGACCTGCAGTGTATTACTGATAAGACAACAATTTACAAGGAGATTAAGCAAAAAGAGAAAAAAAATAACTAATATGGGGAAAGACAGAAAAGAAAATTGTCTTTTCAAACTTTCACATTGTTCAAAACATATCCTTTAACAACATATTCAGATTTTTGTAAATAAAAGACAACTCCAGCTTATTTAATAGCTACTTGATAAAGTTCATTTTTGAGGATTTTATTCTGCATGGATTATTAAAAGGAAAGAAAACCCATATAAACGGGCCAGATAGAGGGAGAGGAAGCAGTTCATGGACAAAAGAAAAGAAAAGTCTGTTATCATCTTGACTGTCATTACTCCTTGTTGCTCCACTGCTGAAATGGGAGAAAAACAGATTTTGGCAGAGTGACTGTCATTTTTGGTGCAACAGATTTTTCCATCTTTTCCGCCACTGGGGTGATATATTTTCTCTCCTCTGGTGGGCTGAAGCCTAATATCACTCAGTCTTTCACCCACTGCACACACACACACACACACACACACACACGCACACACACACACGCACGCACGCACGCACACACAAACGCGCACACACACACACACACACACACACACACACACGTTTGCAATCTTATAATCTTTCACTTTCCAAGAACATGGCTGAGTTGCAGTCAAAAGTACTTTTAGATTTGCCACAAACGATAAATCTAAAAGAAAATACACACTCAGAAAAACTAATATTAACAGCATCACAACTATAACCTCTAACTGAGACAGGTCAAAATGTCATGATGGCTGGGGGTGCTTTGTTGCTGCACTCTGGTTCAACTGGTAATGAAATGTTCCTGCTTTTATTATTACTCATGTCAAAAATGATTTAAAAAGAATAACTAATAGTAATAAAAGTAGGGATTGTCTCTCCCATGTTATAAAAATTTTAATACCCATATGTATGTTGTATCTAGACAGTAGCAGAAATAATAAAATTGCAAAAACAGTAGTGTTTAAGATGGAATAATGATAGCTACAAAGTAAATGAAAAAAAAAATAAATCCAAAACTATTTTTAACTCTAATTAACATATAGCTTAGTTTTCATTGGTTGGTCAGTGAAAAATTCTTACTGTAAGAGTAAAGAAAATAACAACGATGCAAATGGTCAAAAGATAATCTGTGTTCTTCGTTCAATCTTTATTTATGTGCAACACTTAAAAAACATTGACACTTTAAACAACCTGTGATTACATTCAATCTGAGGTCCACTTAATCTGTAAAATGTGTGAAGTCACAGTTTTTTGGTTTTGTAGGAAGGCTGGTTAATACTTGTGTAAATAACATATATGTGGTAATTACCTGTTGTATCAAACCTCTACAGGTAAAGATTGTATATACTTTGTTTTGGCTGCCAAATAGGTTGGCAGGTATATACGTGTTGAAATGGGAGGACAGAAAGTGAGCACTTCATTGTCATGCAGGTGCATATGCTGTTTCATGACTGTGGTGCATACAAATGGAAACTTAATGTGTCTTTTTTTTCTACCTAGCTAAAAGGGTCAAGACCACTATGGACATGAAAAATGTCTACAGTTTTCTCCTTTTATGAAATGTTCACCTAAAGTTTCTCAAAGATTGTATTTTATTTTTTTACTACTAGCGGGTGTGTCAAAAATTCATCTACTGAAAAATTCAATTTTGAGATTATTTTTCTAAATATCCATTAGTTAAAAGACAAGTAGGGCTAGTATATATGTGTAATCTTTTAATCTCTCTCTTAAAATTAGAAAATAGAAACTATGTAGGCTTTTGATTTTCTGAATACCCATTGGACATTTTGAGAAAGTCTAGTCTAAATGACATTGAGGTCTTAATAATGGAGAGAAACTACTATAGACAGAAAAATCTCTACAATGCAAACACACACACAGAAACAGCCAATGCTTTTTGGTGTGCACACTAATAAAAACTACAATAAGTAAAGCAAACTTAGCACACGCAAGGACATTTTTTTTTCCACTGTACAAAGAACATTACTTAAGTTCTTTTGTTTTTAGCTTATTTGTCTTGACACAGACACATCATGAGCCTTCTTTAAACACCATGCTGGGATTGTAATACAGTGTAGTAAAAAGTAGATCCATATACTTTGTTCCCGCAGGGTGTAGTAACATGAGGCACGATGAGTCTTCAGACAACAAGACTCCAGAATACAAAAGATAAAACCTTTTGGGGCTGCGACTGCTGCAAAAACATAGACATAAATACTTACACAGTGGTCTTTATGGGCCCAGAGTTACGGCGCTGTTTGCCCGCTGTATCCCAATTTCTGTTTGTTTTTACTACAGTAGGTATGTGGCTTCTGCAGAGGCATAACAGGGCTCTGCAGGAAGAGCTCAGTGGAAACGGCCTATTCTCTCCTCTTATTTATATTCGTATCTAACTTTCAGTAGATGAAAAGCATTTTTAACCATTCAGTATACAGTTTGTGGTGTTTGTGAAACGTGTAGCACGCTGAAGTGTCCTGACACACCAACATCACGAGAGAATCTGACTCATAAAAACACCTGAAAAGATGTTATTACAATTATTTGTTTACAAATCAGTTTCAGTGAGTTTTCTGCATTTTTCAAATATCAAGATTTGGTTATAAGATTAACTTTTTGGTAACTTAACCTGCAGGAAATAATAATAATAATAATAATGAAAAAGATTCCATCAGGTTAAATATGCTGTTAGTTTCTCTATGTATTTTTGAGTCTTGTAGGCATTCAGAGTGCCTTAGACACGTTCTGTTTCCCGTATGAATGACAGAATTATTGTTGGCTGCTGCATTTTTTTACTTTGTAATGCAATGTTTTATGTCTTGGGAGTTTTTTAAAAGGCTAAAACGATGAATGTGAAAAGCAAAGCAGATATGCAAATATAATTTGTGCAGGTTTAGAGAAGTCATTTAACTAACAAGAGCTACATTTGAAGTCTGTTGTAACACAATTTTAACAAGGGCCTGTCTGCCAATCATAAAAAAAACTCAATGTCAAAAAATTTTTCAGAGTACTGATTGCACAAGAGTGATTTTCAGCTCGCTGGTGCAGCATTTGTCCTGCTACTTTTTTTAAGCATTGTTCACTCTCACCATTTTGGCAACATCCCTTCATTGTGTTTCTTTCCTCACTTTCTCCCTTTGTTACTTTTCATTTAAGTATATGATAAAATCTCTCACCAGTCGTAGTTTGCGGTTCTACCTATATGCTCCCTGTCTCCCTTACTCTCAAAAAACCTTTCTGCTTTCTTCTGCCCTCCACTCGCCCTCCTATCACAGTTCATTAACATCACTGTTTGAAGTCAAGTTTGAAGGCTAAAGCTGTTGATTAGCGATCAGAATATGTTTGTAGTTTTTCTTATTCATTAGAGATCTCCGCATATGCTTGCAATACATAGTCTACATGTACTGAAATGCTTGTGTGTGCTTCTTACAAGTTATTGTGTTTGTATCTCCGGTTTATCATTCAGTTCCCGTTGCGGTATGTGTAAGTACAGTCATGTATTTGTTTGTATTTACATTCAGGCCCATGCTTTGTTTTGTGTGGGTGCATTTGCATGCATATGTACAAGAGGTACTAGAGTCAATTTTTTATCAGCAAACGTCTGTGTCTCAGTTTCTGAAAATGTGTGTTCGCTCCATATCATCGTGGGTACCAGGTTGCATGTCACCGGGTGGCCTCTGTAACTCTCTGCTGCAAATGAGCTGGCAGAGGGAGAAATGGAGAGATGGTGGGAGAAAACAGAAGGAGCAGGGAGTGATTGATTGATTTTGCCTTTCTTCCAGTGGAGTAACATCAGGAGAAGTTGTTGAATATAAATGATGTTAATGAACAGTTAAGTCTGTGTTAAAGCACTTGTAGCAAAGGTTGACAAGCTTCTTTTAGAGGTAGTTGTCAGTGATTTGGCATGTTTACCTTATTTAGTGCAATACTAAAAAAAACCAAAAATTTTCGCAATATTTGTCTAGCCTTTCAAGTAGATGAGACCATTTTCCTACTGTGAGTTATGCTTAAAAATGTTCTGGGAAAAGTAACATCCAGTTTTGTATGACTACTGCAACTGGACACAGCTGTAGTACCTTGAACGTTACCTATACTTCCTCACTACATTTTCTAGCTAGAAAAAGCTTGTCCACATCATTGTTTTACATGACCTGTTGATAAAAAGGCAATATCCTAAAAACAGAACTGATAGATTAGTAAGAAAGCCAAGAGGAAATAAAACTAACTAGCCAGCAAGGGCAGCTTAAACTGACTGATGACTTCTCATTCTGGAGCCCATTTTTTATCGTACTGAACTAACTAACCTAGAAACCAATTTTCACTGCACCATATATTATAATGCTGACATCAAGGGGCAGAGAGATAATAGTTGTGATCAGACAAAAATAAGACAGGCTTTAGACACAGATAGTATTTTTCTTGAAAAAATGTTGGGTGGCTGTTTCAGACCATTTTGGTAACCAAAATTCAGGCAGTCAAATGACACTGGATGAGAAAAGGAAACATGCATTTGGTTACTTCATTACAATAATGTGATGACTATTTCTTACTTTGCAAAAGATGGTTTGAATGGACCTCTATTGTTCGCAGAAACATCATCAATGGCGCATTTTCCCTTCATATTGAGACCAGTTTTGAGTGGGGGAAATGACATTTAAACTGTGTTCATTGGACATCAGACTGTAACAAAACTCTTATGTATTTTTTGGGATTAATACAGTAGTGATGATTGGTTTTATTTCACTGTATCACTATTTTATGAAGGAAAATATTATTATTTTTATCCCAAGAATCAAACTTTCTGTTTGCTAAGAAGGGAAATATTTTGACAGAAGCACATGCATTCAAATACATGCAAAGCACACTAAACCTCTCTTAGGCATACACAGAGATGCTTATTGTCTGTCACTCTCTCCTACACTCACAAATGCACACACACACAGACTCAGACACACACACTTAGCCTCCATATAGTTGAGATGGATGAGTATGCAGTAACTGACAGTTGATTCATCGGCCCCGGAGCCACCATGCATATTCTAATGCAGCCTTGAGGAAAGTAAAAGACTTGGAGAGGGAAATCAGGACTTTTGCTTTTAGACTGCAGGAGTAAAGGGACCATTATTCTTACCCAGCATAACAGAGCACCTGCCATGGCAAAGAGCTTCATTCTCAGAGACCACAAACTTCAATCTTTAAATGACTCTTTTAGTTGCAAGTGTTTTCAGAAGATTACTGTGTAGCATAAGGAAGCTTCATTTTGAAAAGACCTTTAATTGGTTGGTCCTCTATTTGCACGTGTGTGTTTCTGAGCATCATTGCCTCCATCTTAATAATCATTGATCAATTTTCAAGCTGATCCATGTTTAGATGCCTCAAAGATTCTGTATCACAACAAAGCTCCAGGAAACTGATTTTTATTTTTATTGTTTTACCTAAAAGAATATTACAGTGTGATTATGACTCACATTTTAAGGACACAAGAAGTTAATCCACACTTGGACAGCATTCTCTTGTTTCTAGTGCAGCTCAGGCACATCATATCCTTCCGTTAAAAAGTGGGTCATGACCGCTGTTCAAGGTGCTGATATAGAGGTCTTCCAAGAAGTGGGAGCTGCCCATACTAATTACCATAGTTCATAATGATGAACAGAATTCTCACCGGCACTATCTGAGGGCCAGTAAAAAATACTCCATTTAATTTCCATGCCATTGTTTCCATCTGCTCCTGTTGCTCTTTAACTGAGCCAGTTGTTGAGTCACACTACTGTGCCTTCACATTTTGTTTTGAAAGTTAATATTACTATGTAATTTGTCTTTCTCAAATAATTAAATTTCCAGTAGATTGCATATACCTAATGTCTTCTTCCTGAAAACAGAAGATCATTTACGTGGTCTCATACTCACCATGTATTACACATTCATATGTGATAGTGGGGAGTATGAAAAGTCCCTTGTGGCATTGGTGTTTAGCAGCACTTTAGCACTTTATATGCTTTTAGTGAAAGTCGTTTTGTCAAATATTTGTCAAATTTCCCCATTATATATAGTATTTTCCAAGTATAGCAAATGGTCTGCTTTTAGTTACACTTCTTTTCATATGGGTTAGAACCTTTCTTGTCTGTGTCGTTTCAGAGGTTACTTTCATTTTGAAAGGATATTACCTATAAAATGTGAACTTGGTTTGGACAAGAAGAAAAAAAAAGGAAAGAGCAATAAAACTTCATGCTTTTAGGCTTGACAGATGCCATTATTTCAAAGTAGCTGTCAGCAGTGTGTCAACAAAGTGATGGATTAATGCTACAGGTAAAGAATTTGACATCTCAAATGTCTCCTTTAGCTTTAATGGTATCTATTTTCACTGCAAAAAGTAAAATGCACGTTAGCAGCAGAGTAATTCTTAAATATTACATTAAAAGTTGATGGATTTGTACACTTAAAGCTACAACATGTGTCTGTGAAAGGATGTGAGAAGTTGAGTCTCAGATAATGGATGGATGGATGGATGGATGGATGGATGGACCAAATACTCTGTAGTTGCTACTGAAGTGTGAAAAAAGTACTTGCCTATATAATGAAAAGATAAGTCTTAGATTGTTATTTATGAAAATTACACCTCAAACCCAAAGAGAAGATTGGAGACATTAAGTTTTTTTAGTACTAAATACTGGAACTTTTTCTTTTTTTTTTTTCCAGTTTTTGGCAGCAGTAAATCCTGTAATTCTGCATTATCAATGATAAGGCCAGCTGCAGATATAGTTAAAGTGAAAAGAAAGTGATGTATTTTTTTCCTGTTTGACTTATCAGGGACTGTGTAATTTTTTAGGTTACAAAACCTTTTATTGATGTATTCAGAAGAATATTTATTGATTATTTTATTTAAAAAAGAGAAAGATTTTACACTTAAATAAACATTTTTGTCTTTATTTCACAGCTCCACCCACTCCCATTGCACCTCCTGAGCTTCTTTCTGTTGGTGCTACTTACCTTTGGATCAAACCCAATGCCAACAGCATCATTGGTGATGGGCCAATAATCCTGAAGGAAGTGGAGTACCGGACCACTTCAGGGAACTGGGTAGAGACCCATGTGGTTGACTCCCCTACATATAAACTGTGGCATCTGGACCCAGATGTAGAATATGAGATCAAGGTCCTGCTTTCCAGACCTGGAGAGGGAGGAACAGGACCCCCAGGTCCACCACTGGTAACCAGGACCAAATGTGCGGGTAAGTAAGCACTTGTTTTTTTCTTTGTTATTGCTTTAATTATTTGTTTAATTATTTTCCCATTTATGTTGCCTTTTTACCTATTTCTCAATTATTTTTAAAAATTTAGATTTCATTTAGAAATCTCTCTTTGCAGTTGCTTGATTCTGTTTTGTCTTATTTCTGTTGGACAACTGTACTGTGATCCACTGATATACTCAGCTCATTCATTAAGTAGAATCCTTGGGTAGCACTAATATAATAAGAATGATTTACTATGGTCTGAATATGGTGACAGCATGACTTGGAGCCAGAGAGGTAAAAAAGGCTGATGAGAAAGATAATAAAGAAGGAAAAAATGAGGAAAAAAAGTGTTTCCTTTTACGTCTTCTTGGGAAGAGAACGCAAATCAAAGCTGATGATAATTGACATGTTAAGAAGAAGCCCCAGAGATGAAGAAATGTTGGAGTGCATAGTTTGCAGGGAAGAAGGTAGGAGAGGTTAGGTGGGGGCAATCATGGCCAATAATGAGTATCCCAGCGGGGGTGTAAGGACGCAATAAGTGGCAGTTCATTTGATAAAATGACAGCCCATCAGATCTCTGATGGCCTCTTATGTGTGTGTAGGTGTGTGTCTGTGTGTATGTGTTAAGTGTGTTCTTACTTAACAAGTAGGAAGCCATCATTCTCCATTCCAGCATTCTCTATGGACTTCTCTGTGTTTGCATTTTGCCATGCAACTAATCGTCTTTGTTCTATATTGGCCTTTTGACCTTTTTTTTGCTTTCACTGTACTACTTTAGTCTTCTGATTTTCTGACGCTATTCTTGCTTCCCACTCTCTTTCGTTCTTAAATTCATTTTCCCACTTCTAACTTTTTTCTGTCCTTTTCATTTCCTTTTCTCTGCAATGTTTTCCACTCTTTTGTCCTGACTTCATTTCCTTCTTGTCTTCCTTTCTCCCATTTTAGAGTTTTTTCACCCTTTCTCATTTTTCATCACTTGGGTTTTACTTTATGGTGTTTTTTGAACTCTTCTTCCCTTCTGTCCTTTAATGTTTACTTCTTTTGTTTTTGACACTTTCCCCTTTTATTCACGCCTCCCTCTTTCTTCTCTGCCATGTCCTTCTTCCTTCTGCCATTCTGTCTCAGTTGTTTTTCTCAAGGGCTTCATTTTATGAGAATTAGAGAGAACAAGACAAAATGATGATGAAGAGTGAGAGGAGATCAAAAAGATGAAGGTGTTATTCTGTAAAGACAGTGGGTTTGATCTGGATCTAACCTTGCATTCAAAGAGGGGAGAGAGAGAGAGAAAGAGAAAATGCTTTAATAACGCTTCTACTTTTTTTTGATGGAATGTACATAGCTAGTGTGTGTGCCTTGGGGCATTCGTTGTTTATGCTACAAGTTCTGTCAAAACTTTGGAGCATTAACTTGGCAGATGCTTAAATTTAATTGGAATGGGAATTTTGTGTATTTGCGGTTGCTGTGTTATGTGTGAGTGAGAACGTGTGAACTCTACTGTGTGCATATCTTTCTGTGTTTGTGTGTGTGTGAGTATGTCTGTGTTGTGTACATGCTTGTGTGTCTACCACAATGTGTTTGTGTTTGTGCATTTGTGGTCTTCGGTCCACCCCATTTTTTTTCTTTTTTTCTTAACTCTGCGGTAATCAGCAGGTGAAAATTATGTGTTAACACTACAGTCTCTGTTTTGTTCTCTCTCCCTGCTTCCTTGCTTTATCTATCTCTCACTTTCAATCTCTCACTCTTACTTTCTGTCTCCCATATTGAAACACAAGTAGCTGGTGAGGCGTTGGGGTCTTATGGGCCCTACGCATAAATGTTTTCTCATAAAGAACTCATTGTGCAAACCTGCTAGCTAAATAGCTTACTAGCTTGTGGAATATGAGCCTAACCAAGTTTTTAAACGAGGCATAGACCTTACCTTCTATCCTTCTATCTACAGAGAAAATGCTTATTCAACGTAGCATCCAGATTTTTTCAGGTTTGTGAATCCACAGCTACAATACTCAGTGATGATGCAGTGAGATGACTTTGCTAATATTAAATTACAATTTGAAGAGTGCTTTTACAAATTGATATATACAGCAGATGCCAGTTTGCACAATTACTAGTAAAAATGTTAACTCTTTCTTTTGCTTTAGGATGTTGTAATAAATAAAATTCCCTACCTATACCAGTTAGAAAATGCACAACAGACAATTTTTATGCACGTTTTTACACAGCCAGACTGTAATTTACTCATCTAGTGGAAGAACAATTAGAAACAGCATAATTTGCAATGAAATACACTAAAATGAATCTTCTAATTTTAAAGTGAGTTTCACATGGTTGAAGTAGTGGCATAACAACGGCTGCAGTGGCTCCAGACATGCTCCCAATAGTATGGGACAAATTTGACTATCGTATGGAGGAGGACACAAGTTTTGTGTAAAATTTTATTTTCAGAAGATATTTTAAAATTTACCACAAGCTTCTATGTCTATTACTTAAAAAAAACAAAAAACTATGGCTTTTTGAATTTGGATGATTCTTTGTGATACACCCTGTTTTGTTCTTTTTTTCTAGCTGTTTATAGATTCTTATGTCACATGGCTATAAAATTAGTTCACATAGCTGCTCTAAATTGTCAGCTGGTGATCAGCTGATCACGGGGCCGGGTTTAAAAGAGAGACGCCACCCACCTGTTCGCCACTCAGACATCGTTCTCTTCATGTCAGGAGCTCCGAAACTTTGCCGACGTCAGTCTCCGCCTGATTCAGCAACTGTGAGTGTTTTTCCCTTCGATTCTTTTTCTCATCCCGGCTCCGCTCGCTCTCCGTCTGTAACGCCAGTTCTGAAGCCACGCTTCGTGCACTGATCGTTACTAGAATAACTGCATGTCTGTTCCAACCCACCGCTAGCCTTCGCCGTGTTTGGGTCTAGCCAGCACGCCACACGGGCACGCCGAATTACTGTGTGTAATTCGCCCGATCGTGACAGGATGTCTGAGCCGCATATAGACCCAGCGGAATTCGAACGGCTGAAAGCCGAAGTACTATATCTTCGCGGTGTGGTAGATCGGATGAGCACAAAAATGGAGTCTCTCACCGAAACTGTCCTCCAACTTTCCACTTCCGTCACCTCGCTGCAACGTCAGCCAGCGCCGGTGAGCGCGGAGCCCCGGATCGGACTACCAGATAAGTGGAACGGAGTTGATGGCCGGCCTGATGGTTTGCTCGCCACTTTAGACATGCTGTTTGAATGTCAGCCCACTAAATACGCCACCGCCCGTGCAAAAGTTGCAATGTTAACCTCTCTCTTGTCTGGCCAGGCTCAGGAATGGGCCGCGGCTCTCTACAACAATAAATCTGTAGCTTGCAATGACTATGCCCTGTTTGTGGAGGAATTAAAAAAGACGTTTGTTTCCCCGAGCAGTGAAGTGGAAGTGGAGTCACAGCTGCTTCATTTACGCCAGGGCAGTCGACCCGTCTGTCACTTTGCCTCCCAATTCCGTACCCTGGCCGCTAAGCTAAAGTGGGGAGATCCTTCTCTACGCTTCATTTTTCTGGAGGGACTGGCTGATTACATCCGAGATGAGATGACCGGCCGTGAGGCCCCAAAAACTCTGGATGAGGCCGTGGACCTCGCCCTGAAGATCGACCAACGAGTGATGTCGCGGCCTCGCCACACCCCTCGGGCCTTCAAACCCTTCCAGCCTCAGAGGGCCACGTCTTCGCAGCCTCCTCCCCCCTCTGACGGAGCCGCTGCTAGCCCAAGAAGTACATCCAGCGAGGAGCCCATGCAGCTGGGTAGACTCTCCAAAGAGGAGAGAGAGAGAAACGCTGGCGTGAGGGTCTCTGCGCCTACTGTGGATCAGCTCGACACCGTCGTCCCCAGTGCCCGCTACGTCCGGGAAACGACGACGCCAGGTAGACTGCGGGGGAGTCCCACCTGGCCCTTCCCACTCCTCTGACCCCTCTCGTTTTCTGTTACCAGTAATATTTCACCTGAAACACCAACAGTTCTCATCTGAAGCCCTCCTGGACACCGGAGCCGCTGAGAACTTCATCGACCAAAAACTAGCCTCTCGACTTCGCATTCCGTTAACTTCCGTTGATCGATTTCTCCCGGTGACCTCAGTAGATGGGCGACCCCTCCAACCCTACCCGATCCAGTTCCAGACCCAGCCGGTTCGCATGTCTATTGGGGATCATCAGGAGGAGATCCGGTTTCTAGTAGTCTCGGCCACTTCCTCTCCTCTCATCCTTGGATACCCCTGGTTCCGTCAACATGACCCCCACATCTCCTGGTCTTCCTGCCAGATCCTGGATTGGGGTCCCCAGTGTCCATGCCGCTGCCTTCTCTCTCGGACCAAAAAGAACTCAAAGTCAGAAGAGGCCTCACCCCCGGAGCCCATTGATCTGGATAAGATCCCTCCGGCTTACCACGACCTATCTGAGGTCTTCAGTAAGAGGCGAGCCTCTACTCTACCTCCTCATCGCTCCTACGACATGGCCATCGAGCTCCTCCCGGGAGCGGTCCCTCTCTGTCACCCGCAGAGAATAAGGCCATGGAGGAGTACGTTGCTGAGGCTCTCCAACAGGGCTTTATTCGCCCTTCTACCTCTCCTGCTGCTGCTGGATTCTTCTTTGTCAAGAAGAAAGATGGCGGGCTCCGCCCCTGTATAGATTATCGGGGCTTGAATAAAGTCACTGTCAAGAACCGCCATCCTCTTCCTCTGCTATCCACCGCACTCGATTCCCTCTCCCAGGCCTGCATCTTCACCAAACTAGACCTACGCAGCGCCTACAATTTGGTGCGCATTAGGGAAGGGGACGAATGGAAGACGGCCTTCATCACCCCTAACGGGCACTGGGAGTACCTGGTGATGCCCTTCGGCCTCTGCAACAGCCCTGCTGTCTTCCAACATCTGATCAACGATGTCTTGCGGGATATACTAGGCCGGTGGGTGTTTGCTTATCTAGACGACATCTTGATCTACTCCCGCACCGAAGTGGACCATATTCGCCATGTGAGGGCCGTGCTGAGCAGGCTGCTCGAGTACCAGCTGTTCTGCAAACTGGAGAAGTGTGCTTTCCATCAGCGGTCCACCACCTTCCTAGGCTTCACCATCTCCTCCGATGGCCTGACCATGGACCCGCAAAAGGTCCAAGCCGTGACCCAGTGGCCTCAGCCCTCCAGCCTTAAGCAGCTACAGAGCTTCCTGGGCTTTGCCAATTTCTATCGGCGCTTTATCCGTAATTTCAGCACCGTTGTTGCCCCACTGACATCCCTCACCAAACCAGCTAACCTGCCTAAGCCCTTCTGCCTCTCCCCAGGTGCAAAACAGGCATTCCGAGACCTTATCCACCGGTTCACTACGGCCCCCGTCCTGCTCCACCCTGATCCTGCCAGAGATTTTGTGGTGGAGGTGGATGCCTCCGATGTTGGCGCTGGCGCCGTCCTTTCTCAACACGGCCCGGATGGAAAACTTCACCCATGCTGCTATTTCTCAAGGAAATTTTCTCCCACGCAGCAACGGTACGGTGTCGGAGACCGAGAACTCCTGGCCATCAAGTGGGCCTTAGAAGAGTGGCGGCATTGGCTCCTGGGAGCGAAAGACCCTTTTCTGATCTGGACTGATCATCAGAACCTGATCCATATTCGTTCTGCCAAACAGCTCAACCCAAGGCAGGCCCGTTGGGCCTTATTCTTTGAGCCTTACAATTTCCACCTCGCCTACCACCCTGGTTCCAAGAACGCTAAGGCAGATGCTCTCTCCAGACAGTTCGCCCAGGACGGCCTCATGTCAGACCCTGGACCTATCCTACCTTCTCATTGCTTCGCTGCCCCCCTTCGGTGGCACTTGGAGGACTCTATCCGGGATGCCCTGACCGCTGAACCACCTCCGCCTGACACCCCTGCTGGGAGGCTCTATGTACCATCCCGGTGCCGTCAGGAGGCCTTGCTCTGGGCTCACTCCTCCCCGCTCTCTGGTCACCCGGGGCCTGACAGGACCCTCCAACTCCTCCGTCGTGCCTTCTGGTGGCCCTCCATGACTCGGGACGTCCGTGAATTCGTTTACGCCTGTGACACCTGTGCTCGGGCCAAGTCCTCCACTCAGCCTCCCGCTGGCGACCTTCGCCCTCTCCCTGTGCCGGGACGTCCCTGGTCCCATGTCGGCCTTGACTTTGTTACCGGCCTCCCATCCGTGGACGGTCTTGACACCATCCTCACCTTTGTAGACCGGTTTTCAAAGGCGGTGCACCTGGTCGCTCTGGCCGGTCTCCCTTCCGCCAAACGGACGGCCGAGCTCCTCTTGGACCATGTCGTCCAGCTTCACGGGTTCCCCAAGGACATAGTCTCCGACAGGGGGCCCCAGTTCACCGCCAGGTTCTGGAAAGCCTCGCAGCTTAAACGGCGCGTTACTTCCTCGCTGGCGCCCCCCTCCCCGGCCCCGCCCCCGCCCAGGTTCGTCGATGGGGGTCCTGTCTACACTGTCCGGCGGATCTTGGACTCCCGTCCCCGGGGTCGAGGGGTCCAGTATTTGGTGGACTGGGCTGGCTACGGTCCTGAGGAGCGCTCCTGGGTGCCGTCCCGCTTCGTCCTGTCAGCTGGTGATCAGCTGATCACGGGGCCGGGTTTAAAAGAGAGACGCCACCCACCTGTTCGCCACTCAGACATCGTTCTCTTCATGTCAGGAGCTCCAAAACTTTGCCGACGTCAGTCTTCGCCTGATTCAGCAACTGTGAGTGTTTTTCCCTTCGATTCTTTTTCTCATCCCGGCTCCGCTCGCTCTCCGTCTGTAACGCCAGTTCCAGAGCCACGCTTCGTGCACTGATCGTTACTAGAATAACTGCATGTCTGTTCCAACCCACCGCTAGCCTTCGCCGCGTTTGGGTCTAGCCAGCACGCCACACGGGCACGCCGAATTACTGTGTGTAATTCGCCCGATCGTGACATAAATATGGGAGAAATAAATCTCCCTGAGGGACCAGGGGGCAAAGCAGTGAATGTTTACAATGTTTAAGTCCACCTATTATCTGGCTCTTTGAAATATCTTTGAAAAGAAAAAAAATGAGTGCATTAGTTTATGTTATGGTTCCTTATTTCATTCTAGTTATTTTGGAACATTAATCATAAAAAGAAGTACATGTTACTATTTTTTTCTCCTGTGGATCAATACAAATTTTGTGAGGCAGTGAGTATTTTTGGTAATGGTCTGTCTGTTTATTATAATGAAGGAACATATCACTCAGCAGTAAGAGTTGCTTGCGGATGTAATTATTTGGACAATAATGAAGTTCTGTGGCACAGGGGGATATAATATATGGACTTTGAAGTGAGTATTTGTTTTATTGACTTTTGTTGACAATAAGAACTGTAGAAAATGATTATTTTGCTTCTCTTTCCCTTTTAGCATCCTTTACAAATCCAGCTCTACACCTCTAATAGATCTGTATTCTTTCTTTGCCTTGGAGTACATCATCACACAGTAGGGCTGCCACGATTAGTCGACTAGTGACGATTACGTCGACTATCAAAATCGTCGACGACTGATTTAATAGTCGACACGTCGTTTGAAGCTTTGTAAGATCCCACAAGACGCAGGAATAAGTAGTAGGATTTAAGAGTGTAATAACGGACTGAAACAGAAGATGGCAGCACTGCATGTACAAGGATGCCAGCTGCCGTTAAACCCAGAAGAAGAAGAAGTAGCTCTGTCCCAGAATTCATAGCGCAGTCCAGCTCAGTTTCCAACAATGGCGGAAGCTAGTTAGTTTTAATATTACTCTTATTATTCTTTCTGGGTCACAAAATAAACGTTTAACATATTTTCAGCTGAGAATGTAACTGTGTAAACCTCAAATATCTGCTCAGTTTATCAAGACACCACATATTTTCAAAAGCGCTCCGACGGTTTCGGAAACGTCTGTTACCCATTAGCTCGATAGCTAGCCGGGGGCAAGGCTCACTAGAGGCCGTGAGAACACCGGACTCCCGGCAAATCGTTTTCAAACCCACCGCCGTCTTTCGCTACTCAGGTTAAACATATATAAGTCACTTAGATAATTTAAAAATGTTATTGTTTGGCTTTTTTTTAGTATTTTATTTGTTCCTGAGTAAATCGGTTTGGCTGAGATTAAAGTTATACCTTTTATACAGCTGAATAAACGTCAAGCAGACAACCGATTATCAGAAGTGTGAGATGCTCGAGAATATACTCCGGTGTCCCGTTATATTTTAGATAGCAAGGAGTTTATTAAACTTCACCAAAACATTCTGCAAATTTCATGAAAATTTAATAAACTATCATCTTGTCTTTATTTTTAGTTAGCACATACCTTACACACTTAAAGCTGTAAGCTAATGATAGTTATATAAGAGCAGATGCTGCTGGTGCAATAAGCTGTACGTTTTATGTCCAATGGATGCATGATCTGATTAGTCGACTAATCACAAAAATAATCGGTGACTAGTCGACTATCAAAATAATCGTTTGTGGCAGCCCTATCACACAGGGTATCTGAATTTCCTGGTCTCTACTGTGTTTATTCTTGTGCCCACAAAGAGACACCCTCAGCCCACCTATCGTCTACATACACACACATACACACCTGTCCTGTCTCAAACTTCCTGGTATGCACATCTGAAGCTCTCTGCCCTTTCGCAGACATGCACATACACAGTCTTCAAATTTTTATTTTGCTCAGACAAAACTTCAGATTGAACAGAGGCTCAAATCTCAGAACAGTTTGTCTGTGTGTACTTGCAGTGCATTTAGAAGTAGCCACTTGTTTTCAGCAGGTGTACAGTTGCGAGGTGAAAAGGGATAACTATTTCTCACGTAGGAATAAGATGAGGCACAAGAGGAATTGGAGACAGTGAGATAGGATTAGGTGGAAAAATGTTGCGTGTGAAATAAAAATAGCTGCAGTGAGACAGTGGGAAATCAACAAAGTAGGGTGGGGGGGGACAACAGAAACGAGAAAATGTGCTAAAGGATGAGAAGAGAGGGTGAGAGAAAAAAAGAGTTAAAGAAGGAAAACAAGAAAAAAGGATAATTAAAAAAAAATATGGAGCACAGAAGAAATGGAGTGGTGGAGAAGAAAGAGACAGAAGAAGGATGCAGTGTAAGGGAAAGAGAAGCCAGTGACGTGAAGTGAAATGGAACAGAGCCGGTGGTCACTCTTTTTGTGTTTGTGTGGAAAGCATAGTGGAAAGGAACATGTGTTTCTGGGCTAGTGGCGCAATGTTTAGCTGTCACAACCATTCATGGGGTGCTCCATGTGTGCTCATTTGTGTGTGTTGTGCGTGACAGGATTGAAACAGGCAGGCAGGACAGATGTTCAAGAACCTGCTGGCTGCTGGAATGCGTGTGTGTTTGTCGCCACACCTCCTGTGTTCACCTTTCTCTTCTTGTTATCATCTACAGCCATTCAAATTAGGATTCACTAGCAGACCTAATAATCACTTTAAAGTCATTCTCCTGGCATTTATTACACACCTTCAATATCATGTCTTTTCATTAAAATTATATATTTTAGATTTTCCCATCACCTTTAAAATTCTTCCTTCATGGTTTCAAATGGCTTATGGGTAATTACACTTTTGTATTATTTGTGCAACCTCTCTACCTGCAGCTTGCCCCTCACTCTTCCTCTGCATCTCTAAATGGAGACACAGTGCTGGTCCACGCAACCCAGGTATTTAACTGGTAAATCAGAGGGCAATAGGAAAGGGTTTAGTTGAACTTTTAATTAAGAAGTAGATGTGGATTACAAAAAAGAGGTGCTATAGGAGATGAGTTGTTTAAGGATGTTTGGAGAGTGTGTTGTGATTCTATGAACATTATAGCCCTGGGATTGCTTGGTGACCTGTTTGTTGTGTATCTTGCCTCTTCCCCTTTAAAAGCCGGGATAGTTAAAAACAAAAAGATTTGATCCCTGAAGCAACTGATCACTCCATAAGTGCAGTAGATAATGTTATTCTGTTTCAGTTTTCAGTAAAATACCAAATGGGAATTATTAGAATCAAATAGGGTGAAGCTATTTATTGCACAGATGTTGCTACACAGATGGACTATTCCATAACAGTTATACCAGTGCAGATAAAGAAAACTGCTAACAATGAAAATACTAACTACCAATATTTCTCACATAAGCAAGTAGGAAAAGGAGCAGAATGGAGAAAAAACTGGAGGGCAACTTGAAAAACTGTCATAGACTCATAAAATTATGTCGAAGTTCCTGCAAAAACTACCCAAACATGACTCAGTAAAGTGACTCACTATTAACTGACAATCTGACAGGTTATGCCTGTTAAGTTAAGCCATATATAGGCGATGTCAGTGGAAAACAAAAGACTGTCAGACCAGAAACCTTAAATAATTCAGAAAAAAATGACAAGGCAAACACACACACGCGCACACAAATATATATACATACATATAATTTGGACCAACTGGCATCACATTTTAGCCCGATGGGTACCCTTTAGCTTCATTTCACCAGTCTTCATAGTTTCAGGGTCTAAACCCAATAAAACAGCAAGTGAAAATGAAAACAGAAAGCATGTGAAACCATAACTAATTAAAAGTGAACAGCAAGTGAAAGTAAAACTAATGAGCGTGTTACAAAAAAGTAGACCAAATACAAAGACGTAGCTCTTTTTTATGCACACTTATGGCTCTTTCCAGTAAAAGCATTTCCTTTGTCCAACTAGTATTGCTTGAACTTGTGCATCATGGCACCAACAGCAAAGAGCACTGTGTCTGACATGCTAGTGACTTTGACAAAACTGCAGCATTTGATACCCTGGGAAGGAGAACCGGCTGGGTTCAGTGAGGACATGGCCTTGATCATGATTGATTTCACTGTGCACTCTCCTCTACAACTTCTCCTCTCTTTCCTCTTTTTTTCTTGGTCCTATTCCCCCATCTTCCTTATCATCATTCTTTATACATTTCAGGGCTTTCAAATGGTTCCTCAACTTTTTCCATTTGAATAAGTTTTTTTTTATAAATATATACCTTTTTCAATAAACCAAACTCAGAAAAAGAGATGTTTCCTCACTCCTGCAATGCTCTCTATAAGTGTGCATGACCTTCATAGTTTTGTGCTCTTGATCTGATTTCAAAATGAGCCTCTATCATTTCATTTCATCCCTGTTGATCTTTCTTACTTAAGTCAGTGACACTGCTTAGCTGCAGAGAGCCTGTCAACACACACAAACACACTCCTGACATTTTCTCTTCCCCTTACTCGTCGTTCATCTTTGTATCTCTGTCCTTTTTCCTCTCCTTTATCCTTCCCTGATCCTCTGTCTTCTTGCCTCTACTCTTGCTTGAAATTCAAAGTTCCCAAGCATAAAATGTGAATATTGGCTGTGATCCTTGTCTCTATAAATATCAGCTTTTAACTTAAACATTACCTCTTCAAAGTGTAAGTGTATCCTCCTGTAATCCCTTACTTATAAATTAATATTTTTTATGTGCGGCGATAATGTAAGTGTTGGCTAATTTGTTACCCAATAAAGACTTTTTATTCACCTACGGTCTTTAAATCTTCCCCAAGTATATTTTCTTTGCCTTTTACTCCCATACAATTTCCTTTCCGCGTCTCTTCTTTATAGAAGGCAGGTGCTAATGTGAATGTTGGCTAATATGCAGCACTCTATAAAGACTCAATTCATCTGAGGTTATATACTGCATCTGAGCATCTTCTTTCCTTTCCCTCTCTTGGCCGTTTCTTATAAAGTAGATCTTTATGTGAAGGATGGTAATGTGAGTGTTGGCTAATGTGTTACTCCATAAAAATGGATTTTTAATTCACCTGCTGGGTATATACTGATTTGGCTGACACCACTGCTCTATCGTTTTGCTGAGCCAAGCAGTATAGATGCAGTTAAGGGAGTGCATCCGTTTTACATCAAACATTACCAGAATGAAACAGTTCAGAGCTCAGATTTTTGCAGGTGCACTGGTATTGAATCAAAGCCTGCATCCATATTTTTTGTGAAATAAGCACATTGTGCTGAAAAGGAAATGGAATGTCACAAATGTACGCTGCTCTTTTCAGCTACCGGTTGATGAGCTGTAGCCCTCAGTCAGGAGTGGATGTCATCAGAAGGTTCCTAGTGGCTGCCAAATCACTGGACATCTGCATGGAACTTTCAGCTAGTCTCCTCTCACCTACAAATTGAGCACTTTATGCTTCCACCCCCATTTGCTGAGCCCAGTCTTTCTTCTCTTATTACCCAAAGCATTCAGATGTTGCCAAATCAGCCTCTGCAATACAGCTATAAAAGCGTATATTTTAAACTTTTTAGCAGTGTTCCTCTAATGACAGATAATACTCTTATGTATTATTATTCAGAAAAGCCACAGTGATGTTGAAGATGTGGCTTATAGTTTTTCTGTAGCGTTAACTCTCACCTCCAATGTTTAGTTCTGTGTGTCATCCCTGACTTGTTTTGCTTCTAATTAAGACAATTACCGTATTTTCCGGACTACAAAGCGCACCTGAATATTAGCCGCACAAGCTAAAATCAGGGGAAAATCCTGTTTTGTACATACATTAGCCGCACCTGACTAAAAGCCGCAGGTGTTTCAATGTTGACTTATCATATGTAAGAGAATATGCACAAAGGGAATTGTCAGGAAAGAGATGGCTGTTTGGAGACACACCCCTTTTATTAATATTTTGAAAAACAAGTTATGGGTACATATTTGCATAACTTTTTAGGTATATGTACAAGTAGCGGTAATTACAAGTACGAAAGATGTACTGTGCTTCATAAATGAGTAACAAATGTAGTACATAACAATAACCTACAGCACACCAGAAAAATAGATTCGGACTACCTTTTAGGCTCAGGTGCAGTGACACGGCTTTAACAAGAAGAAAAGTCAGTCATTCACCACCATCTTTCTCTTCTTCCTGCGCACTAAAACCACCAAAGTCCTCTTCTCCAGTGTCGGATACGAACAGGCTCAGGATGGCTTCGTCATCCACTCTCAGCTTCTTTCCTTCGTTGTCACTTTCAAAACCAAAGAAATCCTCGTTGTCAGAGTCGAACACCCTCTGAAGGGCCGTGGCGGTGTCCTCCTCTCCATCATGCAGCAGTCCAGCCCTTCGAAATCCGTTGGTGATCATGGATGTTTTCACACTTTTCCACGCTGTCAGAATCCACTGGTGGAGTTGAGCATAACTTGCTTTTCGCAAGTTTATCGGCGCTCGTCATCCACGCCTCCCGCTGAACGCGTAGCGCCACTTTGAAATTTGTTTTTCGCGCTACTTCGTACGGCACTACGTTGCCTGGCGGACGGACATGTGACCAACATACCACTCTTGAACCCCGATACTGTGTGTCTGATCACATGCCCTTCCGCCAGGCAACGTAGTGCCGTACAACAAACAAAACAAATCCTCTTACGATATCACAAAAATCATGGACAATCCATAGAAAAGCCGCACCTGACTAAAAGCCGCAGGGTTCAAAGCTTGTGCAAAAAGTAGCGGCTTATAGCCTGACAATTACGGTACATCCTTTTTATTGGCAATTTATCCATGGCTTCCCCTTTAATTTTACTTCTAAAGCCATCAAAAACAACACGTATAGTATGCAGCCAGCCAGCCAATTCAGGTTCTTGGGGCGCTTGAGCCTTTTGCAGCTCTTACATGGTGAGAACCAGCATTTAGGGCTAACACAATGAGACAGACAACCATTCACATTCACACCTACGGGCAGAACATCCAAACTCCTGGTCAGATGGTGGAGGTTGGTTCGTAGGACCTTCCTTCTCTGAGGCAATGGAGCTAACCATTTGAATTAATTTAACTAAGTCCTTGATTTATAATAATAATATTATTATTTCTCAACCACTCAACGTTCTAGCATTTCCCTTAGTTGTTAATATGATGGTATCACACAAGTGTATTTTAATAAACAATAAGATCTTTAGAAAAAGAGATGTTCTACAAGTATTACTATGTGTAAAGTGGTGTATTTGCCACTGTGTCAGTGTATAGCTGTATCATTAAAATTATATTGATGAATACAAGGCTGTTTATTGCTAAAAAATTATTTTTAACAAACACATCCATCCCGTGTGCTTTAACACTTTGTAAGCCACAATGCCTCATTACCAAGTGTAAATGAGTTTGTAGGTAACATTTTTAAAATGTGCTTATGTAGAAAATTAGTATGACACTGGCATTTGAACTTTAATATTTGATTTCTGAAACTGCTGCAGTGAAACAATTTAGTTTTGCTGTTTAGAAATCTGTGCTATTCTGATACCACATTGAAGACTAATTTATTAGACTGGTTTTCCAAGGCAAAATGCAAAGTGTGTTTAAGTGCTCTATAAAGTCTCTGTTGCCATATAAACTTATCACAATAATACTGACATGTTGATTTTAGAGTTTGATGCAGTTGAATGTATTTACAGTGGACGGCAGGTGCTTTTGAAAGCAGACAGTCGACATATATTCCAAGTTTTAAAAATGTAACTGCCATTTTAATGAAACCGGTTTTCCCCTTGTCTTTATTCTCATTGCTCTGTCTTTATTTGGCCTATTCCAGACCTCGTAAATGCTCTCTGACAAAACGATAAAACAAGACTAACTTGAACCAGAACATGATTTTTTCATCACAGTGCTACTTGATATGAAGGAGCCTTTCATATGTCAAGGAACTTGTCTCCACCATGCTATGAGAAATAGTAAGCATGGTAGTACAAAGTGACTGTTCCACTGGCAGTGGCTTCAGTCAAATGAAGGGTTTCCTGTGTTGCAGCACAGATGGAAGCCTCCTTTTTTATTAAGTATTGTACAAATGAGCCAGTTCTTTCTTACAGTGCTTGCTCAGTAGGAAGTAAATCATAATTTGCCTCCTGCTACTTTTAGACATAATATAATATAATATAAAGATGAGGCTATTAAAAATAGAAGTGAACACAGAAGCACATTTCTGTTTGTTATATTTCATGAAGATTGTCAATATTCAATGTCAGTATCGCTTGAGGCATGACTATGTTGTTATCTCAGGGAAGAAGTTAACCATTTAACCAACTCAGACCAGGGCCTCGTTCTCTGGATCTCTTCGCTTTTGTAGTTTTTCCTTTTCTTATCATCCTACTTTATGTAAAATTCCCTGTTCGTCTGTGTTTTTTTCAGGCCCTTTAGGTTTCCATAATGGCTTATTTCTTTATTACTTAATCTCTGAATGCCTGTCATGTCCTTGTCAGTTCTCCCCTCCTGTCATTTAAGGTCAGCGCACATGTGCGTTGGCTCTCTGCAATCTGACGTTCCCTCATTCATGCGCTGAGGCCGACAACCACCCACAGAGTGCCTTAGTGCCTTATACTTTCTTGTGAATTCCTCTTTTGAATTTCCTCTGATGTCTTGTCACCCTTTCAGCATAGTCTCTTTGTCACTGGTGTTACTGTTTTAATGCACTAAGTTGAAATCCTGCTTCCTTGAGTGCTCTTTTAAGCTAACTTAACCACGTCAGTTAGAATGACATGTAGCACTTTTGTAGCATTCTCTCTCACTGAAACACATAGCATGGCTATTTCTTATGCTGGATTTAGCTTTCATAGCATTGGTTAAATCCAAATGGAAGCTTTTGACACCAACTCTCCATAAAATCATTTCCAGTATAAAATACCGCGAAGAACACTTGCGGAAATGAGATTGTCTCTAAACTTCTGCAGAAAGTTAAAAAAAAATCTATTATACCTTTAATAAATCCAGTCCCACTGATATTACAGTAACTGGCTTAAACTGATGCATAAAAAAACTCTACTAAATTAAAATCAAAATTAAATTTTTTCTTAAAAATCATTAGACGTTAAATGACCTGACAAGCGCACTCTGCAGGGTAAATTGCTGCACATATCAGGAATGTCCCCTGAGCGGGGATGCTGCCTTTCATTTAGCCCACATTTCAATTAGGAAATAATAAGGCATAAGGATATTAAATTTAAATCAGTGGCTATATTAAATGTACTCCTTAAGTGCTTCACAGTTTACATCCAATCTGAAAACGTTTTAGAAAACTAACATTGTTTTTTTGGGGTTTTTTGTATCCACGTGTGTTTTTAGCATGTGTGTCTCAGAGCACTCAAGAGTTAGGATTGGAAAGAGATAGTTTGTTAAGTTTTAATGCTGCTCAAGCAGATGATGCCTATCTATTGTATTTCCCACAAGCACATAGACTGCATTTCTTTATTCTTTGAAAGGATTTTTGTTTTTTATGTTCATGTACATGCATATCCTTGTGTCGTTCTTAGCGCACATACACACACTCACACAGGCAAATTATGTCCTGAGGTACATATAACATAATCCCATGAGGACATTATGAAGGCACAGCTGCATCTTCATAACTTGCCAGACTCTCTATTTAAGATAGAAAAGACTTCCATTGTTGGGTTTAGACTCCCTCGACAGTCTACTCCATCTGCCTCATCTGCCACATCTAATTTGATAACGGCTGAGAAATTTCAGAAATTATCCACTTACTGTGTTAATGCACTACATAGATAGATAGTTGTTTCCTAATTCCTTTAAATTTGCTGTTTCTCTTGGTTTCTGAAGGGGTTGTAATGGAGTCTTAAAGCAATCGAGGTTCAACATCTTGATCACTTGCTTTCAACTCACTGAGATGCCTCTGAGTATTGCATATACATCCTTTTCATACCAGCGACATTTTTAAGGAAATGGGGAATACTGAAACACGTTGTGCAGTGTTTCAATATTTGTTTCAGGATATAAAACATTTTATATCTTATTTTAAATCTTATTAACCAGAAATGAATCTAAACCCAAATAGCTGAGCCTAAAAGGAGAAATGTCTTTTATATTTAAAATGTTAATGTTGTGTTCATTGTACTCTTCCTACTGAAATATAAGAGTATCAGTTTGTGTGACTCTTTCTGTGCCTCAGTAATTTCTTCTTCTAATTAGTAAGAGTAATAGCACACGGGACAGACTATTAATCATCATCAAACTACAGACAATGCTCTTCTGCTCTTCTTGCACTTTCCCCAGCGGGTGTGTATTAGTCTACAAACAGTCTATGGAAACAATGGACACTATTTGGTTTCATCGTATTGGAGCTGGAGTTGATTAACTATGACGTCAACTTTTAAAACATTTAAAAACAGAGCACCTAACACTGATTTACAACAAACAAACACATAAGAAAACACTAAAAATCATACAGATGAGGTTCACCAGCTAGCTGTTATTATTCAATCAGGAACAGTGAAAGGGTCCATTATTCACTGATCTAAGTGGCATAATTGGTTCCAAAAATAACAGAAACGCAGAGAAATCTACCTAGATACTCTCACAACACTTTAAATCTTCCTAGTAACAGACCTCTATTCTGAGGGTGTGTTACATGCTTGTCATGGTGGAGCAGAAGGGAGTAGAGGGGTGTGAAGTTTGTCTGTCTGACAGATGAAGCGAGAACTGCTTAAAAACCGGTGTCAGACGTGAGAACACGAAGGAAAAGTCATTATATTAAGTACAAGATACAGGCGTGCACGCGGCATTCGAATGAACACACAAAAACAAACCTGCAAACTTCATTTATACCTCCTAATGATGTGAACGTGTGGACACGTGCACTCGCACACAGGTCTGCAGGTGATGCAGTGCACGAGACACACAAACATTAATGTACAACACTTTTTTTTCTTTTTTCTTTTTTTTTTGCTCTCACAGCAGTGTAGCGATTGTAATCAACACTTGAGAAAGCTGCAAGCAAGCAGGATGAGTAACACCAGGGGTGAGAGAGAGAGAGAGAGAGTGTGTGTGTGTGTGTGTGTGTGTGTGTGTGTGTGTGTGTGTGTGTGTGTGTGTGTGTGTGTTGGAGAGAAAGCTGTAAGTGAGAGAGATGTGTGCTGAATGCAGGGGAACAAAGAAGTTACCACAATACTTTCTTGAATGACAGAAAAATTACAAATACAAAATACAAAACAGACTTATGAATACCCACAATGCAGGTAGTCTCTTTTCCCATAATTCTATTGGGTCCTTCAGTCGGGTCATGCATTCATGTTTGCTGTGTTTCAGCTCTTTTCTATGATTACAAGATCTCTTATAACAAAGCACCATGATTTCATCCAAGACTGAGATGTACATACAAAAACAAAAAACGTCTTATAATCATAGACGCAGTTCTACACAGGTGTGCGCACACACGAGCTTTCAGCACTAGTGTTAGACACACACATACACGCACACTAACATACAAGGCCAGTCCAGCAGAGTTTGAGGAGGAAGCCAGGCAAGCGCAAAAGAAATAGAGGCTCTTTATTAGAAGAAAATGTTTCCCATTTTGCCCGCAAATAAGTTGCTCACACACATAGATGCGCCCTTACACACACACACCCACACACACAATGCCGCAGGGCTGTCCTTTGTTGTGAAGCCATCAGGATCCAATTTCTCCTTCATTAAGTCTTGGTAGGAGGCAGTATACAGCCACTAGGTAGCTAGCCTTCTCCCCGCTACCACACACTAGCCTCCTCGCTCTGCGTACACACAACACACATATAGAGAGTATAAATGCCCTTATCTTCCTCCAAACCAAAAATATCAATAAAGGCTTGTAACAACAAAGCCGGCACACATAAACAGAACCACACGCTCGTGCGAGAATAATTTTTTTAGAGCAAGATGAGAAGGCCGCTACAAGCACATACGTGGTTGCAAAATACACACACGAACAAGAGTTCAGTAATAAAATCTCTGGTTCGCTTGGAAGAGAAATAACAAGGTCTCAGCTGAGTGAAAGAGAGTCATCATTTGTAGCTTTAATTGTCCTGAGCAATTACCAAATGGGCACACCGGTACACACTCCTTCCTTTTGTAAGCACTTACTGCTGGTCCTTCTTTCTCCACGGGGTCAGATTGTACTAGATTTTGGTTGCAGGGAACATAACCAACCATTTTGGTGTGTTACAGTTCAGCGGGTGATGGATGATGAACTCTGGTTTAGTTTTAAGCATGATATAATAGACACAAGCACAACTCAAACGCAAAAAAAGAACTCGAACACTGCATACATTTATGACACAAAGCAACTCTTACTTTTACTACGTTAACAATTGCTCGTTGGTGAGGAAGAGGTGGCTACGTGTGTGTGCGTGTGTGTCTGCGCCTGGTGTATCCAAAGGGCAGCCTAGATAAAATGCATTAAACGGAACAGGTCTGGCTTTAATTGGTGCTCTTTGGTAATTGGCCTGTTGGGGCAGATTTGCATTGTTTCCAGGGCAACAAGCTTGTTTCTCTATGTCTAAGCACAGCAGGAGGGTCGGGGAAAGCGAGGGAAGAATAGAGATGTTGAGAGGTGGTGCAGAGAGAGAGAGGGGTCAGAGAGAAGGAGGGAGGAAAGAAGTTTTGTGGAAATTGCTTTTTCTCTGAGGAATTTCCACAGAATTAAAAGGACACAGCAGCAGTAGCTTTTTTTTTTCTAGAGAGGACGTTTTGAGCACATACCTTTACAATTGTTTGTTGAGAATAGTGATACAGTTCTTTTGTACTTACTTCAAGTTAAAAATGTTATTCAGCACAGATATGTAGACAGAAAGTCTGCTACTGGATTCCTGTGCAAAAACGTCGAGTTTCTCAGTGTTTCTCTTTGTAAGTAAACATTCAATCCTTCAAAGATACACAGCATTAACACACTATTACATTATTTATTAGATCCAATAAGGTAATTTTCCACAGCAGAAGAGTAAATGGGGTAAAGCAGATAAAGGGAAGGCTAGAGTGAGCATAAAGAGTGGAATAGAAGTGGAAAGGCATGCAACTGTGGAACAGATGACAGGGCAAAGAAGGCATGATAGTGCAGGACAGATAAAAGGACAGATAAATTGAGGACAATTTTACTCGTTTAGTGACCAGGGATGCTGGCAGCAGCTTCGATTTTCTGTGGCTCTCTTTATGGTTTCTTGTAGAAGCAGTGGAGGTGAACAGAGTGGATTAGAGCTGAAAGCTGCATTTTCTGACACAGGAAGTCAACAGCTCCACACTCTGAATTGGACAAGTGATGAAAAGTGGGCCAATTTTCATCACCTCACTCAGTGAGGCTGTTTAATTTTCTGTGTGTGTGACTGACTGTGTGTGGTCGAGTAACTAAAGTCAAATTTCTTTGAAAAACTTTCTCAGATAGATTGCCTCAAAATACATTACAAAGCAATCAGTGATGTTCTTTAGACGCTGATATAAACCAGCCCAGTGATTATAAAACAAAAAGAGACTTCAGAAAATCAGTTTTTGCAAGCCAAGATCATTAGCTGAAAAAATCTTCATTCCATCAGCTATTTTTATTAGTTATGTATTTATTTGCAACAGTCCAGTTTTGGACTTCTAATGCAACCATATTTAAAATTAAAATAGGTCTTCATATTTGTTCAGTTTAAAAGCAACCTATAGAAAATAGTTAACAACAACACAAATACTAATTATTGAATGTTACCAGTCATTTCTTGAAATACCATGTGATTTATTCACTGTTGCTAATTTTCACTGGTTGGTTTCTCTTACTTACTCAAGCTAACGTTTGACAAACAACTAGATTATTTGTGTTAGGCTTCACTGTAGTACTAATTAGTTGAATTTTTCAAGTTTGGTGTTTTAAGGGCAGCTTTGTTATAAAGCTCAGAGATGGGCTTATTTTACCTAAAAGTTTCCTGTAGTATAGTCAAATGAGAAAATGTGCTTGCATTCACCAATTTAACTTTATATTCAAATTGCAACAACAGCCCAGTCTTCTTTTCGTTATTGCACCGCAGCAGTTGTTATAATTTCTTCAGTCATTTCCTGGCCTCCGTGGGGAATTGAATCAAAGACTGTCCGATGGTCTGGAGCCTCTTCAGTGAAAGATCTTTGGCAGTTTTTAAAGCAGGTTTACGGGCTCTTTGCTGTTTGAGTGAATTGAATGTGAAAGAAACAATCTCCTTTCAAACTACAGAAGCAGAACTGTTGTGACAGAGAAGAGGGTCCACTTCAGAAGATTTTAAAGATCATCTGACAGGGGCGAAGCCTCACCAGGAGATCAAAGGGCAGTATGTGCTGTCTTTGACCCTTTACATCTTTGATCAGCTGTGCCAGGCTGTACTTTGATACTTTGATGACCATAGAGGAAGTGGGTAAAGGTCTGTGTATATATGCATCTGCTGTTTATTCTTATTAGTTTTTTTTCTTAATGTCCGAGCATAAAGACACACTGAATGTAACAGCTTACAGCAAACATTTCTATTTTACTACACTATATTTAGTCTTTTCTCTCTGTGAGTAGCAACAGCTACAAAGATGACAAGTGAGCACACACCGACACGTATTTAATGGAAATGGGAATAAAAAGCAGCAGCATTGGTCATTCATAAAGCCCCCCCCCCCCCCCCCCCCCCCATGTTCCTGAGACGTGACCTTTATCAAAAACAAGCTGATCGCAGCCATCTTGACATCGGCACATCACACTCATTAGCACCGCTACACCACAAATAACTGCTGGAGAGGTTTCGAAAAAAAGAAGAAAAGATACAATCAAACAATGACGCTAACAATAATCAGATTGGCAGAGGCTTGAACATTTGTTTCTTGCAACGGCAGGTCAAGGTGGTAATGAGTTGCTATGGTGATTGGGAGTTTGCCGGCTTGTTGATTGGTGCTTAATGATGCCCTGCTTGATCATCTCATTGAGTGAGAGGAATCTGAGGAGGGTGTGCAGAGAGCGAAGAGAAGGGGAGCAATAAAAAGAGTGTGCAACAAAAAAAAACAGAAACAAAAGTGATTTAGATAGATAACAGAAAGGTGAGGCAAATAAAGAGACGATTAGATGAACAAATGAGGGTAGAGGAGGAACAGATGAAGAGAGAGGCCACTTGGTTTGTAGTGCCAAATTAAAAAAAACCCAACTCATTATTTTGCAGTGTTTCATTAACTTGTCAGTTAAACAATGGTTAAGGTTTATACTCATTTACCTCGCCAAGACTTGAGTATTTACAAAAACATAGCATACCTTGCCATATGACTTAACTATAGGGTGGTATGTACATATTGCACCTTCTACTCCAAACACTCCCTCTCACCTGATTTGATGCACGGCATTCCCTCTGATCAGTGGTGGGAAATGATGCGCCCGGCAACATGATGTGATGTATTAGAGGTGTGACATCAGAAATCATCCAGTGGAGCTGTTGGGATTAAATCATGCAGTTTATAGATGTGGCCTTCGAGCCATACTTCACATACACACAATTGTCCTTTATGGCTTCTCTTCTCCACAGTCAAGACCTTCAGTTCTGAGTTTGGAGACAGTTTGGGAACACATGCTGATGTTCATGTGGTTGAAATGCAAAAAAAAAAAGTGATATGAAAGAAACTTCCCTGCTTACTGCTCAATATTAGCAGTTCTTTCCCTACATTTTCCTATTGAAAACCCTTTGAGATAGGTTTGGACTGGATAAAGTTAGTTGTGTTCATTTTTCTCTTCTCTTCTCTTCTCTTCTCTTCTCTTCTCTTCTCTTCTCTTCTCTTCTCTTATCTAGAGGACAAACCCCTAATTGATCTATTCACAATCAAAGGTATACTATGTGGACAACGTACTCTAATAAGAACACTACTGTATACGTCCACCTACACATTGCACTTACAGGACCTGCTTGCCCATGGAGACCCATGCCATGAAGCTCTCAGCACACAGTTTTTGTGCCAATGAGGAACTCTGCAGTTATTGAGTCAGCAGAGTGTTGGAGACGTTCATGCTCTATGCTCATCAGTTCTTGGTGACCCCGCTCTGTAACTTTGAGTTACTGTGGTTCCTAAACACTTGCATTTTGCAATAATACTACTTATAGTAGATGGAATCTTGGTATCCTATCAGAGAACCACGTTTAAATTCAGTGAGTTCTGAAGGAGGTCAGAATGACCAGTTTTATTTATTCATTGTTTTTTACATATATGGCAAGAGGACTGAAAACACCTCAATTAAAATATTAAGTGACGTGGCAAAATACTTTTGTACATGTAGCGTGCCAGTAGGGCTGTTTGATATAACGATATATATCGGATGACGATATAAAAACATCTATCATTTCATTTTACGCTATTGTTTGTTTCGTGGTGTCGCAAAATAAACTGTTTACAGTAATATTTTTTCACCGTTTTAATGGTCACTGTAGTGGCTATATTAATTTCTTAAAGTTCTCTCTTTCTCTTATATTTAATATAACCACGCTACAGACGGACAAGCGCCTGTTTTTATGCGTTGTCGTTAGCAACGACGGTAAAACCATCGCGTGTCCGCTTGTTTATCTTCCACATAAACCTTTCACAATAAAGCTCAAGATCCTGTTGAGACTTTTCAAAATAAACTGAATCACGTGAAATAGTATGCAGAGTATTTACGGATGAGAATTAAAAAAGAGCCGTCAGGTGCTAAAAAATAAACCTTAGACTCAAACGTTAGAACAGGCTTTTCCCCGCAGCACGCCGTGTAATAAATACTCACAAAGAAAACGATGGCCGTTACAACTTATGTCTAAAAATGTATAGTTTCATGCATCAGTTAAAACACTCGACTCCAGGTACACGACGCCCAGCTGGAAACACTTCCCGCAAGTCGAGCTGCCCGAGATTCACAGAACTTTCAGAAAATGTTGCATTTTTGTGATTTATATCGTTATCGGGACGATAGAATTCTTATATCGGGATATGAGATTTTGGTCATATCACACAGCGCTACGTGCCAGTATCAGTTTCTCTCTCACTCTTTCTCTTTCTCTCGCTCTCATTTCCCATTATAAGTTCTCCCTTGGGCCACAACTTTAATGAAAAAGGAAAGAAAGGAATTTAGAGTACATGAGCTCTGGTGAAGGGTTAAAGTATCACTGGAAAATTTCAAGTTCCTTTAATTTTGTGGTTCCCACATGCTAGGCAGTCTACATGATGCAGACAGCTATCTTTGAACCTCTATCTATCGCAGCAGCTGTGGCCAAGGTCACGCTGGGGAGTCCCAGCGGGGGTGCAGGTAGGTCGGTGAACAGAGCCAAAGAAGAGAGAAAAAAGTAATAGAAAAAGGAAAAGCAGACTGTGGGCTCTTTTTCTTTCCACAGTTGGAAATGCTGAAAGAAACTCAAGCAATATGCAGAGTCAATACTCCCAGCTGAATAAAGGTTTATATACACTCATTTATGATTAATTATTTATATGTATTCAAGTATTCTGCGCACACAGGAGTTTTCTGAAGCTGTTTAGACAAGGTGATGATTTTATGGTAATTTTCAAGGCCGTCGTTTGTGATGCTATTGAACTGTTATACTGACAGGTGTTTCTAAGATTCATTTTGCTGTAATGAAAAGAATTAGGATGTCTAAACCTCTGAGTCTGAAATAATAAGCTCTAAGATGTCAGATTTTTATACATCTTCTTTTTTGCTTCATATTTTTTTTCTCTTTCCTACCCCTCCTGTGTCTCTCTGCCTCTCCCTCGCTTTGTCTCGTTCTTGCTTTCTCTCACTCCACCAAGTTTACTTTTTTTACAGTGTGATTTATCTCTATCAGTGTCAAACAAATTAACAATATTGCCAAAGTGGTTTGCAGTATATTACAATAAACTGAGAAGCACATCAAAATAATAGAGAAAAATGATTTGGCTGCGCATTCTTCCTTTCTCGAAAGCCCACTGCTTCAATATCTGGGCTAATAAATGTGCTCGCATGGGGTTTGCCGGCACACACACCACCCACAACCACATTAAGGTGGAGGTGGCAGGCAGGAATTCATGCTGTCTGATCCCCTGTGAGAGCAGTCATTACTGCATGACAGTTTTCAGCAGAAGACACACAACCATTTGCTTTCTCGTTGAAGCTTGTAAACCAACAAAAATTCCAATTACACTCAAAACGCTAATATTTATACACACTTACGTAGTTGGTGCGTTCAGCGGCAGAATGCTGATTGCATTCTCAGCTTCCTTTTTCCCATGAAAAGGACAAGTAATAATGGTCATAAAGTCGCCACTGAGGGCAGTTGTTCTTGTGTGGAGGTTAGAAGTTAGTGAATGTTCTGTCCCGTTTGTAGCAACTGAAAATAAAATAAATACATAATTATAATAAAGGTCAATCAAATGGACCAATATGGCAAGGCCATGATGATCCACTTGGTAAAATAAATCCGCTCGGCATCTTTCTTGGCCTTAAGACAACAATTCTGATGGCTAAAGATCCAAACGGGACACAAAAAAAAAAAAAAAAAAAAAAAAAAAAGAAGTTAGTGAATGTTGCAGCACTTACTTGTAGTAGTGCTGAGAGTCCTGGTTGAGAGATGTGTGGAAGAACTTGAGTAGTCTGCATAGAACACTGACCTGTGGTTTGCAAACAGGCCAGTGTTTTTGTGTCAAGCTTTTAATGGACACACACAGACACACATAAACATATTGGCAGTTAGGCAAAGATGCATCTTTGCTAGGTGATACTAACCAGTTTCGCTAATGCACTTCATGCTTGACTGCCTCTGTCTATCTTTTTTAATTACTCTGAGCTTGTAGTTGAACACAAACGCACACACACATGCTCTCTCTCCCTTTCTCCAATCAAGTCAAAGTGAACAGAGCTCACTCACCAGAGCGAATAACAAGAGCCAATAGAGGACAGATTGTTTATGTGTGTGTGCGTGCCAGTGAACATCTTGTTGTGTAAAAATGTGTAGTATGTCATCCCACAAATGTCTATCTGTCTGTGTGCTTGTAGGTTTGGGTGTATATGTTGAGCTCATTAAGAGTACCCAGCAGACTTCACTGACCTCTCTGTTCTTTGTCCAGTTTCTAACTACTGATGAGAGCTGGAGGGGAAGGAGGAAGGCAGTAGAGGCGCATGCAAATTAGGGGGGAAAAGAAACAAGAAAATGATTAGAGACAAAGATAAAGAATAGAGAGGAAGAGCGGGTAGAAATTGATATAATAAGAAAACATAAAAGATAAAAATAGATGCGAGAAAACAGTGGCGGATGGTGGGATACAAAAGCATGATAATAATATTGCGGTATAAAGCATGAAAATGACACAGGAACTGAGGAAGGGTGAGGAAAAAAAGAGAGACTGAGGTGGAAAGAGCCAGAGAAACAATGAGGATAAAGCTGGATACACAGGGAAAGACTGACATTATTATTGCCTCATTGCTATTGCTGCTCTCTGTACCTGCTCATATTGTGTTTGCTTTGACTATAAGTGCTTCTTTATTCCTCTTCGGTAAAGCACCTTTTCAAATGAACTGAAAGAAGCCAGTGTGTTGTAGTATCTGCCCACAGAGTTATTTGCCTGTCCCAAAGTCAATCTTGTGTTTCTGCTCCTATTTCTGATTTGTGAATGATAAATTGAGTCTGTCCTTTTCTTTCTGCGGCAAGGCGATGGATGGGGGCCCGACATTTCGGCTGGGATAAAAGCCATGCTGATGAGAGCTTTGTTGAGCCTTTATGAAAGCTGGCCTGCTGCTTCACGAAGGCGTTCAATCATATAAACACGCCATATTCATTTATCAGCCCTCACAACAGGGTTCAAAATTTGCATTTAGCATAGACCTCCTTCAAAATTGCCAGTCTTTCCGATTGAGATATAATCTCAAGAAAACCTTCATCAAGCCAACGTTTTCTGCATGTCAGAATGACAAGCATGTGTTTGTGCAAAGTTTCACGCATCATTATTTTCCCCCACCTTCTACCTCCTGCTTGTACATACCGTGACACATCAGCAGTAAATGTGATCGCACAGATACTACTGGGTATTTCTCCCAAAAGTATTAACATAATATTTGTTACATTCTGTCCCTTAACTTCTCCATGTCTTTCTTAAACACAAATTGGATTCAATAAATGTTACACTCCTGTCTACGTTCCCAATAGAGGGCTCCATTTTAATGGGACACCGGTCAATACCCCCCCATTACGCTCACAGACAAGACAAAAATCATTGACACTTAGCACTCATATGCGCAAACAAAGACAAACACCCAGAAAGGGACAAAGAATTTAATGATTTGTGTAGCTTCGGTTTTAAAACCTACACACACACATATACACAGGTGTACATTGACAACTGCACTGCTGCAAGAGAGTCATTAACACAAAAACACAGTGGGTGCATGGTGAGATGCTCGCTCGATGTGCTTTCAGCGTCGTGGCATTTAGAAAGGGCCGTCTTGGCACATAGCCAAACAAATCACCCTCTTGTCTCGTCAATGTGAGGACGGACAAAGCAAAAACTGAATAACTCATTAAAAGAAAGATGAAAACAACCCAGTAACTTTAACTTTGATGATACTTTTCCGTCTTTTTTTTCTTCCAAACTATAGTCAGAGATTAAAAGATATGCATTACCGCTCTACCACAACAATTTGTCGGGTTTTGGTTTGTGTGTAAGTATCAAATGTCATCTTCAGGAAGGAAAGTCCAATCACATTAGCATTTTTTTGGTAGTTATCATTAAAATTTACTTCAATAATCAAAAGTTGCGATTTAAGAAGCCTTTTGCAGCCTTCATTACACTGACCAGCTGAGGAGTTCAGATAAGTTCTGTTATTTTTTCTGCTGTGTTTTGAGTCCTGCAAGGGGCCCTTCCCCTGACACTGTCCTGTCATGTGACAAGACGTTATTAATTAACACGTGAGATAGACTTTGAGCTTGTATTAAAACATATTTAAGACCACAGTCTTAAATAAAATCTAATGTAAAGTAAATATTTCAGTGTTCACCTCCTTTCCCATTCCCAACTCTGAACCTTTTATTAAAATAATATGAGGTTTTTTTTTTCATTTTCTTTAATAAAAAGGAAAAAATCTAAAACTTCACATCCAGATCTTTGCCTGTGACCTCTCTTTTTCCTGACATGACCTCACTGGTTCAATTTAAACTCATCACCTTTTCAGTTCTCGGTTTAAACCATTCCCCATATCAAATTTTCTACCTGCCTTTTACTGCGCTTACTTAAGTGGTTTGGTGTATTAACTATTTGCTTTCAAGTTCAAGTCTGTGCAGTCCTGAGACTACAATGATCTGAGCAAATAAGGACTCCATTCTGGCCTTATGCGTAATACCTACTTTGTACACTCATCAGTGTTTGTTTGGGACTGAAATGGTCACTGCACGCAATGGTCTACAAAACTCTCACATAGCGTGTGCTGTATTGGTACTTGCCAATAATGTAAATCAGGTCAGACTAAAATGTGTTTGAAATAATGACAACAAATTACAGCTCAATCGCAGTGGCAGCCCCGGAGGCTGAAAAATGAAGTGCCAGTAAATGCAGTTCCTCTAATGACCACTTGTTCTGCCTTCAAACGCAAATGACTTCCCCACAGGCCACTGGATTTTTGTCATTCTTCTTGGAATTGTTACCTGTAAGCTTTAACGTTTGGATAGGGGCTGCCTTGATTGACAGATGTGCTAAAACCGGCTGCTGAAGACTTCATTTCTGCAAATTTGAGTCATTGAATTGGATCTCTCTAGCATATTGCTTAAAATTTGGAGCGCTACTTTTAGTGAAATGATATTACAAATGGCGTTGTTGTGTAGCAAAGGTCATCCAGCAGATTTCGCTTCAGTTCGGTGAGTGAAATTGTGTTCTTTTATTAGTCTGTTAGCGGTAAATGTGTGTTTGTGGCGTTTCAGTTTAGGAGAGCGTCTTGCTACCAACACATGCCAGAATTAGCAAATATCTTAACACCCCATCCTCTGGGCTAATCACAGTCACTTCTGGATCCACTCGCCAAAATACTAAAAAAGAAGCTTCAGAATGCCGAGTCCAAAACACGTGAGTGATGTCACTAGGGCTGTTCATATAATGATATATATCGGATGACGATATAAAAACGTCTATTGTTTCATTTTACGTTATCGTTTGTTTCGTGGTGTCGCAAAATAAACTGTTTACGGCAATATTTTTTCATCGTTTTGATGGTCACTGTAGTGGCTATATTAATTTCTTAACGTTCTCTCTTTATCTTATATTTAATATAACCACACTACTAATGGACAAGTGACTGCTTTCATGCGTTGTTGTTAGCAACAACAAACCATCACGTGTCCGCTTGTTTATTTTCCACATAAACCTTTCACAATAAAGCTCAAGGTCCTGTTGAGACTTTTCAAAATAAACTGAGTCATGTGAAAGAGTGTGTGTTTACGGATGAGAAGCAAAAGAGAGCCGTCAGGTGCTAAAAAAAATAAACCTTAGACTCAAACGTTAGAACAGGCTTTTCCCTGCTTTTTCTAAAAATGTATAATTTCATGCAAAGGTTAAAACACTGGACTCCAGGTAAAGGACGCCCAGCTGGAAACACTTCACGCAAGTCGAGCTGCCCGAGATTCACAGAATTTACAGAAAATGTTGCATTTTTGTGATTTATATCGTTATCAGGACGATACATGTCTTATATCGGGATATGAGATTTTGGTCATATCGCACAGCCCTAGTTGTCACAGTTTATATGATACAGGTGTACAGGTGGTGATCAGGGATCGAGATCTGCAATACCAGATGTGGTTAGCATGGCATGGGACTGTTTGTAATGTAGTTCACTGTATATCCTGACATGTAATTTAATATTTTTCTCGGTTTCTACCCCCAGCCACACACACACAGGTTTCCAGGGCTGTCACAAGCTGTCCTGACTATATATTGGATAACTTGGAAAGGGGTTTGGCTTTTACTCCAGCAGTCTAGACAGCTTCCTGAGAAAGGTCATTCAGAATCTCATATCATTAGCTGTGTGTATTTTTGTCATTGTAAAATAGCACATGATAAACTTTTTAAATTATACCCCCCCCCCCCCCCCCCTCATTTTACACTCAAACATCCCACCTCTCTAGTCCTCCTTTAAAACACAGCTCTAAAAGCCTGCAGGGGATCTTTCTTTAGTGATCAAGGGAAAGAATTTTTTAAAATAATAATAAAAAGGAGATCCATCTTCAAAGGGAAGTTACAACACACGACCCACTGGAGGTATCACCACAGCATCTCAAACTCTCCTGAGGAGTTGAAGTAAAAGACATTTTCTTTTATAATTTAATCTGATATAATTGGCTGAGTGACATTATTGTAACGAGTAGCTGTATTCATGCTTTTATTATAGGCCCCCGAGGATTTCCCATCCTTTCCTCCTCTTTTTCCAGCCAAAATGAAATTAAAAAAAAAATGATGGGAGGAGCTGTTGAACGTATTCATCTTACATTCAACAGCTACCCCCATCTCTCTGCTTCCATCTTTCTGTCTCCTTCCAGGTCACAGCCTATATCTCTCTGCTTGTCACTCTGTCATTCTCAGCCAATTACTTGCTGGCTTCAGGTGCTTAACCTCAGGCCTCACTATCAACTGGCTCATTATGTCGCTGCTTTAAATCTCTTTCTCCTCCCCTCTAGCTCATTCTGTCTTTTCCTCTGTATCACTTTCTTTGTTTTTGGTCTTTCCTTTTTCAGTCCCTTTATTTTTTGACTTCGCATTTCTCTCATTTAACTCGACTTATTTCATTTTGTTTATTTAGTGTCTTCCTATTAAATTTTCAGTTTTTTTCTTGCTCTTTCCATCTGTTCACAGTCTCTTTTTTTGGTCTCTTTCTCAGTCTCAGCACCCCTCCTTCTTATTCTTCTCTTTCTCCCTCCGCTCTCTGGCCCCCTCATTCTGCAAATTGCTACAACTCAATTGTCCCTTTCCTGGCTGTAGGCAGCAATGGTATTAATAAAGCGGGATTCGAAATAGATTTTCTTTCTGCTCCATTTTGAATTACATTACTGCGTAGTGTTGGCTCCGAGCATTCTTCTTCTTGTGGCTTTTGATATCATAATAATATACATTCATCCCGTATCTGTCCCGCTGAAGGATTACAATGCTTACAGTGAAAGATGCCGCAGTAGTGCTCATTCCACGGCTACAGTATCATGTGATGCTTTTTGACTTCAAGAACATTTTGTTCTCATTTGCAGTACTGTGCAAAAGTCTTAAACCTCTTTATATTTGCTAAGAAAATGGGAGTGATTTATTGGAACATCTGTAAACATAAATGGAAATACAATATATAAGGCAAAAGCAGGTTTTGTCCAATTTGAGCACCTTTATTTTTCAACACAGTCTGAACTCTCTTAGACATCCTTTCTTGCAACTTGTTCTTCAGGAATAGTTCACCAGGCATCTTAAAACCCTTCTTTGAATGCTGGCTACCTTTTGTTCCATTCTCTTTTAAGATGATCCCACACTGCTTCAATAATGTTGAGGTCTGGGGGAGACCAGTCCATGACTGACTGGGTTCCTCTGCGTGTTCTTTTCTTTGGCCGTGTGTTTGTGTTTCATGCTATTGCAGGGTGATTAAAAATCTGACAGTACTGTTCTGTGTTCATGATTAGGATTCATTCATTCCATAAGACTTGGCGCCACTGATTTAAATGACTTTCGGGACACTTCTTCTTTTGTCCTCCACTTTTCCAGTTTCAGATTTTTTTAAGGACACACATCACACCAAGACCTCCAGTAAGTCTTGATCCGTAGCAGCAATATGTGTAGAAATGAGTGGTGGCTCAAGACTTTTTGAACAGTATTTTACTTCACTTAAGATAGGAGATGAGGTCACATTTGTTGTACATTTTTAAAGGTTAAAGACTTTAAAGACTTGAAAAAAGTCTTTCTTTTGCTCAGCGGAGAATGGGATAAAATGGGGGATTACACTGGTTCCTTGGTAGAAGTGTGCAACAATCCTGTATCAGTCATTTATGATTGTCTGCTAATTTTTCAGAAGTAGTAGGAAGCACAGAAAAGAGCACTTGGCAGCAACGATGAGAACACAAACAGTTATTGATTTTCAGCATAAAACTGAAATGATATTATCTTAAACTTAACTTTAACCTCTTATATAACAATGTGCACCCGAATCCATCTTTAAAATTAATTGCGCTGAGTTATTTTTGACTTGTAATAGTTGCAGATGACATTTGAGACATGAAAAGTTTCTTTATATCTTTTAAAAATAAAATCTTTGTGAATTCCCTGTGCTGCAAGTGTAATTCAGATATTATGAGTTATGGTTTAAATTTCAGTGGTTGGTTTCATGCAGGGAGGCGTAATTAAAATCCACTAAAAGGCATCTGCTACTAGTGAATTTAATCCAATTTATCAAAGACAAAGAGCTACAGGGTGTCATGTTGTCTGCTGCTGCTATTGTGTGTGCTCGGGTTGAGTTGGATCTGTCTTTATATATGTTTGAGTTTCCCCAGCATCTAAATTGTACATTAATTGTACCTGTGTAGAGTAATTTCCTTCACTGATTAGAGGGTCTGCTTAAGACAGTGCATGTGTCAGATGTCAGATGTTTTTTGAGCGCCAGACTGAGTTTAAGATCATCAGATTACAGAAATTTTGGCAGGTCCATGTAAAAGAGCAGTTTATGGCTTAAGACATAATGGTTAAACTTAAAATTTAAGGGTTCAAAGGTATGTGGGATTAGATACCCTCACAAAGATGGTCATACAAATGTATGCGTGTGTGTGTGTTGAGGCAATGAGCCAGTTTAATGACATTCCTAAAGCTGGCATGATTAAGAGGTTGATAATTTTATGATGTGCTATTGAGGTACTTCACTGATGAAATATTGCATACTTCATTTTTGCTTTTTATTAATGAGGTGAATCAAAGTATGTCCTTAAGTGCTTGGGTAAAGATGTTTCTGTGTGTGTGTGTGTGTGTGTGTGTGTCCGTATGAGTGGCCATATATGCTATTTATATGAATGGGTACTTAATTTTTGACAGCTCAGTAAACACTACACACAAATGCACACAAAAAGAGGTGGGCTTTTGCTATATACTATAATATGTAGTATAATAAACAGCATTATTTTCATACACATGATTACACAGTACATACCGATACACACAAACAGACACACACACGCGCATGTTAAATTTGAGGAGGGTGAAAGCCTCCATGTTTTCTTCTGATCTTGCTTGTTTGCCTTCAGGGGTTATAGTAAAGCTTGGCTCTCTCACTGTGTGTGTGTGTGTGTGTGTTTACGTAGAGGTTAGGTTCTTATTTCTTTGGTGTGAGGATGCAGATTAAAGGTGCAGCCTCTGCAACATATCACTGGTCACAAATAATGCTGAAGCTATAAGAGCCTCAGGGGTGCTCCACTGTGTGCGCGTGACTGTGTGTGAGTGTGTGCATGCACATGTGAGTTTGTAGTGGTTTGAGGCGTTTAGAATCAGCTGTATTAATTGATTTTCTAGCCTTTGGCTAGTGTGCTCAACATGATATGTCATTTTGCTTCACCCACACTTTGACTGCACATAGAACACATGCATGTGAAGCATGGCACAGATAAGTGTCCCTTCCATGCTTCTCTCAGTGGGAAGCTCTCTATGATTTTACTTTCACACTGACTCTTCTTTCACTCTCATTTGTCATTTTTTACCTTTTAGGTGTGAATATAGAAGAGGATCAAAAACACAAAATGAAGTAAAAATTCAAACCGCATCGAAGGCATAAGAGGCCATAGAGAGAGACATAGACATACAGGTCCTTTCTAACAGCACACATACAAATACCAGCACAAATCTTTAGGTCGTTCCAGCAAAGCCAATTAGTAAAAGCTTTTCTTTATGGAATATACAAAATTAATTGCAGTACCCATTTCAACTACAGTGCAGTATCATCTAGCATGACACAGTTGCTGTTTACTGGCTGTTTGTACTTTTAAGGAAATGTGTGTATCCCATATGTGATGAAAATAAAAGATGTGTATGGTTTTCTTAGTCTGCACTGCCCCATATTCATTTCTTCTGATGCCTGATTTTTGACTTTGGGGAACAAATTAATGTAGGAAGACTGATTAGAAGAAAGTACAGTAGAGCTGCAACAAGAACACGTTCCTTTAGAAGCTCAGAATTATACACTTTTTTGTAGTGAGCTGTGCTAAACTTCAAGCAGTCCTCCTCAACTCACTATCCAGAGACTTTGTACTGGAGGAATGTATACTTTCCAGTTTTTTCAATGCCAATGTTGATATGTTAAATTAAAATTGTTACACCTTATCACATAAAAGTTACTAGAATCATAGAAGTTGGCATGGACAAGAATGTAAGTGTCTAACTAAATGAATTTAATAGAGGTACACAAACTTCAGATATAGAAGGAACTATATTTATTTGAAGCAGGCATATCATATGATTATACCTGAATGGTATGCCAAGTTTAAGATCAGCTGAAGTACCTGTTCAGCATTTCCCTAGTCCTCACCCTACCTATAACTTGACTAAAGTTTGTTCGGCACCATGAGCTTTCCCTAACCTTTGTCATAGGTGATGCATAGTTTTGCATTTTTCACTACGCTTATTTCCCTTGGACCTTGAAGACAGCAGATTTCTGAATAAGAATTTTTATAACCAAGTGCAAAACTGGTCGAACAAACAGGGAAGTGACTATAAAAATTATACAGAACGAAAAGCAGAAGTGGCAAATGGAAGACAATCTTGGAGAAAAGATGAAAAAAGTTATTATTGATTGATTATAAATTCTATGCAGAAAAAATAACTGGTCGAGGTAAAACGAGGAGTAGTTAATCCAGTTAATTAAAGGAAAATCCTCCAAAGGTGGAAAAGGAATGATACAAAAACAAAAGGAAAAGGAGAACAAGAGAGGAGGACAGGAAGCATGGGGGGCGGTAAGATTGATTTCCATTCCTTCTCTTCTTTTTCTCTCCTCTTCTCCCTGGAACGGCTCCCTAAAGTCTTTGGATTAATGGCTCTATTTCTGCTGCTCATTCATCAGATTCAGAAAGGCACTCCAAAACACAATGCCTCACTAGGCTCTTGCCTGAACTAGATATCTACCTGCCAAAACATCCAATGGGCCCTTAAGTACTTTCAAAGACAGGCAAAACAACTTTATCTCTACCTCCAGTTAAGTCAGCTGGGAATTAGCATTATCCATTGGCTTGTGTGCTTGTTAGTCCTTCTTGTGTAGATGATCACAGACAGTTCAGGCTGGGGTTGTAGAAAAGTCAAAGAAAAGTAAAAGTGCTAAACAGCTTGAGTTTGGTGATCCTGCATTTAACCTCTGGCATTATTGTACGCTAGAATTGTCATGGGGACAAGCTTCTATTTGCATTTCACATATTCCAAGTTTCCACACTATCCAGTTTCCAGCACAGCTAAAAGAAATAATTACAGCTGAATTGTCTCATTTTGGGACAGTCAAAACCTTGAAATACAGTTTACTCAATATCAGCATCAGTGGACTTTTTGATAGTTGTTGTATTCAATGTATTTAAACTCTTCATTATGCAAGTCATATAGTAGATGTGTTATGATATGGGAGTCAAATTTTCTTTATAAAGTAGATGTATTTTTTTTGTAGTGCTAAGCTAAAAGAAAAATGCTAAAGGTAGCTTCTGTAGTCCTTTTAATATTAAGAACTACTTCTCTGGTCCACCATAGGGAAAGAGGCTCCATGTCTGGCTGCAACATGGCCCACTGTTTGGCCTTGTCACATTGTGTGCCAGCTGTGCCATCTACAATGCCCTTCCACAGTGTGTGATGGCTAACATGCCAACCCTTGACCAGCCCTGATTAATGAGGGTGGAAACATTGCCCAGTACAGGGTTTGTCTCCCTGTGGAGTGATACAATTGTTCTTCTTGCGTGTAACTGACCTCTATTTTTATCCCATATGTCAATTTGTGCTTTATTTTCCTCTTTCAGCAGTTACTCTACACATCTCTTTTTTTGTTTATACTTTGGATTCTTAGTGATTCTTTTCATCCTGCATCACTATCATCCGGTGACACAGAGGTGATTTCAGAAACATCGACAAGAGATGCAAAGCTGATGTTAAAGAGAAGAATATAGAAGTAGTGTGATTGTAAGGAAAGAGTGGAGAAGAGGGCAGGAGGAGAGAATAAATCAGATGGATGATGTGGCAAATCTGGCATTTGTCATGACCAAGGGCAGCCTGGGAGACACCATCATCAACTTAACGATGTAAACAAAGTAATAATTCAAATAAGCTCTCCTACTTGTTTCCTCCCAGTCTTCCCTGCATTCCTTCTCCACAACTTTACAGCACATGTCTTTACTTTGGTTTATAAAGAGAAGAAATAGAGCTGGATGATAATCTAAAGTAAAATTTGAGCATAATTACTGTATGCAGCAGTAAAGAAAAAACAAAATATATAATAAATATATAATACAATGTAACATTTCATAAAGCAGTGAAGTGGTCACTGGTGGAATCTTTGATCTAATTTTCTGTTTCCATTCTATTACAATCTAATTCTCTCTCTTTTATAAATAGAAGTTAAGAATCTGTTTATCCGGGTCCAACTAGGAATGAGACGGATAATCTGAAAGATTAGTTCAGATCATACCAACTGAAAGACTGCTGGATTAAGTGGTCAGGGCTGGTAGTTGGTGAGGGGGGATTTGTGGAGCTGTTTTTGGTTTGTTTTTTAGCTGTTTCTGTGCTGTATTCTTAGTGTGTTTAGAAACAATAGGCGTTGCAGTAAGGGAAGCTTTGATGTATTGCTTTTCTTGGAGAAACCTGATTACTTAATTCTCTCTGAATGAGTGAGTGATTATGCCTTTGAAATTGAGGAATTACATTGTGCGTTTCCTGTAGGTATGCTACTTGATCTGCTTAAGCATGCATATTTAAAGGTTAGTTCAAATGTGTTCTCTATAGACAAGTTTAAATCTAAAACAGCATCTTTCTTTGTTTTGTCTCCAACTGGAGGAGATTTTACTACCTAATCATGTCTGTTGTTACTGTTTACATTGTTGCAGTCGTATATGGTTATATGGCATAGAGAACAATTTAACAGTGGAAATGAATATTTAAATTACACTGCATGAGAAGAAAATTTTGAAAAAAATAAAATGAAAGTAAAGTAATGGGCACCTGTGATTTATAAACGGCACCCACAGCAGCATTTCAGTAACTAAAAACAGTGATGTCTTTGCCAGAGCACCAGTTTAATATTGTGTAGTTACTTGATATTGAATGAAAAGTAAAAAGAGAGGAGAAAATTACAGATGGTTTTAGGCAGCGGTCCCCAACCCCCGGGCCTCGGACCGGTACCGGTCCGTGAGTCGTTTGGTACCGGGCCGCGAGAGTTGAGGCTCAGGTGTGAAATGTATGGTTTTCAGGGTTTTTATCGGTTTTCAGCGTTATTTTGTTATCGTTTTTATTGTTTACTCGGTTTTCCTGGGTCTTTTCACGTGTGTTATGAATAAATTTTCTTTTTTTCGGTACCAGTACTAGTTTAATTTTGTTGTATTTATCCGCGACACCTTAAAGGCCGGTCCGTGAAAATATTGTCGGGCATAAACCGGTCCGTGGCGCAAAAAAGGTTGGGGACCGCTGGTTTTAGGCATTCTCGGTCTGAATGGATCATAAGACTGTTGTTTGAAAACAGCAAGTCATACAATTAAGTCCTTTGTTTCTTTCCATCATCTGAAACCACTCGTGTAATTCAGTAAGTTCAGGTTTCCCGGCACCCACATCTCCACTGATCTCACCTGGACCCCCAACACCAACGCCCTGGTAAAGCAGGCCCAACAGCGGCTGCACTTCCTCTGTGTCCTGGGGAAGAATATCCTGGACCTCTGATCGGGCCTCTGGTCAATCAGGTCCAACACCTCCAGGATCACAAACAGGTTCTTCCCCTGGGGCATTCACATTGTTAACAAACACTATGAACCCACACCCCTGCCCACCCCACCTATCTGAGCCATTGTCTGAGTTACCCCAATCACTCAGGCCACTCAGTCTTTCCCACTCAAGTCTTTGCACTGCTTCCAAGCAGTTTTCAACTATTCTCTTCTATAATGTGTGCCTTTCCCTTATTTTTGTATATATTTCTCCTGTTTGCCATTTATTCCTGCCGTCTACTATTAGGGTGCCCCGCCAGGCAACAAGGACCTCCACCAGCCACGTGAAATATCCCAGTTCACGCTTTTGGCTTTACTTAAAGTTCACAAGTCCCCGACGTTAAATAGTCACAGCCGGGTCGCACCCTGTCACTCAAACAGCGCAGTAAGAAAAGTGATCCCCTTGATCACTTTAGTTTTTAAGGGGGGCTCGAAATCCCCCGGGTACCACCCGAGCTTTTAACCTGACCGTGCGTCCACGATCAGGGGTCGCCGCCACACGCTGAGCAACTGCGCTCTTAGGGGCCGCGCCCCAGTCCTAAGACAATTTATTCAAGTGTATTATAAGCATCACTCCCGGGTCTTAGCCCGCGGTTATTTCGACGCCCGAACCGCGTTCTGCTGATCAATCAGACCAAATACCCTAAACTACTGGTTGGCTGGCTGGCCTCCCCAGTCAACCCACATCACTTTAAACACACACCGTATTGACTTAAACACATAACCTCTTAACTCAAAATTCCCCCCAAAATAAACAGCAATAAATTTAGTCAGTCCAATATTCCCTGCTTTTAGCACTAATTACCCCAAAATCACTATGGACAGACACCAGAAGCCCATACTGAGTGAATATTATTAAATTTAGTTTTAACTTCCAATTTAGCGCCTTTGGATAAAAATCAACAGGTGGCACTCACCTTCTAGTTCGCCTGGCGTGTCACTCAGATAAGCTGCTGGCCTTCCGTCCCTTTGGCACCTCCAAGCCGCACGCTCCTCTCTTCCCCAACCAGGTTTCGGCACCAAGAATTGTTGAAAACTCGTTCGATTTGGGCAAGAGAAGTAAGCAGACTGAGTCCAGGTAGGTGCCAAAAATAGTGATCTTTATTTACACACTTGCGCAGAGTGTGGGAAGAAACTTGCAACAACAATCCTACAATCTTCAACGAGCAGACCGCTCCCCATCCTTATATTACCCTGATGACGTCACAGCTAGATCTTACTGGAAATGATAACAGTTCCAAAGTTCTCCTTATATAGGCATCCAATACTACTTTCGAGACAAACAAGTGTGTGATATGTTGTGCAGTTTTGTGAGACTGTGTGTCCAACCGAGAGATTGTCCTGAGACGACCTCCCTGTTCTTAGTACGTGCAGGAGTGAACGTGCGTACTTTCCATGACTCTCTATGTGCATGTTGGTGTAGGCCTGAATATGTGTGTAAGTGAATGTAGAAGGCCCTACTGGACCCACAGCTTCGAGAGGTGTGAATACAATGATATGGATACCATTTGCAACAGCTTAAGCAGATAGAATAATAGAGAACAACAATAGACTAATTAAAGTGATGATAATATGCATACATTAATATTTTGGTCAGATTACCATAGATATAATTCAGAGATTATTCTGTCAACTGGTTCAACAATGATGAATGATTGATCAATGATAGCCCTGATTATAAATTGTCACCATGAGAATACAAAATAAAATATCTCTTGTCCACAGTGTGGAGCACCTACAATTTAATTGTACATCTACAATGACAATAAAGGGCTATTCTATTCTATGGCGCAAAAAACTACTTGTTTGGGGCAATCTCATTAAAATGTGAGGGACAAGAAGACATTTAATTATCTAATATTGACTAGCTACATAGAAACAGGGCAATATTACCTTTGTTGGAAAAATATCTTAAGCATGAATCCAATCAAAACTTAATTTCAGGGCAATTAAACATACCTTCATTTTAAAAGGCAGATCATTCGACCAGTGATGTGGTCACTGCACTGTGGAGCAGACTTAGGAAAAGTGTGTTTGCAGTCCTCTATGCTTCTAGCAGATGTCAGCAACCTGAGTGGCTGTTTGAATGAACAACTATCCAGGATTTTGATCAACCCGTTCCGCAAACAAAAGCTAATTATGTAGTATATTTGTCACTTAAATGTTCTATTTTAAATTTAGGCTTATTTGACCATAGAATGAGAAACTTCACCTAATGACAGAGATGAAGCCCAAGGATTAATTATTCTTTTTGCATCTGCGAGTCTGCCAGGTCCAAGTAAATATATGTAAATTCGTCATCACAGTCAGTATGGACATTTGTGTGTCTTTACATTATAAACCATGCACGCACCCCAGGTGATGGACATCAAAGAAGTAGAACAGGAAGGACTACTCGGCCATCATGCCTTCAGCTGTCCATGTCTGTAACAGACTATAATAACAGCTTTAATCTTCACACAGGGGTTGAGCGATTTACTCCATAGCTCATGATCATATTGGTGCCCTGTGGCATTGATGATAATTCACAATATCTGGCCAAAACACAAAAAAAACAAAACAAATATAGCACACAATAGCATGTGGGTGAGAGAGCAACACAGGTGGACAGATTAGCTGAACAATTAGAATACTTTTAAGTCATTACATTTACACAGCTCTGCACATTTTTATGTTAGAGAGTTTGGCTACTTCTGTTTTTATCTGTGTTCAAACTGGCTCACCTGTGTCTATTCTGCTCCCCACCATGCCCTCTCCATACATAAAGAGTTTTTCACAGATAAATTTGGGGGAAAAAAGGATGGAGATGGGATAAACATGTGTGTTTCTAAGTGGACAGTCCATTGTGCTTTAGTTTAAAAATCATTCACAGACAGCTTGTGACATGAAACCATGAGGAGGCAGATTCAACTTATCATCAACCTCATAATAAAGATAATATTGATTTAATGCAGTGGAAAATAGGGAAATAAGGTGAGCATCACCGTTCACTTTTGATCTGACTTTGTCATCACACTACATTTCAAAACACATTTGAAGAAAATGAACATGAAATTTTGCCAAATGTCCTGCTGCTGACAAATAGACAAGTGATTATCACCTGTTGGGTAAAAAGCAAGTTATCTTTAAGTGGGCGACCCTTGTATCCCAAATGCTTCACGTTGACCTGAAATTTTTTTTTTCTTGAATAAAATAAAAATACAGCACGAGTAGCCCATCAGCCCATCTGCATTAGTCTCAGTCAGATGTAGTAAAGTCCCATTTTCTGCAGACAGTATGTGGGCTGTGTGAAAGCATATTGCCTGCTGTGCTGACCTGAAGATTGGGCTATAAGTTGGTTATATTACTTCCCCCTGCTGCTTTCTTGGCTGCCAAATGTCAGTCTGCCACAGTTTTATCCAGGAATAGTAGATTACTTCATAGGCTTTGGTCTTTTAAGTAGAAACAGAGACTCTTTAAACCATAAAGCATCCCAGGGAGCCTAAAGTCTCACCTAAAGTCACAAACACAACAGTAATAAAACGTCATCAATAAGAAGTCCTGTAACATATGTTTCATGTCTAAGATGGTCTCTAAGATGGCTTATCCATGCTGCTGTGGTCTAATCTTGTCCCATTATACTAAGAAGCTTGTTTGAACTCTTCTAATGCGCTCAGATGCATTTATGCAGTCTTTTGGTATCAGACCAAAGGTTATTACCTTAGCCTTCACTTTGATAGGCTTTTCTAAATTAAACAAGTAAGCAGAGTTTTAATAAGATGTGTTGTGGAAAAACCTGAAAAGTAAAAAAAAAAATTTTTTTCTTCTTTTTTAAGTCTGACTCAATTAAACTTAAGTATCCATGCTAATTTTCAAAAAGTAAAATGTTTTGACCTTACATCTTTAAAGTCTGAGGGTAAAATCCTTGGTTATAACAGTTAAGGATATTCAAATACCATAAATTCATTCATTGTTTCTTTCTTCTGACAAGTATCTGAAATAATCAATTTCATTATTCATTATTTCTCCAATATGTGTATTTTCAGAGATAACTTCACCTAGAATAATGGTTTTCATTTTTATTGGAGAAATATGCTTAATAGCTTCACTAATTATACAGTGACCTGTTTTGGATGCCATCGTTAGCTGATAGAAACTAATTAGGCAGAAAGAAAGATTGGTTTGAACAAGCTTGTTAGTGTGCAGTCAGTTGTGAAAGACAAACCTGGGGATGAGAGCCCAACATATGGCTAGAACAAAACTGTGAGGGGATGTGTTGTTGTGTGTAGCTGTTTTGCTGCATGGGTGTAGGTGGGCCAATTTGAGCTTGTTGCTTGTTGTTCATGTAAGCTCATGTAAGCTTGTGATTTTACACGTGTTTGTTTGAATATTTCTTTCACAATTTGCAGGTTCGCTAAGTTGTGCTTATGAAAGGTCTACAAGTAATTAATGCAAAAGTAATCAATTATATGCCCTTTATAGTGACACTCTGGATGTGTGTGTGAGTGAGAGAGAGCGAGAGACTGAGTATCACATATGGCAAAGGAAGTAATGCAACTGCTAATGTCTGCAGATTAAGACTTGTGTCATTATACCCTGAATCTGAACTTTGTAATGTCGTAGCACTGCCTAGTGGTGAGGCAGAATGTCTGTTATTTAACAGATGAGAGGTGGGGACCTGTGAACCTTTTAAAAGCCTTTTATGGCCTTCACAATTTCCTTGCCATTATTGTCAGTGAATAAATTGACTAACTGAATCTGGTAAATGCCAGAGCTTGCAAGCTTGATTTAAAAAAAAAATACTTGGTTGAAATCAGCAGCATTGAGTTGACCTGCAAACTGTAGTTTAGAAGCCAACAAAATCTTCCAGGGAGTGTAGCTTACCCCCTTTTTAAGTCAAATAGATGGAACTGTAGTACTATGGAATTAGTACCCATACACTCTTCCCTTGCTTGAGGCTGCTGTTCCTCCAGCTCACTCTAAGAACAAGCTGTTGTTTCTGTCCATCTCTGTTTCATTCAGATCCAGTTCACGGTCCTCAAAATGTCAATGTGGTGGATGTCAGAGCCCGCCAGCTGACAGTACAATGGGAGACTTTTGGGTATGCTGTGACACGCTGCCACAGCTACAATCTGACGGTAAGCACAACCATTAATTATTCTCCACCTTTAGGGTATTATGTGGAATTAATAAGGACCGGGAGCAGAGTTTATGGGGAAAAAAAATCAACTGCCAGTTAACTTTATTATTTTTCATATCTTTCTGTTATTTATCATAGTTTGATGATAGATGGGAAATGTGGGAAAGAGAGCAGGGGAGGACTTGTCACAGTTTTTGTCCATGCTTTGGATAGAACACCATTCTTTCAAGAGATATGACCTTATCTAATGTTTTGATGATTGCAGTGGAAAGTGGTGTCAAACACAGGACGTCCCCGAGGCGATTCACACATTACTCACGGAATCACTCAGTAACTCCTTTTCCCCTATGGATAGCCCTCCTGATAGAGACCACATAGAAATAAATGTTTCACCATTGAAACATTTACATTGACATTGATTTAGATTGACCCTTCCCCTAGTAGACTCAAACAGTGAGTCTCCAGATCCTCTTATTGTATGCTACAAAGATCAGACCCCTGAGTCTAAGGAGCTTGGGAAGAAAACCGTCTGGACTTCTTGAAGTTGCTTGAAGACGTTTCACCTCTCATCCGAGAAGCTTCCTCAGTTCTAGGGTCAAATGGTGGAGAGTCCCAGATTTAAGCCCTGTGAGGGTACCTCCTAATGGACCCCCTAATGATCCTCTACCTAATCACATCAGCCAAGGTGTGAAAACGGGTGTAGGTCACAATCAGCCAAGGTTTTGGGCGAGCTTAACATTTGCCAATGTGAACACGATGACTACGATGACCTGGATGACCTGGATGACTGAGAACCTTCACAGACATCAGACTCCTGACTTTTTTTTATTATATTGTTGTCATTTTATTAATATTTCCCAAGCATATTACATGAGGGCAGCTCTGGATTTGTCACTATTATTGTTAACCAAAAAGCAAAATCTCCCATGTTTCCTCTTGTGCTTTCCAGGTGCAGTACCAGTACGTGTTCAACCAGCAGGAGTTTGTAGCTGAAGAATTAATCCAAACATCATCACATTACACTTTGAGGGGACTGAGGCCATTTGTGACCGTTAGGCTGCGGCTTGTCCTGGCCAACCCTGAGGGCAGCAAGGAGAGTGAAGAGATAGTCAAACAGACGGAGGAGGATGGTGAGTGAAAGCCCCGATTGGAAAAATGTATAAGCATGTTTATTAGCATACTTTATAATGTAATATAGAGCCAACATATTACCAGACAGCAGGGCTGGACTGGGACAAGAAATGGGCACTGGCATTTAACCAGGTTGGTACAGTTGTTGTTGGGTTATTTCTTAGTTGCACTGCAGCATGTGACATTAATTAAAAGCAGAATAAATAAAAGTTAAAAATTAGCAACGGCTCATGGTCATAGCCATTCATTTTACCTGAATGGTGCTAGCAGCAGCAACCTCCTGTGTCTGTGAGGCCTGCTTACTACTTGTTGTTGGTACTACTGTTCATGGTGCAATTTGACACATTTTGCTGCATTCATTGTAGTTTCTTTTTATTGTTTTCTCTCAGCTTTCCAGCTCCACCTTCTCGCCCCTTCTTCCTCACAAAATGTTTTCTACATGGTGCATGAGTGCACAGCAAATGTAGGGGAGTGGCCTGTCGCATTAAGAGATTGGACAATCCAGTGTCAGTAATGAAAATGAACGAATGGGCTGCTGTCAGTTCTTGCACAGCCAGTACGAAGCAGCCCTCAAGCTGGCCTATTGGCCCAAAAGTGCGTTAGCCCGCCGGGAAAGTGTTCGGTGTGCTAGATTACCAGTCCAGGCCTGAAGTCAGCTATTCCTGGGACAAATCCTATGTCCTGGGAGAAATAAGCATGATTTTATTTCAAGGAAAATTTGAACCTTAAGTTAGATAAATGGTTGACAATAGGTCTGTTAATAGGACAGCCTATTAACAGGAAGAGACCAGGTGCATTCTGTAAAGACAAATAAAACATGATCCCAGATTGTTTGTTTCCTGGGTTATAAATCGCAAATGTAAAACAGTTGTTTCAAACAAAAGTTATTAATGTGGTTGCTTATAATAAGACTCACAAACGTCACACAGAATTTTTATATCAGCTTTAATCAGAAAGTAAAGTAATCCATGAGACTGCATTAGAGGAAACAGAACAACAATTACAAATAAAGTAAAAATACACACAGGTTTGATCTTTGCCACGTTCAAATTACACAATAAACATGGTTGTCTTAGCAGTAGACTTTTGAACAGGATTTTTTTATAGTACATACTATGGAGCCTAAAAGCATGCATTATTAGGTAGGAGTTATTTCTAAACAACCACATTTTAAACTTGTTCCTTCCTTTTCTTTCTAGAGGGCTCCATGTTCTACTAATTCAGAACATAGTGTATACCCTCGCCACAGCTAGTAATAATTCATTGATGCTTCACATTTCTCTCAACAACATGCCTGCGATAAAGTGGAATAGCATTAGAGCAGTGCCTGATAAGCAGGATAAAAACATTGTTCTAATGATCCCAAATCTCTTATCTCTTTCCCGCCCTCCTCAGGGCTCACTGTTCTTCTCCTGATCTCATAACTAATATTCTCTGAATTTAGCTTCTGGGGAACATCACATCTCAGTCTGAAATTCCTACCTTTGCTAGACGAGCACACGGATAATATAAGTTGTCTGAACCCTTAAAATAAAAAACTAACATGACTGGGGAGTACCAATGGCTTCGAGGGGGTAGGGGAAAAAGGCTTAATTGTTTTGTTCTTAATTGTTTTTTATTTACCCATCGTTAATCTCCTGGTTGTAATTCAGTAATTAGGGAACAGAACAGCAATTGTTCACATGGAGGCTAATTACTGTTTGTATGGTAATAGCTTTATAGAGCTGGGGCTCCTGTGAGTGAAGCTTTTGCTCTCTCACATGCACATGCATAAACATATATGGTTTTCCATTTTTTTATTGTGCTCATACTATAAAATGGAAATAAACTTGAGCCTGTGTTTGGGGATTTGCAATTAACATGAAATTACTTTTTGCTTACTCACAAGGACCATGCTCTCCTAGTTTGTAAAAGTAATCTCAGGATAAGAGCAGTTTTAATAATGTCCTCTTTAATTGTTTTACCTTTCAGATTAAAGCATATTAACATGCACATACACACAGTCTGTCAAATCATATTAAGTCATGAACGTTTTAGCTTTAGCTCACTGTGAGGAGACCGCCACTATTAGGCTGACACACCTATTAGTGTAAAAAAAGAAAAACAGTTTCTTACTGCCATGCTGCTAAGAAGATAAAGGTTTTTCATGTTTACTCTCTTTGATTATATTTGGCTTGAATACTGATTTTCTCATAAACTGGCTGGACTACCATTTATAAGCACTTTGCAAAATGTGCCTTTCTAACTTAAAGTTGTCTACAAATTATAATAACAATTACAGAAGAAGCAACAACAAGACTGCTGAGGCAACTTGTGAAACTTTCTTTAAAAATAGCTAATATGACATTGCTACCTTTCAAAGAGATTTACGATCCAGTAGTATATATGCTATTTGATAAGCATTGCTTATCAAAGCCATTGCTCCTTGATAAAAGGATCGGCAGAAAGATGTTCTGTATAATGACCGGAGTAACGAAGTAATACTAATGTTTTCCATCATCTCACTTAACAAGAATGACGCCTATAACTACAGCCACTATACACAAGATGTAAATCACTTCTTAAAATTCTATATATAGATAAAACTATTAAAAGCTACACAAGACTAAAGCAGACAAAAATTAGGACCTTGCCTTTCACTGTCAAACAGAGGCAGGTTCCCACTACATCACATCATGCCAGGACAGTAACTTAATCACTACTATGATTGTGTTCCTCAAGCTCGGTTCCTAAAGTGCCTGTTGTTTTTGACCACCTCCCATCGGGACTTCTAATCCATATACAGCATAAATGCTGCTTTATCTCAGCCACCTGGTTCTGCCTCTCAGTGTATGCTATCCCAGCTTGTATCTTATATGCCATTACTATGTGCTGGACTGTCTCCAGGCCAACCCAACCTGAGTCCTGTTGGCCGTGGCCTCTATCAATCTAGCGTTTAGGGAGTGTTCACGTGTTTCCATTATCAGAGTTTCTGTGTCTTTTTGCTTTTGCTTTTTCTAGTTCCTGGTTAGTTTTCTTGATGTCCGTTACTTTCTTAGGTACTTGTAACTGTCCTGCATGTCCACTAACTTGCCCTCTGGAAACCTAATGAAATACAGATGAAGGACTCAGCTGGCTGAGTTGTAGCTTGTCTTGTAGTCAATTCAGGTGGTCCTCAGATTGACTCCCTGGTCTTAAGAGAGGTATATTACTGTATCAACTAGTAGCTGGTACTTTGACCCTCTGGTGCTGTTTCCAGTTTCTTTCTTAGCTGTGCTTGCCTACTGGTTATTGTGATGCCCAGGAGAAAAAAAAACATGTTGTAAAGAGGGAAGAATTCTGTTGACCCTTGCCTTTCTGGTATATCTCTTTGGCCTGGTGGCCAGAGATGTGAGCCTTTGTTTGGCACTCTCTATAGCATCACTTATGGAAATCTTGTTGTTCTTGTTAAGTGGAGATTATACTTACTGTATCTGTGAGTCTGCATGGGTCCCCCTTGGGTCCCAGTGTCATAATGCTGTCATAATGCTCTTCGGCTCCTCTCTTCATGTTCTAATGTCTTTGCAGGATTCCTTGATTTCAGTGTCCAGATGTCTTCTATATGGGGAGCTATCTTTATACCCCGGTGTTTCTTGGATTACTGTGACAGTTGTAGTTATTACTCATTGATTTCTGTAATATTAGTAGAAGGGCTTGTAAGTAGAGCTCTGTTAATATCTCAAAGCATCTCTTATGGACTTTGTTTGTAAGTGTATTCGTGGGTGTGTGGCTGTCTTGAGTATAGCCATAATTTTCATCCTCAGCTCAGTAATGCATAGGAGTCATAGGAGATCATAGGAGGTGTTTGGGCATCATATTATGGCGGCTCTGACATCCACCACATTTACAGTTTGAGGACTGTGAACTGGATCTGAATGAAAGAGAGATGCACAGAAACAATATCTTGTTTTTAGAGTGAGGAAGAGTGTATGGGTACTAATTCTATAGTACTACAGTTCCATCTATTCGGGTATTGTGCCAATGACTACACGACAAACGGGTAATACATATGGTAACCTTAAATGCCTTTGTTTATATGTGCACAAATATCCAAACCACTGTTAAAGAGAAAGATGATCTCCTCACACAGACTGTAATGACAGCAATTGAGATGACATAATGCTGTTATCATCACAGTACGGTCCTTGTTTAAGATCAGAGTAGAAGGAAAAAAAGATAGCAGCTCTGTTTTTTGTTTGTTTTCTTCAGAGCTTCACTTTTCAGGAAGGCAGTTTATCAGAGCACGTTTAAAGTTGTAGAAGTGCATTTGTGCTTTTAATCATTCTTATACTTTTATTTGATGTAAAAGTCAAATTTTCTAATCCTACAGGACAAAATCTTTACATGACAATAGAACGAGAATTGTATTTTGGCATAATCGTATTTACCATTATTGGCAACTTTAGATCAGGTTAAAAAATTAACGAGATGTTACTGTGTATATAAAATGTTAAAGGTTTCCTTTAACATTTAACATTTAATATTCCATAGATTAGATACATACAGTGGAGGAAATATTGATTTGATTCCCTGCTAAAATTGTAAGTTTGTTTACCTCCAAAGGATTGAACTGATTTTAATTTTATGCTGGTTTGTTCTTAATAGAAATGTATTAATTCAGTTCAGATTATCATGCATGAAATAAATCTCTGCATTTCATCCCTGGCTCTCATTTGTTTTGGGCTTTTTATTACATAACAGACCTGATTGTTTATATGGCAATGATGACTTTTAGTCATTGTTAGTGTCTGGGTTTGTTGCTGCTATTTTGAAGTAAGAGCAAATAAAAAAAAATTCGGTCAATATTCTGCTTCTTTCCATTAAAATGAAACTATCATAAAAACAGAGTTAAATAGAGAGTTAATTTCTTTGTAAGTGAGAAAACTTCAGGAGGGAATCAAATAATTATTTTTCCCACTGTATACATAGGAATGGGAATTTTCACATGGATAAAACATTGGCTTTAATGCAGGGGATTATTTGTGGTCTGATTGCCAAAAAGAAGTTTTTCAAATGATTCAAATCTTGCCCTTGTACTTTCTGAGGGGTTTCTAATTATAACTGCAAATATGTATCTGTCCTAAATCCTTGTATCACAATGAAAACTGAATCCAGCACTACTGCTAGTACATCTTGCTTGTTTGCTTTTTGTCAAGATGAGTTTATTTGTTCCCCTGGAAGCTAAACGTCTGTCTTGAACAACATGTAAAAAAAACACACTACATAACACTAAATAATACCCCCCCCCCCTTACTTCACTTTTACATAGTTATAGTTGAGATAATCTCAATTTGTTTTTTCTTGCAAACAGCTGCTACAAGAAACACTAACAAAGATTAAAAGTCAAAATTTTCATATAAACAATCAGGTCTGTTGCATAATAAAGGGCGCAAGACAAATGAAAGCCAGGGATAAAATGCAGAGATTTATTTCATGCAAATAAAGATAATTTGAGCCAAACTTAGAAAGCAAGAGATGGTTAAGAGACAAAAAATGTGAATACAAAAGAAAGATTGAGAGAGATGGCAAGACAGGGGCACACACAGAAGAGAGAGCTGCTGGCGTAATAAAGCAGGCCATTCATCTTGCAGCATGATGGGACTTAATCAAGTTATGATTAATGTGTTACAGCTGCCATTATCTTTTCAATGAAGTCTGTATTCTTCTGTCCAAGCCCCCAAGGTACACAGGAACACACAAACACATGCAAACCACAGCAGATATGGGGGTTTGTCATGTGAGTCATGCACACACTGGAAAGCAGCATACACAGATGTCATGGTACACACTGTGAGTAACAGAAGGCTCATCACGTGCATTCACACACACAGTTGTGTTTTCATATCTTTGTGGGGACATCTAATTGACATAACGCTTTCCATAGTCGCTTACCCCTAACAAAAACCATCAAAAATGAATGCCTGACCCTGACCAAAACTTAACTGTAACTTTGACACTAAAACTACATTTTGAGTTTTCAAAAATTCCTTCAAACCTGTGGGGATGGGGATTTTGTCTCCATAAAGGCTGTTGGTCCCCACAAGTGAACTTTCAATTTTGGTCCCCACACAGATATGCAAACCTGGTATACACACGTGCACATACACAGACAGCAGAGACAACACACAGAAGTACCACACAAACATCCAACGATTTTCAGGTAGACACTGTGCATCATAAAAGATGAGAGTGCACACACAGACACAGAAGTGAGTGATAAGGTGTTGAATAAAAATGGCAGCAATTAATTGCATTTCTTTGTTAGGGTAATTTGATATGCTCCACAGGCTGGGCCCTTAATCAACACCTCAGAATTACTAATCAAAATATTCCTGTCAGACTTGTCTGATAGTTTACTAGTCTGTGTGCTTTCTGTTGTGCATCTCAGTAGCTGTGAGTCAGAATAGTTTGTGAATGAATTTAGTCAAAAAATAGTTTCCAATAATCTTTGTTATTTTTCCATGTGCCATTGTTGTGCTCTGATCTTTGGAGTCATGGGCCATAATTTTTAATGTAACCAATAAATGGTCATACTGTTGTTACATTAGCCTCTAACCTGTTATTTTCTCATATAGGAAATAATAACACAAATATCTGTATTTAATAACCTATAGGTGTGAGCAGCTGTGTTGCAATAAATGTTACCGTATTTCCCGGACTACAAAGCGCACCTGAATATTAGCCGCACAAGCTAAAATCAGGTGAAAATCCTGTTTTGTACATACATTAGCCGCACCTGACTAAAAGCCGCAGGTGTTTCAATGTTGACTTATCATATGTAAGAGAATATGCACAAAGGGAATTGTCAGGAAAGGGATGGCTGTTTGGAGACACACCCCTTTTATTAATATTTTGAAAAACAAGTTATGGGTACATATTTGCATAACTTTTTAGGTATATGTACAAGTACCGGTAATTACAAGTACGAAACATGTACTGTGCTTCATATATGAGTAACAAATGTAGAACATAACAATAACCTACAGCACACCAGAAAAATAGATTCGGACTACCTTTTAGGCTCAGGTGCAGTGACACGGCTTTAACAAGAAGAAAAGTCAGTCATTCACCACCATCTTTCTCTTCTTCCTGCGCACTAAAACCACCAAAGTCCTCTTCTCCAGTGTCGGATACGAACAGGCTCAGGATGGCTTCGTCATCCACTCTCAGCTTCTTTCCTTCGTTGTCACTTTCAAAACCAAAGAAATCCTCGTTGTCAGAGTCGAACACCCTCTGAAGGGCCGTGGCGGTGTCCTCCTCTCCATCATGCAGCATTCCAGCCCTTCGAAATCCGTTGGTGATCATTGATGTTTTCACACTTTTCCACGCTGTCAGATTCCACCGGTGGAGTTGAGCATAACTTGCTTTTCGCAAGTTTATCGCCGCTCATCATCCACGCCTCCTGCTGAACGGGTAGCGCTACTTTAAAGTTTGTTTTTCACGCTACTTGTACGGCACTATGTTGTCTGGCGGATGGACATGTGACCAACATACCACTCTTGAACCCCGATACTGTGTGTCTGATCACATGCCCTTCCGCCAGGCAACGTAGTGGCGTACAAAAAACAAAACAAATCCTCTTACGATATCACAAAAATCATGGACAATCCATAGAAAAGCCGCACCTGACTAAAAGCCGCAGGGTTCAAAGCTTGTGCAAAAAGTAGCGGCTTATAGCCCGACAATTACGGTACTTTTTTTCACGTCACCCTTTCATTTAAGTATATTTTTAGGAAATGTTTTGTAGGAAATGTAGGAAATTCTTTTTATCTTCTAACAGCCAAAAAGGGGCCAAAACAACAAAATAACTTTAATATTTTTAATTAAAATGTGGATAAGTGTGGAGTTTTTAAATATAACCCTTTCAACCTCAGAAGGACTGGTCTTTGTTGTGTTTGTCATGTCACTGTTTTATGGCTTTAAAAATAGCAGAAAAGGTTGGAAACTTCCCATACTGTGGGTTTTTCTAAACTGTTGGATATTATAGAGAGAGATGGATAATGGCGGCCAATTCTCAAGTGTAAAAGAACTAGCTGTGGCACATCCATCTTTGTTAGATTCAATTTGTGGCTGTAAATGGTGGAACTTTGCAGAATTTTTTTTTTCCAAATTTTTTTACATTTGAGGGGCATCAGACTAAGGCAACTGTAAAAGCTTCCTGCAGTTGTTAGACTCATTTCTGCCTTACCTGACAGGCATTTACCCAACACTGCCATTCACAATGACTTACAGTGAGTCCAACACCAACACAAGCTTAACTTTTATGTAAGCCAACATTATGTTCATCCAAGAACAATCAGAATTAAGGACAACATACAATAAATGATCAGAATCAGATTCAGAATACTTTAATAATCCCTAAGAAAACTTTGTAGTGTGCAGTTGCTCCAAGACCATAAGAACAGTAACAGACTGGACTAAAATAAATAATATTACAAAGTCACAAAATTTAAGAAATGACTCTAATATATACAAATAGCTCAATTATAAATATCCAGAATATTACAAATATATATGATATTTTACTCTAAACTGTAAAACTCTACTCATATATGTACGTAAATAGTAAGTAGCCATGAAGTAAAAATGTGGAAAGTGTAAGGTGGAAAGAAAAATCTGAAGTTAAAGGCCTTATCCTGCCCTTGACCTAAACAAAAGCAGGACTTGGCAGCAAAGCTTACTGGTTTATGTTTTGGGAACTAGCTTCCTAAAATGAGACTAGAGAAAGAGATTAAAGTCTCCAAACCAAGAGTAACAAGTATGCACACAGACACAAATGCACACATAGAAGCACACATGAAATCTTGCACATTGCAGTTTGTTGTCCCTTCTGGCACACTGTCTCTTTCTTCTTATCATTTAGAACAATTCACACCCCTCAGTGTATGTACGTGCAACTGTGTGTAAGTATTGTGTTCAAGGGTCTAGTGCATGTGTCTGTGTGTAACTGCGTGTTTCTGCTTTTATGTGTAACGCATTGTGTGAATTGGTGAGTTCGACTGTTTGACAGCTTCACTCCCAGATGAGATGTCTGACACCTCTTCTCTGTCTGTATACCTCCATGAAGACATGTGAAAGCCTGCCTCATCCTGAAAACCCCACTGATACACTCACACTCTTGTTACTAGGTAGATTTTAATGAGTCAACTGTCTTTGTACACAAGTAGTCCTGTCTGTGCTTTCCTGTACAGACAGGATCTTCATTGCTCAGTATCTTTTGACCCCACAGTTTATAATTTGATTAACAACCTTTTACACTGATAACCATTCACTTCACTCCAACTCATTGGATTTGAAATGCAGTGTACTCAAGCTGTTCGTAAACACCGTTTTTATGTTTCAAAAAAACTGCAGTCCATAATAAAATATTTGTGATCAGTGATCAGATTTAGTCCATCAGTTATTCAAATATATTCCATTGGCAGAATTTCTTAATATACAACACAATCATTAAACAGTTTTGATTAATTAAAAACTGAAGCATTGAGGACATTGCTTTATAATAGACTAATAGATAGTAAAGTAATCCACCTTGAGACTAATAAATCCAGAAGAAATCACGTCTTCTGAGCAAGTGTCAATACAGTCAACTGATCTTAGTTGAACTTAAGGGTTGAAAGTAAAGATGTGTTCATTACAGGAATGGATACCAAATGTCTGGAAGAAGACATAATTTACTGTAAAATATCCTTAAATGATAAATACACAGAATGCGAGTCTTGCTGAACTTTGAATCAAATCATTAACACAGATAAAAGTTTCTCCCTTACTAGAGACAGTTGGTCCATTGACATTGAATTGGTAACTGACTTTGTAAGCTAATAAAATTTTATGTTTGAGGCTTTTCATTCCAGTGAGTTTGATTTGGATGTAGCGTTCCCAGCAGTGAGTCAGAAAATCTGCCCATAGCCCAAGAAAATCACAGTGGCTGCTGTCTTTTTTTTAATCTCAGCAGTTGTTCCATTATTCACTGACTACAGGGTGCTTCAAGATGTATCTCTACATGACATTATTACAGCTTGTCTGTCTCCCATTCATCTTAGGATGACACTGGTTTCATTTTACAAATTCCAGCTGAGCTGCACAATAATATGGCAATACCTAAAAGTCGTAGGTTGTCGTTAAACTTTCAATATGCGTAGTTGATGTTGAACTGCTAATTAAGACAGAGGCTCTGTTTTACTTACACGTTTCTCAGGAAATCACATTACGTATGACGTTATGTCCTCATTTTCATGTGATAAAACAGTTGATCAATATCGGCTGGCCGAGACTATATCTATGTTAAAAGAAGAATTCTTTTAAAATAAGAATTCTTTTAACATACACTGGTATTGCTGCATGTCAGCAAAATCTTTCATTCTTTCACACTATAAGAAATATTGTGAAATATCCTATCATAGCTAATAGTTGCAAATGTCCTCCATTTATCAAGTTTTCCAGATCAAACAGTGTTTCTCACACTGCCTCAAAGGGAGAAAAAAGCCTATAATTAAATTTCAGGTAATTGAATATTTCTACCTTCTGAGACATTTGAAACTTTTGGACTCAAGAAATTTAATTAAATCATGAGAAGCTGAACTGTAATTTAGTGTAATTTAATATACTTCTCTTTACTTCTGATTCTGATTCCATAGTTCGTTTTACTCCCTCCCTTTAATATTTAGTTTCACTGAACCTGAGATGCACTATTTAGTCATTACATTGCACATCGGCCTTTTTGCTTATGTCTATCTCAATTTGTGTTTTTGAACTGGTACTCTGTATTCGAGTGCTAACTGCTCTTTTGGGGGTTATTAGAAATGGACTCAATGATTGTGTGGATTCATTTTCTGGAAAGTTGACTTTCTTTACAACCTAAGACATTTCAGTGAGATTGACAATTAGATGGTAATGTCAGAAAACAATGAACATTTTTATTTTATTGTAATATTGTAATATAATTACTATAAATACATTTCATGCTTCTAAAATAGTTTATAATCTCTGCTGTAATACCTATACTTTATTAATACTTTTGCCACATACATATGTTTGCGAACCAGTTATTTGAATATAATTGTATGTACATTCTTCAAATATGAATAGAATAGAATAGAATAGAATGCCTTTATTGTCACTATACAGTTGTACAATGAGATACAGAGCATCTCCTACTCAGTGTAAACATGCTGGGGGGGGGGGTACAGTTCTGCAGCGCTATGTACATATGGACAATACATATTTGTGTACTTTATTTGAGTACATATTTGAGTACATATTTGTGTTGTAATGTATTATTACACTTTGTGTACTTGGTGTCTTTTCAGTTCCTGGATCAGTGCCTATGGAATCTCTGCAGAATACGCCATATGAAGAAAAGATCTTCATGCAGTGGAAAGCTCCCAATGAGACCAATGGAATCATCAAGTTGTATGAGGTCAGTGAAAGACTTCAAAGAACATCAATGGGAGTTTTAAAAATGAGCAGATGCACGGGTAGATAGATTGAAGGAAGGACAAAAGCAAGCGAGGGAGGAAGGAAAATGAAATTTAAACATCCAGTTGCTTACAAAACATCAAACACAAAAAATAACAAATACAGATGTAATTGGGCACACCACAGTAATATTGTAACAGAATTATGGAAAGGTGAAAAACTTGTAGTGATGTAACAGTTTCAAATTATTCTAACCACTGTGCATAGTGTATACTGAAGTACAAGGTACTGCACAAAAGTACCCCAAAAGAAGTGTAAATGTGTAGGGATCAGTGGCTTAGTGCTGGTTTGCAGAGTCCTGCTGAAATACCAATATGTGTCTTTCCCTGTCTCCTATATTAAGATGCTTTAATGATTAAACGTATGAAACACAGCAATTAGTAAAAAAGCAATTCTTTTTTTAATACATGACAACATTTTCTCGAGTATCAGATCTTTACAAAAATCACGCAGGCAAGTTCTGAGTCTGTGGTTGTGTTTTTGTGTTTTATAGTGACAGAGGGGTGCATGATTGTGCATTAGGCAAACTTGTCAGTACGCATTTGTTCATTTGCCTTTAAACTTATATGAACTTCAGTGACACCCCAGTCTAAATACATAGGGTTTAATGTGATATCAGCCCACCTTTTGCAGCTATAGAAGCTTCAACTTTTCTGGGGAGGCTTTCCACAAAGTTAAGGAGTATGTTTATGGAAATTTTTGACCATTCTTCCAGAAGTGCATTTGTGAGGTCAGACACTGATGTTGGACAAGCCGGCCTGGCTCACAGTCTCTGCTCTGTTGGGTTGAGGTCAGGACTCTGTGCAGTCCCCTCTCCACCAAATTTTATACTTGTCACAATACAGTCAAACAAGTACCATTCTTCTGGCATTTAGTTCCACTTTGTCGTAATCCCAGCAGTAGTAGTTTTGAAAATCAAGCGTCTAAAGCAGGGGTCTGCAACCTTTAACACCCAAAGAGCCACTTGGACCCGGTTTCCACGCAAAAGAAAACACTGGGAGCCGCAAATACTTTTTGAAATCTAAAATGAAGATAACACTGCATATTTTTTTTTTTACCTTTATGCTTTGTGTGAACAACTAAAGTAAGTAAGTAAAGTTTATTTATTAAGCGCTTTTCACAGACAGGCAGTCACAAAGCGCTGTACACAAATATTAAAATAAACAATACAATCAATAGACATTATACACAATGTAAAAGATCAAATGTAAATAATGTAAAGAATATAAAATACGTAGATCAACAAAAGGCTTGTTTGAACAGAAAAGTTTTTAACGGCTTTTTAAAAGAATCCACAGAGCAACTAAGGTGTGTTGCTTATGAAATCCATGAAGTGCTACAGAGAAAATTACATTTTATTTATGTAATTAACACATTTTGAACTCTTAAAGAAATATAACAAAAGGAAAAACACCCAGCTGAACTAAAATGATCCAGCAAACAAAAACTGTTGTGAGCCACCACCCTTATATCGCCTTTGGGCTTTTGGAGCCTTGACCTGACTTTTAAAAAATAATTGGAAAAAAAGCACTATGCTGCTAAAAAAAAAAAAAATAGATATTTGCAAAATTCTGCCTAAATATGTATTTTACCTGATTAATGTGTGTGGCGGGGCGTGGTCTGCAGCGCCGCTGCAGGGGAGTCGGACGCACCTGAGCGGCACCCGCAATCACGCCTCGCCGCCTTAAAGTCTGTGCTCTCTATGTTGTTGTGTTGGTATGTGTCGGGCTGTATGCGTACAGCAACCGTGTGTGAAAAGCGGTCAGTAAAGAGATGCTGAAAAGCATGTTAATGGAAACATCGCCGGGTCTGCCGTGATATGTTTACAATAAGACTTATGGTCCCGAACCTCTGCGCACAGTGTCTGCAAATCGGGGCTGTACGAAGTCACTTTCATCTTTACGCAGGACTGTAAGCTGTCATCTGTGAGGCGCGAGCGGTGTTTGTTTTTAACATAGTTCACGGTGGAGAACAGCTGCTGATATAATGTGGATCCAAAGATCCATAATTGGCCTACCTGGGGTCGAAAGTCTCGATAAATGCACAGCGTTTGGGCGGGTATACCGGCTTCCGCGAGTGTGACGCTTATTTTGAGCAATGAAAAAATAATAAGATATAATTTTATTTTTATATTTCAAAATCACAATAATCTTCCAATTTAGAACTACAAGTTAAAAAAAAGAACTAAACACAAATAAAATACACTTCAGCTAAATACCAATTTATTTTCCCAAACCACCCGGAGCCGCAAAATAAAGACTAAAGAGCCGCATGCGGCTCCGGAGCCGCGGGTTGTCGACCCCTGGTCTAAAGCCTAGGTGCCTGTTATTGTTTTATAAACACGCTGGAGCCTTAAATGTCAGGATACTGAATGAAATTACTTAAATGTAAGATACCTTAATTATTTACATATAAAGAAAAATCAATCCTCATTATACTTTCTAAGATGTTTGTTAAATTTGCCAAATACAGCCTGTAGCACATCGACGCTTGCTAACAGGCACAACATTCAAGAGCTTTTACTCCCTAAATGGATATCTTTCTGGAATTAAACCACTGAGTTGTGACTACTGTAAAGCAGAGGGTTGCAAGCATGATCCCAGTTTGAGTCTGATCTTGTGTCTCATTTCACCTTGGCTGACCTTTTTTGCAGCTTTCTCTCTTACCATAGCTACAGAAACAATATTTGGCTTGTTTGTTTTGGACCGAGATAGATAGTGGTTTAAGGAAAGAGAGGAACTCTTTAAAACACATTAATTTGTAAAACTAATTAGATACGTCATGTTTAACGATATGAAATAAGACAAGTTAAGATGAACTGAGAATGAAATATATAATTTAAAAAAAATGATGTTCAGATTAATGTGGTGTTTAACTGAGGCACTCTTCACAATGCAGCTACAGCTGTTCAGATTCAGATTTGTCACTCGTGGCATCCCATTTCTATCTGTCTGAGACTGGCTTGTTGTGATGTGTTTATTTCAGTGCTTGTTTTGTGCTGTGTTGTATATACCAATTCCACCAAAAGGAAAGTATAAACACTTGCGCAATAAGCCCCATCTCATACTGCATCTCAGAGTTTGTGGATGGGGCTGAAGTCCCTAAACGAGGGCTTGAAACCAGTCTAGAAAATGTTGTTTTCTGTAGCATTACGATTCTCTTCATTTGTACTAAGGGGCTATCCCAAACCAAGGAACACCGCCCCAAAGGAGGCTGTCTTTATGCTTTTGGACCTACGTACATACAGTGTATACTGTATGTACGTTTGTACATAAGAATGTATATTATCCATTAAACCGCTGTCTTCAGCTGGATTGGGCTGGAGTATATACCAGCTAAGATGGGGCGAGAAAAGGGATATACCCTAGATAGGTTACTCATCACAGGGCTAACACAAACAACCATTCACAACCCACATTCACACATTTTGGCTTCTGGACTTTTGTAGCCAATTTCAAATCACCAGTTTAACTAATATTAACCCTCTCGAGGCAGGCGTTGCCAATTTGCAACAGTTAAAAACTAACAACCCGATTACCCCACATACATATTTTATGAGTTTTTTTTACTCAGAAGTACCACTGCAGGACTTGGTTGTGCATTAGCAACAAAAAGTTTAATTTGAGCCTGAGAGGGTTAATGTCTTTGGACTGTGGGAGGAAGCTGGTGTACCTGGAAAATTCTAACTCCGCAAATGGATTCAAAACCAGGACTTTATTGCTATTACTAACCATCACACCCCTGTGCCTTGTGCATTCTTCTGCTCCCAAGTGCCATATAGGAGAAAAAAATGCAATAATTAAAAAAAACCTTTTTAGCCGGATGTCTTGTTTGTTTTTCATTCATATGGTCTTATTTTAAAACTAGGTGATACAGGGAAACACAAGAACAGTCTTTTCTCTCTAACCACTGACAGTTCATATTAGTATCAAATATAGTTTTATCCACGAATAATTGACATTTATGACCATAAATTCAGGATTAAATGTAAATTATCACAAAGGGAAAGTAGAAAGTCTAAGTCGCAAGACAAAGTGGGAGAAAGACTCATTCTTTGACAGTCTTTTATACAGTGGTTGGAACTGAGTGAGATAGGTGTGCGTGCGTGTGTGTGTGTGTGTGTGTGTGTACGTTTATTTGGGTTGAAGTTGAGTCCTCTATCTAATGAATTATTGACCCGTTCTTGGTCTATTGTCTGCCTCTTATATCACTGCATCAAGGAGCTACCTCACATCAAGACCTGAAAGGGCCATTATTGTGTGCGCATCTGAAAGAGGGAGAGAATGAGCTACCAAGGAAAGAGATGGTGCTCTAAAAAAGACCAACTAGTCTCCAAATGTGTGTATTAAGTGTATGAGGACTTTAAAGTGTGTAATCCATAAACTGTGAATAAAGGATAGATGTAACGACTGTTACATAGCCCACCAATTAGTGAAGGTCCACATTTAAACACTGAGGAGAGTGTTCTGACCGTCAGTCTTTTAAAAATATATATTTATAAGAGATGTGGGATAATACTGACTGAGAAACTGAGAAAAGTATACCCTGACTTATTGTCTTCTTAACTATAATTAATAAAGACTATAAATCCATCAGAAAAGGTAGTTATTTCACCATAAATCTAGTAACCAGGAGCTTTGTTCTGCCACAGACAACAACACTGGCTTTTGTCTTTATAACCTATACAGAATTTATTTTCACAGATAGTTACAATTTGTTTTTCACCAAAAAAGGTAGAATATTTGCTGTGCAAGTTAGAAAGTCATCTTTCAAGCCGCATCCAGAACAGCTTAATTTTTGTAGTTAGTTGTAAAATCTGTAAATATTAACCACACACTAAACAGATGTTACAGTTATAAAGCTAGGTTGCTGTAGTTTAGATTAGTAACTAACGTATTGTATATTTTAGCTGTAGATTATTCCGCTTGTCTTGCAGATTTACACATCTTGTAACACAGAAGGCAAATCTTATTTTGGGAGCATCTTCCAAAGATATAATTATCCCTATTTTCTCTCAAACCCCTTATATTTACTACCATCAATCTCCAGTCTCTTCTCTCATTCTACACCTAAAAGACCCCTTAGTACCATGTCTGACACTTCCATTAGACCTCAACCCAGAGCCTGAAAAAACAAAACAAAAAAAAATGTCCTCAGTCTATGAACCTCCTTGGGACCATCATCAGTTTCACCTTGTTTGATATTAATGAAATCAACACCAATCTAAGCTCTCTGCCCTCTCTGCCTGGTAGAGGCGGCACGACTCAGCATCATCTGTTAAACATATCAGAGCCTCAACATAATGCGCTGCTATTAGAGATAATTACTATAATTGCAGCTATTGACAGGATTAAAGGCATCATCTGCAACATCTAAAGGGCCTCTTGTTGTGTCCTATTCTGTTCTGTTGTCTCTTGTGTGTTCCTTTTTTCCCCTCTGCGTCCTTTTCAGGATAGAAACCAGATGAATTACACCTAGGACAAAGAGGGGATTGAGGAGTATGGAGAAAAACTGGGGGGTGGGCTCAGGGTAGATTTGTGGAGGTGGGAAATGGTGCAGAGAGATAAGGAGAATGGGAAGAAGGAAGGCAGAAGTGAGAGAGAGAGATAAAGCATTCAGTGAGCAAGTAAAAATCTGACCAGAAGACATAGTTCTTACCATACAGCAAGATTACAGAAATTAATCAGTGTGCAAATATAATCACTCCATCTCTTGTATCTATTACCGTAATTGCAGCTAATTACAGGATTAAAGGACACATCTGGGTAAGATCTAAAGGGATCCCCCACTCCTCCCTCACTCCCTCTGGTGCTCCATTCATTTGAGAAAATGAGAATAATGTCTGGAGAAAAAGGGATGCAAAAAGAAGTGTAATGTTTGGTTGCAGGTGAGGTAGGAAAGGTAAAAATGAAACGGCATATAATTTATTAATATATATATTGCTCAAAAAAAGAGAACATGACATACAATCAAGTGAAAAAGAAAGTTTTTACAGGATTAATGCAAAAACCCTTAAAAAACTCTGTACACCCTGTGATTCAGTAGCTTATAGAACCATCTTCATCTTTAGCAGCAATAACCAACTAAGAAGTAGTTGGTGTGAGGTACTTTTTAATAAAGGTTGTTGTTGTTGATAATCATTTTATCAAATGCATTTGATTACCAGCAATTGGCTGCAATCATCCTGTTAGTTCCTATGGAAGCAGTAAAGATGTACATAGTTTTTCACAGGACTACAAAAAGTCCTGTGGTAAAAAAAAAACCCATTATTGATAATAGTGATTCATTTGTTAAAATGTGTCATTTCCGGTTTTGGACATTAACTCTTAGATCCACATCTAAGAGGTCCACATGTCTTTGCAGATATTGAAATACATAATAACATCAGACTAACTTAATACAAGGTATTATTCTAATCTTCTTAGATTGGTATGGTGCATTTAATTAGCTCTTAATCTGACTATGGTGCTTGTATTAGCTGATATTTATCCTCAGTAAGAGTACAAATTTTCATCAGTCTTTCCAACCATCCCCATGCACTAAGCACAAGAAAAATCCAGTTAATTGGTTATATGTAACCTCCTTTTTTCTAAAATAAAAAAATCAATAAGCAATTTTTGAGCAAGTCGTTTATTTAAGGTCTTTTCTTCTCCTCCTTGGAAGTTTACAGTGAGTTCAATGCTGAAATATTTATTTTATTTTATTTTTTAACATTGATATTCTGAAATTTGCATGGTAAATTTTAATTGGTACTCAGTTTGGTCGGTAGATGTCAGGCAGTTGGATTTTTTTCTGCAATTAGGTTAAATGTTGGAGTCGTGAATATTGGCTTAAAACTGTTAATTTGAGAACTCTTGATGGATTTTTATTTTTAATGTTCTGCTGGGCATGGAAAAAGGCCAACTTAAATACCTTTGAAAAAGAAAGCCAGTGAACAACTGAAGGCTTCCACTGGTTTATATGAATCTATATTTTCCCTGCAACTTTACCAGGCCTCTGTGAGACCTCAGATAATACACAGTTATTGATGGTTACTGAACTGAGCAGAGGTGCACTCAAAAACACACTTGCACACACACAGATCATGGCCCTGTCAATCCCTTCTTTGATTGCCTCATCAGACCATTCAAGCATCACTGGTCCTCTCTGCTAGTCCTCACCTCCCTGCTGGTCTCTGCAGAGTTATTTCTGAACCCCTGCTTGTTAAACAGATGCTGGTGCTAACATTGATTAGAATCAAGCAGAGTAGCAAATCACGGTTTGACCAACTAGCAAGTGAGAGCATTTTATATTTAGGTCTAATATGAAATGGAATATATATATATTCCATCAGTAGTGAAGAAACAGTTTGTGTTTCAGAATTACAACCTCCTAGAAAATGCTTCAGGTATATGGATAATAAAAGTTAATATGGTTCCATTTCATTTTCTTAAAATTAATGTCAAGCATTAATTGAAAAGCTACTAATTAATACATTTAATTAGTCCTTAACAGCAGAAACTGTAGATCAGAAATCAGTCATTATGCATTCTTTTAAAGGCAACAATAAATGTATCATGACTGCCCAACTCCATGCAATGATGCATTTCAGGTCTGACCCACATTCCCAAAATCCATCTGCAAGATTGGGGTAAGAATATGAGTGTTTCCTGACAAACCTCTGAGTTGTTTAATCCAACACACCGAAGAAATTGGTGACTAGTATGGTATGTAGTTATTCTTGTCTGGTCCTGTGTGCAAATAACTTTACCTTCCAACTCTCTGCGGATAGAGGTTTTAATCAATCACAAAAATAAATACTGGCAACCAGTCTGGCATTTAATTCAGTTAGTTACTCTGTTCCAAGCTGTGGATTTCTCTAGATACAGCTGACCATGTAGTACAGTAACATTCTCTCCCCATATTGCTGTTTTCTGAACAAAGAAATGATTCCTTCTCATTAGGAGAACATCAGTTGCATAGCATGATCTTGGTATTCGTTCTCTCTACTATTTACTGAGGACCAGTTGATGCCATATCAATAAGTGCATGTAAATTCTCCATTGGTGTTATCCTCCCCAGTATCGCACCAAAGCATGTGACAGATCTGCCACTCCCCTATGATGTCAGTGTTGTGTTTTTTCCTCAAATAAGTTTAAAAGAAATGGACGTAATACAAACAATGGATGTAATATACTTAACAATTAAACACATAGCGAAGACCCAAGTCTCCTGTAAAAGTGCAACAAACCCCATGACCTTTAAATACGGGGTTTTATATTAATTCAGCAAACTTTCATGCGTATTGTTGAAGCCACCACCCTCAGTTATTGAAGCGAGAGTGGCCTCCCACTGACCCACCAAAGTCTATAGAGGGTCTCTACCTGGAGTATCTAATGAGTTATAACAGCTATTTCTGCTTAATATTAATAATATTCAAAGCAGCCTATAAATGAATTCAAGAAAGAAATGAGTGTTCTGACATAAATGACTAAATTCTGAAAATCATATTCAAAATTACAGATTTTGTAGAAGAAATACAACAACAGTAAAGGAACAATCTGTTCATTTTGCAGCAAAATTCATTGAAGTCATAGTTGCCTAGTAATTCTAGACTTTGAGTTATGACTTATGCCATAGAGCATTTAATATAGAAGATGAAAAGACAGGTTAAGGGAAACTGTTCACACACATAAATGCCCCAGGGCTGCCTTGCATTCTTCTTTTTTCCCACACGATCTGAAGTATTTCAAAAGGTGAGAAGTATGGGAAGGAAGGGAGAAAGAAAAATGACAAATAAATTGAACAAGCATGCAGATCTTAATTTTTTCCCCCCACTTTCACAGTGTAAACAGAGCCAGAATCAAGACATAAATGCTAAAGAAGCAATCTCATCTAAGCCATTAACTTCTATCCATCTTGTGTTTTACCCTTATCTTTTCTCTCTCTCTCTGTGTATTGTTTTTCTTTTTTGTCAATAATGGGCTATATTTAGTGTAGCTTGAAAGTCCTTAAGCTGATGACCCCATTTACTCTGTCACACTGCCTGTCTGGCCTGTAGGGGTATGGCCTAGTATCACATACACCTTTGTCAGTCTATGTGCCCTTCACTACACTGCATGCAGCCTCTTTTCTTTTGCATGTGTGTGTATTTGAAATATTTATTATTTTTATGATTTTACTTTATCATGGTGATAGTCACACCATAACACTAAATATATATATATATAACGAGAACATATATCCCAATTTGTCACAGTTTTTCAACTGCATATTCATGCCCTCAAACTTTAACTTTGTCCTTATCTGATTTATCCAGTAAGATAAAGTTATCTCACTAAAAGCTGCCATAAATGTTGCAGTGATGGAATCAGACATATCGGTCTGCAACTGAATGGGGTCATCTTTGCAATTAAATGCAATCTATTTATGATAATAGAGCAGTTTACTGTATTATCAGATAAATGTGCTGTCTACATAGACAGAAATGCACATTTAACCATTGTTTTTCTGTCCAGCAACCTTCCTGCACTATAGGATTATAACCAGAACACAACCAGTCGAATGCCCTTGAGTTAAGACTCATTCTGACTGATGTCAACATATTGGCAGGTCTTTGTATTTATAGATTAGATAGCAATTATTCGCAAACCTCACTCTCTCTGGGAGTGATTGCAGTTTGCCCAAATCAGACTCTGACTGTTTGCATCAGATTGCATTCTGTTGTGCAACCTATGCAATTACTTTGTGATCAAAAGTGGTTGTGAGCATGCAACACCCTCAGGCTCTGAGCAAACTTTTAGTCACCACAAAATACAAGAATATGAAACAGAACCCCCACAATCACTAGAAAGCCACTGATTTTATTTTATTTATTTATTTTTTGGTTGATACATGAAGGTTATTGTCCTATAATTACTCATGTGAGTATTTTTACACTAGGTGTGTGTTCGGTGTTGGATTGTTTTTTGGTTGAACTGAGTTAATGTGTGTTTGTTTGGCTAATGTTATCTCAAGATGGTGTTACATGAAACGAGCCCTATAATTGATAGTATTCTCAAAGCATTTAAATAATTTTATTATTATGATATTTCATGTCCCTGTATCAATACAATATCCCCATGCAAAATATTGCAATATTATCCTGTACTATTTTTTTCCCATCCATAGTGTTCAGTATCTTCCATATCCTCTAAATCCATGAAAATAAGCAACTTGAACTTTTGCACTGATAACTAATTCATATACAACAGCAGTATAGGAGAGTTTTCCAGTTTAACTCTTTCCCCCCCCCTTTTTTTTAGTAACTAAAAATCCATGTTTTGTTTATTGAAAGACTTGGGTTTTCACTTTTATTAAAATGTTTTTTTTTTTTTTTTTAATTTAAATCTATCTATTCAGGATAGTCAGCAACAGTTTGAACTGCACTGTTCTAAAAAAGTGCTACATTAAAAATGTAGGGGTCATTGAGCTCCAAAGCCAGTGGAATAATTTTATCATCATGTCAAAACAATATGTCTAGTAAAAAATGAACCAAGAAACTTTAGCATTAAAACTAACTGAGCAAAAAACACATTAACGTCAGGCAACACAGTAAGCCTATCTAAGCGTACCATGCAGGCCTTGTTGCTACACAGCTACTCCTTTAATACTTGCACACTTCCAAGATAAATGAAAGTAAATGTCCCAAAACCAAAGTCTAAGTAATTATAAGTAAAACAGTAAACTTTGTTGGAAGTAGAGAAAAACTTTAGATAAAACAACTGCCAAAAAAAATAAATCCTGTTAGGCTTTGAGTGAGGTTATTGGCAAAGCAATGAAGCAATGTTGTCTGCTATTTTCTACTTTGGGGAATTTTTTTTCATGTTTATATGCCCCTAAATAATACAATTACAGGTATTGGTGATAACGTGTAATTACAATAATTAGGGGTGTCGTGATATACCAGGACTTTTGATAACCAATAAATTTATATTGCATTCAATGTTAAAATACTGTAAACAATCCACCAACAGCATAGACAGTTTATCATGGCTCTCTTTTTTCCAGCAACTCCACTTGAGCCTCAGCTTATCAACACATTTTATGGCCACCTAAATGGCATCAATTATCTGTTGCTGCTGTAACTTCTGTCATACATTGGGAGATGGATGGATTGGATAGGTTGGATGGGTTGTTGTCCCACAATAGCCCACCCAAGTTAGACAGAGTCACTGACACGAGTGAAGTTAAGCACTATGGACTGTTCATTTTATTACTCTTTTCTTTCTGTTATTTGCTGCCACTCCTCCCCTTTTTGTCTCCTTTCCAAGGATTTAACATGAAAACCTGTAATACTAAACTACTGTGTTCTGTGTTAAAAAATTTTTTTTGCATTATTAAGGATAATTTTAAATGAGCAAAAAACCATTTCGATTGTTTCGACTTTCTAACAAAAAGATTCAGAAAAAATGTGTTACAACAGAAATAGGTGTGATTCCAAAACTAATTCTGTATATATTTTAATTAATTCAGTTATGTCACACTAAGTTAATTAAAAAGTTGAAAAAAGTAAATTAAGTAAAGTATAATTGAACCTTTTATTAAAAAAATATAAATTAGTTATAGAGAACATGCTACAACACAATTCCTTTTTTGCACTTTTAAGCTGTCTCAAATGACTCGCTCCACATTGTTGACCTCAGGGCATTTGCATCCATACCATCTGCTGCCAAACTCTTTGTTCTTCGAATTGATAACAGTGGTTCTTTGGGATCTTGTATTCTCTATGTTTGTATTTTGCATGTTATCACAATGAGATGCTGCAGTCTAACATCTTACGATTATAAACAATAAAAAAAAATACATAACAAAAATAAATGTGAAATAAAGGAGTATCAGTAAATGTAGATCTATAAAAATGTACTGAAACTGTGAAGTAAGATCACTTTAATCTGTCTCCCTGTAGTCAAAAAGAAGAGGATTATATATTTAGTCGCAGTAACACAAACACACACAGGCATACTGTCTCATACACACACACAGGCCTTGCACAAGGGGGTAATAGTCAGAGAGGATTATCCATCCCCCATCGCTACGCAGGATTAGGTGCAACCTTCTAATCTCTCAAGCATTACGACTTCCTGATGTACAGCCAATCAGGGCTACAGTCCCATTTCTCTAGCCAATCACATGCTCCTCAAGAACCCCACAAGTCAACTCAAACCAGCTCCTCAGTTGGCAATTACAAGTGTTTTGGCTCCCTTACTTATGAAAATTTTATTCTCACTTTTTAATATTTTACTTATTTTTTCTCGCATATTAGCTCAGCTGTGCACACCTTTGCTATAAATGTAATGTTTTATGAATGTTACTGTAGGCAGTGTTTACTAAAAATTCACAGTGATCACATTTAATAATTTTAACAAAGACAGTCTGTATTTTTAAATTAAGTTCATATTTGGATGGACCTGAACTGCGAGGTGTAACAACCAATAGCTGTCCAAATCTAATGGGGAAATCTGATGGGGAAAATTGCCAGACTTTAGAAGCAGTTGCAAGATAAAGTGACTGATAAATGAATCCAGAACTGAAATTGGTATTTTTGCGTTATATTATACCAGAAAGTCTTGTTTAAGTCAGTGTACAAGAATTTGCCATGTTGTTGATGTAAATAAATTTGTTAATTTTATCAGACAGTTTGTACTTTTGTAGACCGAATATGGTGACATAGGCTACCACACAGCTATCAGGTGGGCAAAGGACTTACAGCTTTGAGTATAGGGCTAAAAGCAGGATGTTTTTGTGACGCTCTCAGATGCAGAATGGATGGAAGATCTTTGCATTTGCTGTTGATGTGACTGTTTCTTTAAAGCCAAATGTGAGGTCACATTTTTACTGACCTGCCAACACTGAATATGTTAGTTCTCTTTGGATCTAAATTGATATATAAACAAACATTCTCAGTGATGTAATATGCCAAATCCAGACACAGATTCTCTCTCAGTGATAATCATGTCTATTGTACATTTCATTACCTAATTGTAATTACGAGTAGCATTTTATAAAGAGACAAAATTAAAACTGAACAGATTTGAGGTCAGCTTGGAACAACCCAGTGTGTCAAAAACATGATTTTAGTTCAGTTTATCCACACACTTAGTTTCTCATGTGACCCCTTGGGGAAATTAATTGCCCTCCTTCGATCCAAAAGAAGAAAAACCAAACTTGAAAAAAAATGATGAGCTTATCACTAGTCTGTTTTTCACAGTTATAACTTCTTGGTGTTTAAAAAAAATAGCACAGCACACAACACATTTCGCACTTCAGTCATAAATCACTGTCAATCTGTGGTGAATATCGTGTCAGCAAATGATTTTTAATGTAGGAATGAGAGCAGAAAAAGCATTTGTTGTCTACATTAACATCTAGAGGGAGAGTGCTCGCTCTGTCACTTATCTTATCTCGGCTGGCGGGAAGTTGCTGTGTGGCTGTCAAACAGGCATTAGTGGGATGCCGATTCAGGCCGTTTCCTGTCAAACTGTCACCACTGGCTGATTTTAATGCTCCATCTCTGATTGCTTCTTCTAGAGTGAACAGAATTCTGCTCTTTGATACTTTTGTGGAGCTGGTAGTATTGATTTTCATGTGAACTTTTGGTCGACAAATGAGAGGATAAAAGAACATTTCAAGGCTCTTGTATTCTGTCATGTGTTAAATTATATACTCCCAGAACTTTTCACTCTTGCCTTCTGCCTCTTGACTGATTGAGCAACCCGATTAAGCCATCCAGACCTTTTTAGTGATTAACAGTTCAGTTCATTTAATGTATTATTTGTCTACTGTTTGTCTCTCATATAGTTCTCGGTAAGACCTGCTAGATGGAAGATTTATCAAGCTATATTTTGCCCTCAGCTTGGTCTATTCTGCTTATCTTTCTCTCTCTCACTTGTGTTATCAAGAGCCAGTGACAAAAATAGAGATAACACAGCTAGGAAATATTATCGGACTATTGTCTGTAGCTATTTCTATCTCCAGTTAGCTTATCTATTTGGCAACAATTGAAAAATAGGACAAGGAAAACAGCAAACATCTCATTCCCATTTGTGTTTTTTATTTATGCATACATATTAGGATGTGTTCATCTCTCTGTGTGCAGGCATTCATTTGTGGATTATATAAGTCTTTGAATTTGTACATCTGTGTGTGTGTGTGTGTGTGTGTGTGTGTAGTGTGTCTATCTTTGTATTAGCATTTGTATTGCTTCTGTGTGTGTAGTGACCCAGAATGTCTTGACAATATAAAGTCATGAGCTGGAGATGAAGGTCCCAAATGAAAACTTCAAAAAGCAGAGATGCTGAATCTTAAAACAATAGGTGCAGCCTAACTCTCAGACTGACGCAGGGTGTGTCAAGTTACACACTAAAGGAGACGACGTAAAGATTTTTTTTTTTTTTTAAGTGTTAATCTATTATAACCATAGGGAAATCTATTAAATGTTTTCTTGTTATAACTTCACATTGTGAAGGTGTATAGCTTGGAAGAGTTTTTGAAGGCTTTACTATTTCGGCAAACCTCTTTGAATTTTAGAGATCAAACGCCAAGTGTGGGATAGATTTGTTTTTAAACTAAAACATATTTTTTCCTTTCTTCATTCATTCTTAACAGATTTTAAAAATTATACTGAATTTCCACGCAAACCATTAGACACTGTTACTTAACTTTCAAGCATCAGCTAACGGAATGAGGCACCTGAATACGCTTTTTTGTGACCTGCATGAACTGCAGGAGTAAAGAGCTGTTATGCAGTCACATAACTAGATAAAAAGGTCACTGACTAAGGTTTTAGACAATATCTTGGAAATTAATGTTTCAGATTATAATTAAGTGAATGAAAACTGTTTGTTGCATGGATGTTAAGTTATCTTAAAAGTCAAAATTATGGTTCAGTCGTTGATCGGTAGGGCTTCATAGATTGGGTCCAAGCAAGGAAGAGTTGTGATTCATTTCAGTCATTGTCCTTTAAGGTCCAAGCCCACAGAAAGCTGTATTGCCTTTGTTCTCTTTGTTAGCACTCTGCACTAACATGCTCTGCTGTGACTAACTTCAACCTTTTAACTTGGTTAGTGGTAGGTACCAGCTAGTGGATCTTCTGCGGGATGTCGCCTTGTTGCAATCGGAATTTATTTTGGTGTGTCTATTTGCAGAGCAAACGGCCTCTGCCAGTAAAGTCAGAGCAGTAAAGAGCAGTCTTCTCACCTCAGAAGTGGGAGCGGAAAAGAAACCCGGAACAATGGCCAGCTGTGATTTTGTCTAGCTGGTAAAAGGTGTCACTTTACAGATGCAGGAGGTGGCCTTTCACCTCCTAGGTCCACAAGGTAGTATTTATAGCACACAAATGAATGGAGCCATTGCCTTCGTCATAGCTCCTACGAGCGATACAAAAGAATCCGCAAATGGCAAGAACAGGTGCATTGCGTGCCATCAAAATGTTTGTTAATGTGTAAAGCTGCAGTGTAGATAAAACAGAGTTTTACTGCTGCAATCCATGGATCTGTATAAATAAGTTCTAACAAAGCAGTGGAGAAGGGGAGGTAGATCTAGGCTTACCAGTTTAGAAGAAACCAGAAATGTTCAAGTGAATTGTTCATGACTATATCAAAAAGGGAAAAAAAGCAATGAAATACTTGCAGGATACAAGGTTTATTTATGTATACAAAATGCTTGTAGCAGAGATGTGAAAATCCATTAAAGTAAATAAAACAGAGCAGAAAGAGCAAATACCTCACATAGTCTGTTCTTAATTCAACAGGACAGAGAACACTGACGCTAAGATGGTGAAGAATGAAGACACTGCATGTTCTCTAATAAAAAAAACAGGAGCACAGAGAACAAGAATGGAAAATAGCAAAACTCAATAGAAATAGCATTCTAGATTGCACAAAGGCTCTTCAATAAACGTCCTTTATTTTCATAAACCTTGGCCGTGATTCCAAAAGCTGCAGCGAGGCATCATTACACCCACAGTGTGTTTGTAGTAGGCTTGACTTCTGGGTGGAAGTTATGACTTTTAGTATTCACAAGCATTTGTCTTCTGTGTTTGTTTGGACAAAATAAATACAGTATTATGTTACCATGCAGTGCACAGACACACAAACACCTGCACAAATCTAAAATTACAGGGAGGGATTTCAATATAAGATGCTCTTTTAAATGGTTTTAGACAAGTTGGTGACAAGTTGTAAAAAATACTTTTTTACTTTGTGATATAAACGTAATATCAAATGTTAAAAACTCATAAATAAATATTTAAAGCATACAATCTTTAGCTACAATTAATAAGCAGTTTAAAAAGAGTGTTTCCCACTTTAGAGTATTAAGATGGGTATTTATAAATAAAAAGCCATACTGCTCCTTATGACTACAGATTAGAATGTTATTCTCAATTAGCACCCAGAGGGACATTTGCTAATGTGCCGCTTGGGTAAAGAGCTGTGGTAATCTCTTACAAGTTGTAAACACGAGCACATAGATCTGGATGAGTTCAAACTTTGGCTAACAATTGCCAGTTGTTGCTATGTAAGTGATTAGCTAGCAACCTAAAACAGCTCAGTTAAATTGACCAACTTTAAGGAGCGGGTATAAAGTGTATGAGCTTGATTGGGATGTCTAACCTGAGCATCTGACTTAGTGGAATAATGATAACAAGTGTTGCCTTGAACTGACTCAATTGAGGCAGTTATATTACTAGTCAATCCCATTTGCATTGGAGCCATTCAAGTTTACCAGAGCTTGCTGCGCTACGATTAATTCACAATTCTCTTGCATACAATGCATTGCGTTTTGGTAAATGTAGCATAGTAAGCCCACAGCTTCGAACATTCTGCTCTGACTGTATAGCACAGAATGTAAATGCACAGTAATTTCAATGTTAATCTGCTTACACTGGTAGCTTCATCAGTATTTGGGGTTAGTTAGGAATTTGAAAAGGTCACAAAGAATAAATCTTTCAGAAATCCTGATAGCAGAACTATAGTTATCAATATTTCCATGTTGATCAGTCTGGAACTGATACCAATGTAAAACCCACCCCTATTTATGTGTTCCTGTTCTATTTTCCTCACCTTTCACTTTTCCCTTCTCCTGTTCCTTTGATCATTTCCTTCCATTTCTACTTTATCATCTATTTACCATTCTCACTTTCTCCTTTCCTACCCACTAATTCAATCACGCACTAACTCACACATATGTCTGCCTTCCCTCTGGTAAGTTATCCCTCAAAGACACACACTCTATTACCCAAGATGCACTGCCCCGCTGCGCGCCTGCCTTTTCATTGGCCAATAAAACAACCTGAGCTTTATAGCTCTACCAATTCCAAGTACATCAACTATAAAGGGAGAAAGAGAGAGAGTGAAGAATGATGAGGAAAAACAAAGAAATTTTGAAGAAAAGGGAGGAAGAGAAAAAGAAAAGAGTGGATAGAAAGAGGAAATACCCTGTAAAGGGTAGAAGACGGAGAGAAAGCAAGAGTCTACTGCTCAATATGGAAAGAAATGTGAGTGGGTAAGATGAGAGAAAAAGAGAGACGGAGAGAGCATAAAGCCTATAAAAATATAGAGAGCCATTCATGACTTATAAAATAACAGCCATCGATGTGCAAACCAAAACTGCAGCGTAGATGAAAGAGATGATATTTTATTGTTCCAGCCCCCAAGTCCCAGCCTGTATAAATAGCTATTGATTCACCATGTTTTATTCAGCCAGCCAGGCGAACTTTCAGGCCTGGGAGACGTCAGCCGGTTGTTGAAGGCAAAGCTGCTGCTCTGTCTAGGCTTTTTCTGCTGCGTTTTAGACTGTTATCTTCTATTGGCTAAAGGTTTTGTCCCAGGTTCCTCGATCTGAGAGGCACTTTAGTCATCTGTCTGGTTTGTAGCAGGGGAGTAATGTGTCGGGAAAGTGGAGAAGAAAACTTCTTATCATTTTACCATCTCAGGTCACTGGCAATAAAACTGACGAAAAAACAAAAAAAGAAGGAAGACTAGTAGAAGCATTGTTTGTGGCTTTAGGCTCTTATTTCAACTTTGGAGGGTTTTGAGGTAGTTCGATTTTAGCCAGAAAAGAGCAGCAGCCTCCAAATATCTAGACAAGGTAGAGTTTCAGTCTCGCATTAAATTCACAATAGAAGCAAAGAGCTACTGAACATAATGGGAACATTTATTCATGTCAGACCTTCTGATCTCTTTTCTAACTATTGCTATCCATAGGAACAGCTTTTCACTAGGGGACAGTGGCAATCCCAATGCATCAAATAACGCAGACAAATGAGCTCAAACTAACTATGAATCTTTTTTCTGCTTATGAATAACATGAATGTACTGTAGCTCCTGCACCATCATATGTCCAAGTCTGGGGCAGCCATTCTATTTTCTCACATATTTACATGGTCTCCCTTACTTTGCGTCTTTCCTGTCTTCTGCTCTGTCCTGTCGTATGTCCTCACTCTTTGCATTTGTATTTGCTCCAGCACATCCATCCAAAGTCACGTATTCACATATCAGTACTACAGCCTGGGGCCTAGTTGAAGTGATGCACCCAGCTGTCAATGCCTTTGATTTGACTGTTAATGGGCTGACGTGGACCACCCAACGTCCATGATTTTGAATTCCTGAATTCGTCCTCCAACAAATGTGCTATTTCACTCTAACACACTCCCATGCACACTCGAAGCTACCCATTTTCCCTTTGTGTCTATCCACATCACTTGTTTCATTTCATGTCCTTGCTTTCTTTTCCTTATTCATTCTTGTTCAGTCTTGTTTTTATCTTCCTCTTTATCACCGTTATTATTTTCATCGTTGTGTTCTTTTTTACTCACTCCCACTAATCTGCTTTAAGTGTATATCAATGCAGTATTCTCATTTTAAATTGAGAGTAATGGTGCTAAAGATTATCAATACATTAAATTAAAACCCTTCCTGGAATCCATAATCATCACTGTTTGATTGCGCAAATGTGTTTGTGTCTAAATTAGCCTATCATCTATTCATTGCATTTCTGTGTTCCAAAACTTTATGCTGTTTCCAGTTTGTTGTCCACCTTTTTCTTTGTTTTCCACCTTTTCACTATACCCCTTTGTGTCATTCTGTGCTGTTCATTCTGAAATATGACATATTGTCTTTAGTCCTGAATGCAAACCGGAGAGGTCATAGTCATGTTGTTCCTCCAGAACAGTTCTGTTGTTTTTTCCCACTGTCTCCCTCAAAATGTTTTTATTCTTACTCAGTTATTTCTGTGTATTATGCATCTCTTAAGGATATTTCTCCTTGTTAGTTAATGTATTTGGTAACTTTTCAGTTGATGTGAGTCATTTAGACATTTAGTGATGTGATCTTTTTCTGTTTTTGTAGCCATAGCTATGATGCTATGATGCTGTGATGCACTAATGGTGGTGGGAAAGTTTTTCTTTGACAATTTGGGGTTGACCGTGTTTGCCTTTACAGAGCATTTAGTCATGAAATTGAAAAATTAGAAGACAACTAAAAGGAAACAGGAGCCTTTCTAGGTGAGGTAGCTCTGCAAGTTGGCAAAAGATTGTGCATTGGTTGCGGTTTCCACCTCACCAAGTGCCTTATGGCTCACTCGTTTTGTTGTTTCTGTCTCTCTGGTTCAGTCTCCTGCTCTACCTGCCTCTTTGTTTTCACTTTCACACTTTATCCAGTATGTTTTTTCACACTTTGTGGCTAAAGGACAAACAGATGTGTACTCGGACAAGCACTTACACACAACCACAAAGTGCTGAAATGTGTTTGGAGTTGATTTGCTTTTAATGTGTTTTTTCCCACCACTCAATAATCTTTTGTACTGACTGTCATTCACAATGACAGCTGTCCTCCTGTGTTTTATCGTGCGTGTTTGTGTGTGCCCATGTGTGCAGTCATTGATGGTTTCACAGTGTGGAAACTTGCCAGTAGCAACACCACGACAGACATTGACAGTTCTTTTAACAGAAGAACTATTTTAGTGTTTCTGCCAGTTTAATGGTTACGGGTCAATTTGCTCAATTTGTTCCAGTCTCAAAGTGGAGATCGTGGAGAGACACACAGACCTATTGTAAAGAGCCATCATCTCTTGAACTCCAAAAAATGATTTGTACTGCATTTAGCAGACAATTTAATAACTGATGATTGATTTACTGGATTTTTTAGATGTGTCTGTGGAGGTGTTTGGAAGACGGTGACTCTGAATTTAAAGCTTACTTTCTTTTGTTTTGTTTTTTGTTTTTTTGTGATTTGAAGATTAAAAAATAGAAGAAAGAAAATCAGTCTATTTTGATATTCTTTACAGGTTAAAATTACTGTTTATACCATAACATATTTTACCCTCTAAGACTGTACTTAAGCTGGCATTTTTGAAATTAAATCAAATCAAATGAAATGTCTAATGGGAAAATTGAACATTCATGTTGACAAAAGAATGATCACTGATTGCAATTCCCCTCAGGCCATGTAGCATTTATAGCATTTTTCATTTTATTGCTTGGTTGTACAGCCAACTGTACACCAGCTGTACATCAGTGAATCCAAAGGATGCTGTTGCATGCCTGCGTGTACAATTAGATGAACGCATAAATGTGTTCTTTTTAAATTTTGAAGCATTATTCAACCGAACCAAACTACTTATGGATAAAAAAACGAAAACAGATATTATTGATTGAAATCAAGCATTACAAAAATTGGTTTAAACAAATTGATATCTAAAACCTCAAGTGCAACGTTGAACCAATCCTGCTTGTTCCTTCCTTTAAAAAATAAATAAATAAAAGATATTTCAGTTATGTTAAAATTAAATGAGCTATCACTTGTTTATTTAAATTGTGTGAGTGAAACAAATGTAAACAGATGAATAAATAAAGCTGAATTATGTAAGTGCATTTAAATGTAAAATTTTCCCATCTACCTCTAGATTACCTATAAGGCACTGAGCTCCTTGGACCCCAGTGCTGATCTGACAACCCAGCGGGGACAAGTTTTCAAGCAGAGGAATGAGACCCACCATCTGTTTGTTGGGCTGTACCCGGGAACCACCTACTTCTTCACCCTTAAAGCATCTACCAACAAGGGCTTTGGTCCGCCTGTCACTACCCGCATAACCACCAAGATTGCAGGTAAACATTACTGTTAGGTGTTATTTGCTTCTTAAAACATTAATGCCACATACAGACAGTAAAAACGTGTTTATTAGACAGCCTGTGTGCTGACATGTCAGTCAGTTGCACTATAAATAAGCGTTTTAATTTGTGTCTCTCTTTGTCTGAATGACCATTTGGTTGTTCTCCCATCTGGCTTTGTATCCCCCTGTTTGTGTCACCAGCCTTGGTCCACAGAAAATGTCAGTCGCCGCACAAAAAAAGGAAAAACAATAAACTTTTGTGGCAAGAATTGTGAAGTGCCCTCATATGTTAATACAGCTCTTTATTCTTGAATGAGAGAACATTATCATTTCAACTGTTTAGAGAAGGCTATGCTGTGATGCCCAAATGACAGAATGACTGATGCTAAATAAAACCCTTCAGCTCATTCTTTGTTATCTAAATCTCTCTGTGTGCCTTTCTGATTTCACATTTTGCCTTTTTTTTTTTCTCAACAATTCTCCTGTAAGCCCTTTACAAATCTTTTACTGGATTGTCTCTCCTTTGTGGTTTGTTTGTTTAGCTAATTAGACCTCATTGAGGCAGTTGTGACCTTTGAAAAAACAAAAGAAAACAGAAAGCTCTGAGGAGACACTCCCTGTAAGTTTGTGCTAAACCAATAAACTCTTATGGTTACAAGTCAACTTTATACAGAAGGAACTCTGAATAAGTATCGCATTACTGAGAATAATTTTAATTTAGGAATGAATACAAAAGCTGCAGAGTAAAATATGAACATTTAGAAATATAAACCACTCGGTATTTCACTGAAAGCTTGTCACTTCCACATTTGTCAGTCTCATTACATAGTTGACTAGCATACATAGATCTTGTGCTTTCACTTTGTTCCAAAAGAGGCTCTGTATTCAAACCACTTCATATTCATTCACTTATCTGTATTCAGTCCTGGAGTCTGTTAAGTGCCACAACAAGTGTCCACTCTTTTACTAAAAAAAAGCAGTGTGGTTTATAAAAAATGTGGCCTGAAATTGTTTTCTGTTAACGACGCTATTCGACTTAGTTCAATTCCATTCGGTTTTATTGATATAGCGCCAAATCACAACAGCAGTTCTTTTAAGCTCTTTATATTGTACAGTAAAAACCCTACAATAATACAACCCAACAATAATACAGTAAACTACAATATACACTAGCGTGTGTTGACAGTATACACGTCACTTCTATTCCCTATAATATAAAAAAAACCCAAAATGTGGGTTTGTGGCTTAAAGTCAAGTGCGAATATACCACTGAATCCAGACTTGTCGCAGTGCTGCTGTACACGATGAAGTCCTGACTGATCTAGAAGATGAATGTGTAATGTGTTAACAGTATGTTTTAAGTGTTGTCCTATCTGTCAACACCTACAGTGATTTTTAGCGTGACCTTTCCACCGAGCCTCTGTTCTTCCATCATCCTTTCAAAACTTAACAACACATTGCCAAGAGGAACAAAAAGGAAATGTGGTGCCTCCACACATAACAGATGTGTCTTCTTTCAAATGTCACGCCATCACCAATCTTTATTATCTCGTTCAGGAGCTACAGGATGAAGAGATTTAAATTAAATGCTGCAGACACATAGAGATGGATGGACAGAGTGGCGAGGGTAGGATTCATGCTAATAACCTGAATGCCATACCAATCAGGAAAAAAAGTGTTGATGTTCTACTCAGACATTTATATGCTGCACCTCCAGTATGAGGGCATGACAGATGTGAAATTAAAATTTGAGTGTAATAGAATAGCTGTGAAGCCCTCGGCGGTGAAGCTTACGTCTACTTTTTCTTTATCGTTATACATCCTGATAATATCACTCTTGTTGAGATATACTGTAATGTTAAAAAAACAAAACATTTCATAGCAATTTAGCATTTACATGTTTTAAATCAGGGATTCGACATACACATGGGAGGGTGCTTTTTTTCTTCCGTTGTTGACTCAGAGGAAATATAGCTGGCTTTGCCATATGCACGTCCGTCTTTGTCAGTGACGAAGAAGTAGACCTCAAAGGTTGGGTTTTTTTAGACTTCTTTTTTTATTCAAGTTACATTTAATAGTTACATTAACCCTTTAAAGGCCAGACCATAAAAAATAATAAAAGAAAATTGTATTTGTATACTACCACAAAGGTACTAGAATGCCTTTCTGGTAGTATCTTGCAAAGCACTGTTGGTGTGCATATAAGTCAAGAAACATATTGTATTTCTGCGATTTTATACCTTTACAAACCCTTTGTACAGAGTTACTTTTGGGATTGGTATTGGGATGTATCGCTATTTCTAAAACATGTGTCATTAGGAGGAGGATGATTGTTGGTCAGCTAGCATGTTCACTTGTTTCAAATTGCAGTCAAACCCTTTTGAGATATTGGTTTCTTGTTCAATAGGGCACAGTCTCTCGTACAGACAATCCATCAGTCTGAGATGCATAGGTCAAAGATATATCCAAACAGTGATATATCTTCTTTGCTAGGGTCTTGTACATGTGTATGAGCATGCTACAAAGATCAGTGTCTCCAATATGTTCACTGCAGGCATGAGTGAGTCAAGGGCAAAGGTCATCTGTCTTTGTGTGGGCATCATTGTTCCAATGTTCGATAGTGGAAAGAGGAATGATCCCACAGGCATCAGATTGCATGGCCTTGCCCCATAAACTTAGATGCTCCGTCTATTATTTATTAAACAGGAAGAAAAACCCAAAAATGACAAATCATGCACTGTCACAATGCTTGTAACATCTCGGTATACAAATATATGTCAGTATAGTAGAATTACACATCCTTGTACTTTTTTCTTGACATTTATCATATTTACAGTTTTTAAAAGATCTCATATTTTATTCATCATGTGTAAGAACTGTACCTCCTATGTGCTGGCTCTGGGCATGAATCGGTGATGGGCAAAGCACATGTATCTTTGTGTGGACCTCTTTGCTCCACTGTTTGACAGTCCAAAGAGGCATGATCCCACAGGCATCAGATTGCATGATTGCTTTGGCCTTGTCACATAAAGTTTTACAGTCCAAAACAAAAACCATGTACTGTTACAATTCATGTAAAATGTCAGTATACTAATGTATAGTATACTAAAGTTACCAGAATTCACGTACAATGCTAATAAATCTGCATATTTTGTTCTAGACATTTAATATATTTATACTTGTGAAATTATTTTAGCCTTAATTTCATCTGATAGATAAAAAAAAAGTGTTATATAAACACCAATGATCAGAAAAGTTTTAATTTGTTTTGTAACGAGACATTTTGAGTTGCATTAGCTTCAGGTCACAACTTTTACCATGAAGGGACAAATCAGCCATATGTTTTTAGAAAATTATTTAAACCTTATAAAACTGTCTTATTTTGAACTTGTCATGTTACTTAATTATTTTTCTTAAAGGCTTCCTGGAGGGCAGCTAACTAAAAAGGTCTTTCATTTAAAGACAGATTAACATCCGGTGGGTTTTTTTCTGAGAATAACAAAACTATGACATGGCTCAAACAGGTTGACTTAATTTCAGTGTATTTTTAAGAAAGGTATAGGTATAGAAAATTTACTCAAAGCTCAAATATGGTGGTAGAGTTTTTAGAATTGTCCAGTACAGCACATAGAGCAGCTGTTTTCTACAAACTGTTTAACAATCCAAAAAAAGAGATATGTGAAAACTTGAGGATTATATGGCAGAGAGATCTGAGTTGTGCAATTTCTAAAGAAGACTGGTGTAGAATTTTGTCATTCTCTGATAAATGTATAAGAGAGGCCAGGGGTAAATTTACTCAGTATAAATTAATACACAGATGGTACTTCACTCCGTCCAAACTTTATAGAATGGGAATCAGTCCCAGTAATATATGCTGGAAATGTAGTTCAGATCCAGGGACATTTATGCATGCTATTTGGGAATGTGGGAAAGTTTATCCCTTTTGGCAAAAAGTATTGGACAAAATAGGAAGGTGGATTGGTTTGATAATACCCTTGTCACCAAGACTGTGCTTATTAGGGGATCGGTCGGTGTTACCTGGGGTTTCAAAATATGACTTTGTGGTTATAAAGGTGGGGGTGATCGCAGCGGCTCGAGTTATTCTCAGTGTATGGAAGGAACCATCTCCTCCAGAATATAATAGGTGGAAAGAAAATATGCTGAAAATGGTGTCGTATGAAAAATTCTTGGCTAGGATTAATGATGACAGAGAGGGGTTTGACAAATCATGGGGATGTGTTTTTGGCTGAGATGGTTGGAATTTATTTGGTCAGGGCAATTATCTTTAGTTAAATTTTATGCTTGCTGCATTGTATGTTTGTGTAAGCACTCAGTAATGGAATAACTTAAGAATTTGATTCTATTGTTCTTTTTTTTTTGCGGGTGTACCGATAGTTAGTAAGTGTTGAAAATAGACCCAAAATACAAATGAGAATTAACCATGGGATTAGAAGCTGTCTTTTCTTTTCTTTTTTTTGTTTCTTTTCTGTTGTTGTTTTGTTTGTTTTCATGTTGTTAAATGTTAAAAACAAATAAAGACTTCAATTACAAAAAAAAAAAGAAAGGTATAGGGACTCAAAATGTGCTCTACCAAATGACTGACCACAACCCAGAGCTTTTTAAATTATGCTGGCCAATAAAATCGTCCGTGTACGGCAACCTGTTTTAAAATTTAAATTTGCTAAACCTTTTCAGCCCCCATGATGCCAGAGTATGAGTCAGAGTCTCCACTTAATGAGACCGAGACAACCATCACTATCCTGCTGAAACCTGCCCAGTCCCGCGGAGCACCTATCAGGTAATTTCTTAACGTTCCTTAACAAAATTTTAGCTTCTTTTTCATAGAGTTTCTTTTACTATCCTCTGCTGTCCTACTCACATTTTTCCTCCCAGCATCCCATCTACCTCCCTTTCATTACCCCCCTACTTTTTTCCATCCATGTTCTTTTGGTCTTCCTTCAGGGCCCTTTTAGAGCCATTGCAGTTGCTCACACATATAAGTCTAATTTGTATGCAAAGGAATTCAGAGAATGATTTTTTTTTTTTTTTAAATTTGTCAGTGAAACATTTTGCCATTACTCATTTTGCTTTTTGTAACTTTTTGGCTATTCACTAGTGGAATTGCAAGTTGTATTGGACATTGCAGGCCCAAGTGTCTGATACTTTAGCTGGTCACTTGAAACTTTGCTTTAATTTAAGGTTTCAGCCATCAAATTCTTAACATAAGGAAATGGAAATTTGGATTTTATTGAGCATATTGTACAGAAAACACCGTATTTATAGTCTTATACATAGATATTGATGGTGTTATTAATTTGTACCATACATGCGAAAACAAGGACTAAACAGTATAAAAGAAAAAAGCCTCAGCATAAACTAACACTTGGAGTGGGTTTTTAGCTTGGCTCACAAAGTGTGTCTGTAATTTGCTGACACTACCAGTTTTGGTTAACTAAAAGACACATTTAACACAAAATGTAATTAATGGTGATTCTTAGTTTTATCAACATTCAACAAAAAGTCAAACAGGACAAACAGCACCCACATGTCTCTTAAGGCCCCGGATAAACAGGCCTTGTGACCAGTCAGTGGTAACCATGAGTCACAAGGGAAAAAGTGTGTAATCTGGTGGCTGCAAGTTGCTAACTGTCAGTGAAATTGACTATATGAGCCTCATTCAGACAGGCCAGTGGCACCTGCTGATCACCAAGGAAGAGTGAATGCTGCAGTGGTTGCTGGAGGTTGCTGACAGTCACTGGTCATTGGTTGCAAAGAGGTATCCAATCAAAAATCTTTTGATTGCTTTGTCTCTAGCAGGTTGCCATGGTCAGCAGCAGATTGTGCGGCTTGTCTAGCAACCGGAGAAATCACAACGTTTGTGGTGCAAGAACATCTTTGCAAATTACTTCTCCAATAAATAGATTGTGTTTGCATGTTCTGCAAAATCCCTTAGAATGCTTTTATCAGGCACACACACAGCACACACAGGTTTTATTTTCCCAGTCACCAGTCCACTGTATTCACTTCAAAACAAAGCACTGAGTGAAGGCACCCAGCTAATTTATTTCTTTTCCTTTTCTCATTTTTTCAGCCAGCATGTTTTTAATTAAAAGTTCACTTTGAACATGTGATCTCATCCATTTAATTGGTGCAGGGGAGAACATTATTCTCGCTCGCCTTTAGGGAAATACAGCTTCGACAATGCTGTGTGGAGAATATATATCACTTCAATTTAGACTTTGGGAAATGGATTTGTGAAATGTGAGTGTAGGTCAGTGGTTTAGCATTAATTTTTGTAAATCCCTTATCATATCTCATCATTAATCACCCGCAGATGGCAAATATATCTCATGTTGAATTAGGCCGCACCCTCATCGCTACCGTCTTTATGTGTTTATCAACTAGAGAAAAGCCCATTAATGTGTTTGCTTATTATGTGTGTTTGGTGCAAGTATTGCATGTTTTAAGTGCCAACAGATGTACGTGTGGAAGCAGGAAAAAAAGGCATCTGTTTGTTAATGTGCACACAAATGTTTTTGCTGCAATTGTTTTCTTATTCATCCTGCAGATCAGAGCATCTGAAATTTAGGAGGTTAGATAAGTTTGTTTTTTTTTTCCAAAAAGGCTCTGTAAAGAGAAGCAGCTGTTGAGACACACACTCATAAGATGCACTCTGACACACACATCAGGCTGCATGCTCAGGTGCCTACACGTTCACTTTCACATAAATGCACACAAGCGGAAACCATTGTAAATGTTTACAGTGACTGTCAGTGCAGATATGCACCAGTTGATTAAAATCCAGTGCTTAATATTGTGTAGGTCTCCTTCATGCTGCTAAAACATCTGCTGGGCCTGTCATGGTATCTCTGAGGTTGTCCTGTGCTATATGACAGTAGCACATTACAGATTATTTGAGCCCAGTGGGTTAAGATTTAGACTTCTATGGATCTGGCTTGTTCTCGGGCATCCTGAGTCTCGAGGTTGGCTAAGCACCATGGATTCTGTTACATTTCTTCAACATGTCTTGATGAGATTTTGCAAAGTGAACAGTGCATTGTCCTGCTGTGCAAAACCACTGACATTGGTGGGTGGTTTTGCCATGATAGAGTGGCTTGGCTGGAAGGAATATTACTTCAGTGTGACACAAAATGACATCCACATAATATAGTTGCTCCAAAACAGGAACATGAAGAAAATAAATCTCAAAAATCTCTCAGTTTTACTTGCAAATATATTCATACATACATGCTCCATTGATCAGAGTGCATGACAAAAAAAATGTCTGCAAGCCTCAGCAGAACACTTTCTAGAAGTATACAGTACCAGTGGAAGGTCTGAACAAACTTTTCACTGGTACTGATGAGATATATTTATTTCAAGCCTTAACTGTAAACTTCAACTTTAAAGCTTAAAACCAAGTTTTAACAGTGACAGTAACAGCTGTCTATTTGAGGAAAAAAACAACCAAAAAACCCCCAAAGAACACACACACACACACGCAGTGATTTCTTCACTTTTCGAATTCACTCGCTTTATGTTGCCTAATAATCACACAGCCATCCACCAGTCTCAGAAAATCCCCTTACTCTAAATGTTCAAGCTGTAAAGGTGTAACATCTCACAAACAGAGTAAAGGCACAATAACACACATACACACACTCATGGATATGTATTCAAAGACATGGATAGTTACAACAGAAGCACACACACACATATAAGGGCTCCCAAGCGCTCGACACAGACCCACACATACACAATTCCCTATCCGCTCCTTGTGCTGGCCCCTGCTTCATCCCTTGTGCAGCCTCTGAAAGCCATTAGTTTGAAATGGATATTTTACCAGAAAGGCAGAAACAGCAAAGAGAGTGACAGTAAGGGAGAGAGAGAGGGACTCATCTTTGGTCATCAGCAATTATCTTTTATGAAAGCTGCCAAACGGGAACAGGGGATAATTGGCCGCGGCCCCCTTCACAGAAACATACATTTCCCTAATTGCGTATAATTGTGAAGTGAGTTCTTGGCGTGGAGGACGGAGGTAATTGCGGCGGGCCGCTGCGTTTGTCCTGACCGCTAAAGGAGCCCTCAGCCATTCATGAAGCCTCTCAGAGTGTAATGGAAACACACATACACATGAAAGCAGCTCCACTGCACAAAGATAGATGTTCATTCAAGTATATAAACACCCCACTACACATGTGTTAAAATACACACAAGCACAAGCACACCTGCCAAAGCACATACAGGTAAATGCGCACCTGTTAGAGAGCATGCACACACACGTGCACTTGATGTACACATAAAGAATATAAGGCCTGAGGAGACACTTTTGGACTTTGAAAAAGATCCATTCATTTCTACCCTCACCGTTCTCTTATATATACACACACATATACACACACACACACACACACATACACACACACAAACGTATTTTCTTCCTTTAAGCTGTACCGGGGTGCTGAATCAGCACAGGAAATGATTTGCCAGGAACTTTGTTTGAAGTTTAGCTTCTAAAGTATATCTGTTGTTCAGAAATAAGTGACCCTTATAACAAATTATACGCCTTTTTAATGGTTAGTTTGGGATTTTGTGAATTTTTTTCCCCCTCATAGCAGACCTCGGGCCTCTTCTGCTAATGCTTTTATTGTAATAATGAATTTAAAGCACTCTGGGAGCTACTGGGGATAGTAAAGTTGAAGTAGAGTTGTCAGTTTTATGTGTTATGTCCCTATTTCAAAACAAAGTCTGTCTCTACTGTACTAACTGGACAAATAACAGTTGAAATATTGTCAGTTTATTGTGATTATTTTTTTATTCTTTTCAAAAACTCTGGCTGTCGTCGTTGCCACGTAAACCATCTACTCATAAGTATTGCTTTAGGTAGTGATAAGTAGATTTGTTCCTGTTTCAGTAAACAACATAAGACACTGCTTTTAAAGACATCATTTATTTTTCCAGCTCCTACCAGCTTGTTGTGAAGGAGGTGCGCAAGTCCAAGACCCGCCGTGCCGCTTCTGAAGCCCCCGAGTGTTTTTCTGTCCCAGTGAGCTTCCGCAATGCCTCCATCTTGGACTCACCCTATTACATTGCTGCTGAATTACCACCGTCCAGCCTCACGGTGGTACAGCCCTTCACTGTGGGGGACAACAAGAGCTATGGTGGTTTCTGGAATCCTCCGCTGTCACCTGCCAAGAGCTACAGCATCTACTACCAGGCAATGAGCAGAGCCAATGGGGTGAGTCTCAACTCTCCAGAAGTACCCATTGTAACAAGAAGTAGCATGTTCATATTTCCCATTTGGCCAAATTAGATTTAATTTAAAAGTAATTACAAATTAGATTAGTTTACATTGTGGGTTTATTGTCATGTCATTAATAATGGGAATAATAGTGACTTTTGAGGCGCACAACACACGATGTAACAAATTTGATATGAAGCTTTACCAGGATTATCTTATTTTTATTTGTCATAAAAATAATTTTAAAAAACAGCAACTTTAAAACCATTCTTTGGCAAGCAAAAGCAAAAGTAAAAACAAAAATATTATTTCTCAATCTCAGCAGATTATTTAAAAAAAGGGCCAACAATTTTGTTCCTAAGTCATTAATGTGACAGCAAGTGATTGAAGTTAGAATACATTTGGAGACAGAGTTATGCAAGGGCGTCTTGTGTGACTTCTCAAGCCTGTAGTTTAATATACTGAAGGTTATGTGTTTGCTTATCAGAATAAATAAATAATTAATATAAAAGAACACAATTACAACTCCCTCTGGGAATCCCCACTCCTAGCATTCGGCTGTTGATGTCTGTTTGCTGCCCTTTTTGTCTGGTAATTATACTGTCTGCGAATACAACAACACCTCGCCCACCTCCCGCCACCCGTGTCCTTCTCATAACTCATTCACAACTTCAACTTGGCTTTTGAATTTCCATAATACTCTGAACTCCTGTGGGGGTTATTTTAATTTTCCAACGCCGTAGCCACGGTAACTCAGTTTGGAGAGCGAAGCCGGGTGAGCTGGCTGACTGTCGTGATGTAATATCCTCCTCCAGAAAGCAGATTTCCCACAATGCAGTCATATGGAGAAAGACTGTGTGCAAGCAGGTGTGTGTAGGGGGGAATTCTTGCATGACTGAACAAGTGTGACTGTGAGCAGATGAGTATTCATTTAAAAGTGTGAATACTTGCTTGTGTGCCCCACTTTTGTGTATCGCGTGTGCTTTGCACACCTGTATGCACAGACCCCAAATCCAGTCAAATCAGAGTTCCTTATTTGATTGGATTTCAGTCAATCCAATCAGTTTCAGGTTTGTTTAGATGATGAATTGGGGCATTGTGTGGGTGCTTAGTGGTTAAAACGGAAATAAAAATGCAAGCGCACCTGTGTAGTCGCCTTAAACAAGATGATTTGATAAGGAAATCAGGCATAGAAATAGACACGTGTTCATAAAGCATGATTTTTTGTTTTTTACCTGATTATACTTCTCTTTTAAATTTCAAGTGATTGCAACAACCAGAGTGGTCTATCGATTTTACTTTCCCAGACAGAAAAATGTCAGATAAATGTTAAATAAGTAAGATTTAAAATGATGGACTTTACTGCAGTCTGATCAAACCATTTGAGTTACATGTCAAAAGGAAAAGTCAGTCGTTATTACTACATTACTACATACACTATATAATACATGAGTCGACTTTTGTTGTGATTTGGCATCATACAATTAAAAATGAATTGAATTAAAACATTTTAATTTCAGGCACAAATCTTTGATGTTTTGTGACTGCATTGCTGTGCAACAGTCTCTTTTTAACTAACCAGGGTTACATACAGTATATTTCAGGGATCTGAGGTGACTAAAATCAAGGAGTCAAAACCTCCAAAGATAATTATTAATGTGGATAATAGTGAAATCCTAAAGTGGCAAGAGTAATCATATTGTTCCACAACATACATACATATAGGACACAGGACTCCTGAACACGGTGAATGAAAATAGGTTGAACTCAACTGGACTTTTTGAAGGGCACATCACCTTTCTCACACACCCACGCACACAGGGTCATGTGCAGACAGACATCACACACACACACACACACACAAATCCAGGTCTTGAGTCAGTTGTTATGTTTTTTTGGAGCCATGCTTGCTACTCAGAGATTAAACTAGCCAGCAGATTCACTGTGGACATTTTCATCCGCTCTGAAATGACTGCAGAGCCACATTGGTGCAGAAAGAAGACAGTCAGTATTTATATAATGTATTCTGTAAATTGCATTTAGTAATAATATGTGAAAGTGATAGTTTGTCAATCAAGGATTTAAGTTATCTGTAGTCCTCACAAAGTCCTGTGATTTGTTTAATTTCTTTGCTGTCAGTCATTTTGCAGTGTAGGTGTCACTTTTTTTCTGCAGCAGTAGATGTCTCATATTGGAAAGAAACTCCTCATTTACATTTTAGAGGACTTGGCTCATTTGTCGTAGTTTGATCCCATGGATGAAAGTCTGTTTCTCATTCTCTGCCTGCCTTGGATAATCCTACTACTTTTTTCTCCCCCTCTGAGCTCCACCTGTCTATCAAGGAGAATGTCTATCCGCAATCATTTTCCTTCTTTTTTTTCTACCATGTCTCTTGAGGACATTTAGAAGAAATTGTTCTCTCAATCCACCCACTCTCCATCTCTTCATTGCTCACTGCTGTTTTTTTTCTCTTTCATCTAATAAAAAACAATCAAATTCTTTTTTTAATCTTCTACCTCCCTTTCCTAAATTCTCTCCATCTTTCTGTGTCCCATCCGTCAGTTTCTGCTCTGACTTCCTCTATGCTTATGACAACAAATGTTTTCTCTGATTTAACCCTTCATGCTCATCTGTTGCTCACCCCCTTATCCCCACTGCTTTTCCTCCTTCTCTTCAGCAACCACCTGTTTCCCTGCTTTCTTTTGGGCTTGATTCTCCCAGAGGTAACATCAGTCTGATGCCAGTCTCTCATCTCCTGTCACTGTGCCAGTTAGCTCTGCACACTAAAGCTACTAGGCAATCTCGACGTCTCGATGTTGTGCGATGCCACACAAGCACACGCGTCGCCCACCCACCCATACACACACCAGATTAAATGCCTAGGGCAATAAGTAAGAGAAGTAAGAGCAAGAGTGGTTTGGGAGTAGGGAAAGAGAGAGAATTGTGGGAGGGGTAATAGCAATCTAAAAAGAGTAAAAGAGAAATTAAACAAGATATAATACTGGAGGCAAAGATGGAAGTCAATAAAGATAAAAACTGATATGAGCGGAACTGTCATGAGTTTGGTTACTGAAAAAAAATACTTTTGACCCAGTGTGTTCATTAGCATTTAACCAAAACCGCAATCTATACTTAACCAAGTTTTCTTTTTAAAGATGTACACAAGCAGAAATGAGAATGTGAGCATGGTTATCCATTTTGATCACCTCCCTGTGACCCAAATGCAATCCTTAAGTGGGGTATTTTATTAATTGAGTATGCACGTTGCCTCTGAGCAAATACCAGCCAACAATATATTAAAGTTTCTAGTTGCAAATGAAAAGTAACTAAAGAGATTAAGGAGAGATTTAGAAAGGTTGAAAGATCACACCTAGTGTTGTTAATTTTTAATATAGAAGCAGGACAAAAGTCTGAAAAAAGATTAAATGTGTCTGAAAGGTAATATACACAGAGCTACCTGAAGTAATAGGTTTAAAGAAGGGCGACTGAGAAATGTCTAACCAAGATTTACTTGTCAACATACATAAAATGATCTGTGGATAAAATGGATAAAAAACAGGATGGGAAATTTGGAAGAAAAGGATTTTGGAGACTCTGGAGTCAGGGAAGGTGGAAGAAAATGGTAAAGGAGGAGGAAGTAGAATGCAAGGAGAAATGGGGTGGGAAATGGCACAAAACAAAAGGAAAGTGTGACAAACATGGAAAAACATGCCCTTCCGCAGTGTGAGAAATGCAGCCAGACACCTTTCTTGACAAGTAAAAAGCCTCAGGGGTTGGCCAAGATGCTCTGACAATCAACGTCACACACGCACACGCACCAAGCAAGCCTCAGAGTGCAGTTTTTGGAGAGTGTAGGAGAGAGACAGAGGAAGATTTTACCAACTGACAGTCAGTGTCAATCAAGATGCACTCAGATGACTCAGAAATCCCTAAATGCATTTTTTCTGTGTGCTGGTGTATGACTAAGGCTCACACACTTTCGTACGTTTGGCTTGTAGGTAAGTGTGTAGGAATTTTTGTACTGTATGCAGTCACATACATTTCTCTAAGTTTGCATTTGTGATAGACTTATATAATCAAAGTGTTTTTATTGAGTTTTCAGAAAGCATATCATTCATACAGAAAAACTATACCCAGACAGAGGAAAAAAAAAAAAAGGAAAAAAAAGGGGGGGGGGGAAGTTGCCAGTTATGGAGTAGACGGAAACTCATCTTCAAAATAGGAAATGAAAGGCTGCCAGACCTTAAAGAATTTCTTGGTGTTGCCCTGTATAGTAAATCTGAGATGTTCTAATTTGAGGTGTGCCATCACCTCCTCCACCCAGCGTTTATGGGATGGCGGTGTTGCCTTTAATCAGTTGAATAGAATCAATCTCCTAGCCAACAATGAGGTGAATGCTATTGCCTTCCTCTGAGAGGCTGTTAGTTGAGTTTCCCTCGGTGCCACACCAAAGATGGCTGTCAGAGGCATTGGTTCCATATCTTTATTATAAATGAATGAGAATGTTCTAAAGATGTTAGCCCAAAAGTCTTTCAGCCTGGAACAAGACCAGAACATGTGGCATAAGTTGGCTGGCACCTGTTTACATCTGGGGCAGGTCGGATCGGCCCCCTGGTACATTCTTGCCAGTTTCTCCCTTGACAAGTGGAGTCTGTGTAACACCTTGAACTGTATCAATCCATGTCTTACACAAACAGAAGCAGAGTGTACTAGATCTACAGCCCCTCCCCAGTCAACCTCTGAAATGTCCAGCCCCAATTCTTCCTCCCATTTCCTTCTTACATTGTCCAGGGAGGGGGAAGCCACATTCTGAATATTTGCATATAGCGTGGAGATTGTCCCCTTAGCAGTCGGATCTGTGTCCATCAGCTCGTCTATCCATCCGCTTTGTGGAAGCTCGAGGGAGGAGCTGAATGACTTTTTCACAAAGTCCCGAACCTGGAAATATCTAAAGTAATTAGTCTTGGAGGAGATTCCATAGTCCTTTTCCAGTTGAGCAGCAGACATAAAAGTACCATTTTTAAAAAGATGTTTGACACATTCCACCCCAGCTCTATGCCATTCCCTAAAGGCTGTTCCCCCGAGGGCTGGGGGAAACAAGTGATTTCCATAGATGGGAGCAGATAGGAGGGCGTTTCTGTTTTTAAAATGTGATCTGAATTGAGTCCAAATTTTCAAAGAATTAGATACCACTGGGTTGTTTGTGTAAAAATGTTTGCTCAAGGGTAGAGGAGCGCAGACCAGGGAGCGCAGGGACACTGGGCTAGAGACATACCTTTCCATATGAACCCATATTGGGGTTTCATCATCATCTAACTCTTTGACCCAAAATAACAACTTATGTATATTAGCAGCAAAATAATAGTGCATATAGTTCGGCAGAGCCAGGCCTCCCTCTTCTTTCTGTCTCTCAAGAAACTCCCTTCTTATCCTGGGGACTGTTTTTTTCCAAATAAAGGCAGACGTACATTTGTTCAATTCCTTAAAAAATGATTTAGGAATGAAAATCGGTGTCATCTGAAATAAATAGAGGAGCCGTGGCATTATATTCATTTTAACAGAATTTACCTTCCCTGCTAATGATAAGGGGAGCGATGCCCACCTTTCCATATCTAATTTTGCTTTGTCCAGTGCAACTTTAAAGTTATAGTCCAGTAAATCTTTATACTTACTAGTTACATTAACACCTAAATATGTGAATCTATCCTTATGTATTGCAAAGGGATAGGCCCGGAAAGAAAGTTTCCTCGCCTGTTTATTAATGGGGAAAAGAACACTTTTGTCTAAATTAATTTTATAGCCCGACACCCTCCCAAAATCTTTGATAATACCAAGGGCCACCGGGATACTAATGGCAGGGTTTGACAGGAAAAGGAGGAGATCGTCAGCATATAAGGACAGCCTATGGTTTTGTGTCCCCCTTTGTATCCCTACCAATTCAGTAGCCTGTCTCAGCATCATCGCAAGGGGTTCAATTGCCACATCAAAGAGCAGGGGTGACAAAGGGCACCCCTGTCTTGTTCCCCGGAATAGAGAGAAGGGTTTGTGATAGACTTATTAAGATTCTATTCATTAAACAGCCATTTTTCAAATTAAACAATGGAAGTATATACTGTGCATGAGCAGTTCATGCCCATGTGTTTGCCTGCTCGTCTGAGTATCAAGAGTTTTTGGTAAAAGAATGAGCTTCAGGAAAAAAACAAAAAAAGAAACAAAGTGTCAAAGACAGGGTAACATTATTATTTTTTTTTTAAGTCGTTACCCTGGCTACATGGGGTTGCCTGGGAACTCCAACAGCTAATCACAGTATCCAGAAGTCACACAAAAAACATACATGATTGAAAATCCTACCAGTCGGTTAGAACACTGAGCCAACCAACTGTGATTGAATTGGGGGAAAAGGAGAGGAAAAGACTGGCAAAGATGGAGCGATAGATGGATGGAGAGAGAGCTCACCCACACAGCAGCTGCATCTCTCTTGCACTTTTAGTATTCCTGTCAGGCTCTACAACGTTAACTACTACACACACAGAAATGAATGCTGTGTCTCCATTGTAAACACCTCAACCCCCTTCTGGTCTCCAAATGCTCTGTATAGAGTCAGGGCAATAAATCCTTATATTTATTAACTTCGCTTCTTATAACCCCCTGAGGCTTAGTCCATTAGCATGAGCCAAGTGGAGGCCGTGTTTCTGTTCACAGTGACTGTGAATCCAGAACAACCATGCCTCTAAATGGACCATAAATGGGTACAATAGGGTCAGTTTATAAAGAAACACAATTCATTGGTCCTCATGAAACTGATCGTATTCCAACTGTGTCCATTCATATGATACATTTCATTCTTAGAGGAATAGGCATATGAAAGAAAGTATTTTGAAACATTTCTTACTTTTTAGGCCTAACCAGACAGTTAAAAAAACGATGTTTGAAACCCCCAGGATGTCACCCATTGACTTTTGAAGCCTTAGAAGTAGCGTTTTTGGATGGTTATTTCTTATGCTTCGTCTTATGCTTTTACTGTCCCTTGTCTGCGGACCCAAGGTGCAAACTCTTGGGAACCAGTCTGGACTGTGTGTACCTCAGGTTATAGCAGAAGTGGTTCCTATAGCCTGTTAGTTCCCTTACATATACATCCTTCTAAAGTGCAAGGCAATAGGTATATGTAGGTTCTCACATATGTCCTTGTAAGTTGCAAACCTTCAAAAACATAATAACTCATATGCCAAGCAAATAAAGGGGTCACACAATACTAGAATCTTGGTAGTCAGTAGCAGTACTACTAATATATTTTTGTGGTGTAATTACAGTATCATAGAAATGAGCAGCATTGAGCTCATGTTTTGAGGAGCCATGTTAATGTGTTACAAGTACAAAGTTATGTTACCTTTGTGAATATTTTATGTTGAGCATTGCTGCGACGCAGCTGTAAATTCAGTATTCATTATATTCTATATAAATGAAATTATGTTTTGACAAGTTTAGTGTCCCGTATCATGAATCAAAATATCTTCAAAAACAAGTCTCATTTTGTTTTCCCCCACTGAGGAATTTGTTCGGTCTCTAGTAGATACAGCATCCATTTTTTTTAGAAATAGCAAGTGGCATGATTTTTGTCATTAGCACACACGTATTGGCCTGGTGAAATCCATTTTTTAGTCTTACGAATCATTTTTTCTTGCCCTCTATTTTACATATTAACTGAAGAGTACATTAATTGCTCTTAAAAGCCGTGTGTGTGTGTGTATGACTCTTATCATACATTCACTCTCAGTTTTCTACAGGTTCTTTCAATCAAATTATGCATAGAGACAAATGAGGGAAACGGATAAATAAGACAATAAAGCAGTTGAACAGCCAGGGATTGAGAGAGTCATTATTCAGACAGACAGATGGACAGATGGAAAGCAGACAGAGATTTAGTAGAAGCAGGTGTGTTTGAAGATGCTCATAGGATCTATCATTTGCTTGCATGTATCCTTTCATAAATCTTTGTTAACATGACAATAAAATGAACAATATAAGTTAATGGTGTTAAATCCTCAAATACCAAACTGTAGTTTGAATAGAGCTGGACTTACTTTTGGCCCCTAATTAAATCTAAAAAGCCAATCTAGTGGAATATATAAATTATGTTTTTGAGTAGGGGTCAGATGAGGTGCAGGCTGCTACCATTTGTTCTCTTATGTTTAACTTTGTTAGTTATGTTTTGAAGTGTTTCTGAATTAAAACTTGTCACATTCAGTGCGGTGGGCTTTTTGTTTGCTTTTGAACTCCACTGCTAAGAGCAACCTTGAAGAAAGAGTTTTTCTTCTGTATTTAAGCACAGAAATTAGCTTAACTTTAGGCTTTGCAAAGCATCTCTTCTTCTTAAATAGGTTATTTTGTTTCTTCCTACAGGAAGACCGTTTGCAGTAATCTAAGTAAGACCCAAAATGGCACAATTAAAATGAAAATGAGTGTACAGAAGCCTGTACATTAGGACTGATTTTAATGCTGAGGTAACACATTTCTGTGTTGGTAGCTGCTGTAGTCTTTGTATTTGATGAAGACAAATGGGCCAATACATGAAAGAGGCCAAGTGGGTGAGATAGGTGCACGCACTGATGACAGCACATCATAAAAGAAAGAAAAGAGGAAAAGGCACGGGCAGCAAAGGAATGAAAAGTGCTGGTTTAAAAGACAGAGGCTGAGAGACATCTTCTACCCTATTTTCTGTAAATATCAAGACATGTATAGTTTTATATTGTACTATGTATGTATTTTTTATAGGGTCACATTTAGACTCATTGGAGAATCATATAAGAGTATTCCTTCAGTACATTCTGTTGTCATCTGGCTCAAGAGCCATGACAAATAATGGGAGAGACATAATTTGGACAAAAGTTTACCAAAGGCAATTAATTAATTAATCAATGTGGTGTTTTGTAGTGTAAAACCTAACAAACCAAAATGGCCAAGCCCAAGCCAAACAAATATCAAGACATGTTGTTCTGTTTCTTTCTTCACACACATTACTATAGTTAGTTGGATTTTTCCCCATAATAAAAAGTGTCCCATTTAAACGACTGCGTACAACTGAAAGTCTGCTAATTATCACACGTTTCTCGTTAGTGCCCTAGCTCCTTATCTATCATACCTTTCTTTGTATCATGTATGACTGACTCCCTTTACTTCCACCATCCCAACTTTTTTGGCCAGTTTATTTCCCTGCTCTGTTTTTCCCTGACTTGGATGGTTTGATTTTAATATCTACCTTGTTTGTCTTCCTTTTTATTGCTATTAATTCTTGTGCGTGCTGGTACCCAATGTTGTACTTTTGCCCTGTTCATTTAAGCATGAGTTAACTGATAGAATTTCACAGATCATATCCAAGTCCTTACTGGCTGTCCCTGTATCAAACACTGAATATAAGCATCTTACTATCCCTCAAACCCTCTGCCCACTCCAGTGCAAGCACTACTGCACACAGTTCTGCTGCATATAGACTTAAATAATTGATGTTCTTCTACTTATGCCCATCTTATGGGAATGATGACTGCCCCTGATGACTCTGTGAGTCTGTTGACCCATTTGTGAGATCAAAATATTAATCTGCAGCTTTATTCCAGTTCTTAATATTCAACAACAATAGGCTTCTGTAACCCGAGGACTGATGTAAGAAAGCCAAACCTGAGACAGACAACTCTTAAATGCTCAAGCAAGACTAGCCAGGGGCTCCCAGTTACACTAATTAACTCCACCTACTAGGAACCTAGAAGACAACACAGAGGGGCAAAGGGGAAAATACAGTAGGCCCTGGCCAAAGCTTAGGGCCATCACAATGCTTAGAAAAATGAGTGTTTAATAACAATGAAGGTACTTTTGTACTTTTTTCACTTATTTATATATGATGTGTGGAAAATCATTCAAATCAACACCAACAATTGTACAGCATATTGATCCTGGTATGATTGATGTGTCAATCATGTGTGTTTGGACAAAATGAGAAGCCAGTGGCATGGTTTTGTGATCTTACTGATGATTAAGACCAATGATTACGTGGGGTATGCAATATATGCACTGTCAGGCAAGTGGTTACTGTATGCAGTAACCCATATATTAAAGAGGGTACCTTGTTTTAGCCTGTTAACTATGATTTAAATACATTTTTTAAAACTGTTGTGGACAAATTTCCAAAGCATGATTCCTGATTGATTTTCTGGTTCCTGTTTAACACTTTTCTTTGTCATTTGTTTCTACGTTTTCTAAAAGTTTTCTAAAACATGGTGCTGAGTTTGCAATTCAAGATATACTGCAGCCTCTGGACATCAGCTGATCTCAATGCCTGCCAATGTCATCGGATGGCTGATACATGCGGCATTTATGTTGTTTTAGCTTGACCACAGTTGCTGTGTATCTGGAGGCCAGTTTACAGCCCAACTATAGCTCAGCGTTTCTTTTTCAAGCTTTGTCTGACTTAATGTCTCTGTCTCTGCAATCATTGTTGTCTGCTCTGTTTTTTGGGGGTGGGTGTAGCTCAGGAGGTAGAGTAGGTTGTCTACTAATTGGAAGGTGGGTGGTTTGATCCTTGGCTCCTCCTGCCTACATGCCAAATATCCTTGGCCAAGATATTTGGAGTGCTTGTTAGATAGAAAGCACTTAAGCATAGAAAAAAGTGCTTGTAAAAATGGGCGAATGAGGCATGTTGTATAAAGCACTTTGAGTGCTCAGGTGTATAGTATAAAAGTGCTAAATAAGAACCAGTCCATTGATCATTCTGTACAGAATAGAGCTAGTGCCAATGATTTTTCAATACTGCAACAAACGAAACTTGACTTATGCCTTGGAGAATACTCAGAAAAAAGTCAGATTCCAAAGGGTCAGAGTAGACCAAAAACAGGCACCATTTTCCTATGTGTTCAACAAAACACTAGTATCTGAAAAATTAACTGTATATTTTACCACAAGTTAATTAGTTAACCTGTCTGTCTCTCTCCACAGGAAACCAAAATCAACTGTGTCCGCTTGGCTAACAAAGGTATGAGCACCCTTCCATTGATAGTCAACATGCACATTAATTATGATAAGATATTTGTAATTTTAATTTTAAATTTGTTAGTAGTTCTTTTAAAGAAAAAATGGTGTGAATACACGATCCCCTAGAATTGTGTTGTGCTACAAGTGTATCAGCCAAGATGAGAAGATTGCACACTATTCTGGAAAAGGTGAACTCACAACCATCAGCCCGGGCAAACCTATACCACATCCACATTATCTTGCATGATTTTGTCGCATAGCATTCTCTCTCCATCTCTTCTATCCTTATAGCCCTTTTCACGCTCACCTTTTCTGTGACTTTCCTCCATCATGCTATTCTTTTTGCATCTCACACCACATCCATGTTGGTCATCAATGTTCAATGTTCAAATTGTATTCGCGGTATAAAGGGTATAAAGTGGAACATTGGGGCCATTATAATACCAGTTGACCACCTTCATTAAACCCAGTGAATGAAGGCTAAAGTGTTAGCTCCAAAACCCATTCATCGTCTTCTGTTTTGCTTTCCCCATGTCTCCCATTTTTATTTGCTGCTCATCTCTGGCAAATACACCCATTTATGTGCCAGGCAATATGCTTTAAAAGCTTTTCAGCTTGCTATTGATTTTTTCTCTCACCTCGTCTCCTTTATCTGTTTTAGTTTTTCATCTGCATCAAGCATTGATTTGATTTTTCCACATCTCCTTTGTCTGTTTCTGTATCTCTAACTCTCTTATTATTTTTTTGTCTACATAAAACATTTATTGCTCATTTATGAACATTCTTATCTTTTTTACCATTCTCTCTTTTTTTTTTTTATCCATTTTCATTTTTTTCTTTTCTTTTTTGAGTGAGATGTACTCTGGTAGGATGTCTACAGTGTCTAAACACTGCTCTCTGTCTGTCTGCATGTATGTGTGCTTGGAAAAAGACATGCTTTTAACTTTGTGGCCATCTTTCATATATTTAAAAACAATACAAATCTATTTTGAGTATGTTAAATTATATGTAATCCAAAAAAAATTATTTTTATACATGAAGTATCAATAATATTATGTTATTTGGTGTTCTGAGGCAATGCAGGTGGCTGATTTTCACATAATTATGATTATGTTTGCTGCATTACCTAATATCCAATATATGTGCACTTATCATGCACTATTGCATATTTACAATAAGTACGAGACATCACTTGCTTTCTTTCTGTTGTTTCGGAACTGCAAAAAATAAAATTGTAAGGCCTTAATCTACCACATTGTGAGCTATTGAGCATTTAAAGGTAACAAAGCAATAATAGCTCAAGTGACTTTTGAGAACAAAAGGAGGGACAACTAGAGCCGCATACCTGCCTCAGTTTTACTCTTCCAAAACAAATATTCTACCATTAAACTTTTAGTAGTTTTACAGTATTTGTATTAGAATGCTGTATAAAGGAAAGTATTAACTAGAGTCAGATGCCAAAATTGGTGTCTCCACCAACTTTCCCATGCCACAAAGTTCATAATTTATTTTCTTTTAACCATCACTTTGTTTCTTCCGTCTTACATTTCCCACTCCCCTGTTTTTATTAACCCTTCAAACCAGGCTAACAGACATAACAAGCTCCAGTGATAACCGCCAACACCATATCTGCATCCACTGACAACTACTTTGTAATAAACATCCTCACCAGCATCACCTCTTTCTGGCCTTTTCCTGGTAATGGGCCAGTCAAGATGCTCATTGAGGGTTATTTCCTAGAAATAAGACCAGTCATATCCCAGCTGAGTGGTATTGATCTCATGGTTCTAGTGCTATCTCTCACCACTGCAGTTTCTCTCCTCTAAGACAGATTGTGCAATTGAAAACCAGGGAGATCTAAAACTTGATGAATTGAAGAAAGACAACTATACATCTTTTTTTCTTAGACTTTTTCTTCTTTCTTTTCCTTTTTTGTTGTTGTTTGTTTTCTCTCTTCCCTTTCTTTCTCATGCTTTCCGGCGGGGACGTGCGACCCTTGGCCTTAGTGGTAATAGGTAGGGGACAAATAACAACGCCGTACATTCTAGTCATCCCAAGCGAAGGTGATTATTGCTTTATAGGCAGAATATTTTCTTCCCAATGTTATGTCACAGTACAACCATGAACACAACGCAAACACTGTTTCATTTTGGTTGTCCCCTGCCCTACACCCTCCCTTTTTTCTTCCCTTTGTTAATTTTTTGGCGTTATCTTTCCTTCTCATCACCATCTTAATACATTTGTTTGCATGTCTGCTCTGCTTCAAGCGTTGCTGGCTGTGCTTGAACCTCCTCTGTCTTGCATGCACACATACACACACATTTTTCACACACACACTTAAGTGAAACCATGCTGCTTTTGTGCATGGTCAGTAGCGCAGCTGTTGCACCATTAAGCTAATTGTAGACTTTTTTTTTTTTTTTTTTAATCTTTTATTCTTTAATAAAGTATAGTTTAATATTTTAAAAAAAAATTAACTAGACTATAAATAAGTACAAGTTTTTTTCCCCTGTTCCCCCAACTTTATTAACAATGCATATACTATTCTGAAAGTATAGTTTCCATTTTTGCAAGTATGATTATCTGATTGAAAAAAGGGATGGTAACAATTTTCATTTGATAATCTTTGACAGTTCTCTCATCCACAATATTCACCTCTTTGCTTATTCTAAAGCCTTCGTATATAGGTCCATGACATTTGTTGTATAATATCAAATCAGTGAAGATGCTTAATTCAGTTGTACTACATGCTCAAACACCTAGCAGAGTACTAAAAATGTTGAATAATAACAACTAAGTGGTCAAAACATCAATTAATATGCAAAAGCCACCAAACAGAGCATGGTGTGGTTTCAGCAGAACCATTATGTTAATTTATGTCTCATATGATTTGTATCCTTGTATTTGGAAAGAAAAGAAAACTGCTTCATTTCTGAATTTGTCAACCATGTCAAGTTTTGGAGCTTTGCCACCAAGGCTGAATAAATTTGTGTAATTCTTTAGTGAGAGATCCAGCCTTTGAATGTGACACAATTACTGTATATTAACTTCTGAAAAAGAAGATATCTCCTATTAGTTAGTTATTATTAGACACTGGAAGAATTATAGTTCAGTAATGTGTTTTGTCAGCTGTTTACTGCTATTAGTGTATTTAGTGCAGTGAACAACCTTAAATCGACAGAGCTGGTTACTGTGGAATATTTAAGTAAATTTTCAATGACAAACACAAAATAATAATAATAATAATAATAATACCAGCACAGTTCATTGAAATCCAATCATCCATCTGTAATAAATACACAGCAGCTAAACATTGTTTATTAAATTGTGTCAAAACAATAGCAATTCTAATCCTCTTAGTATTTGTTTTTCCAATTCAGAGATGTGACAGTAGAATATGAATGTCATTGAGTGATACAACAGTCAAAATGTTGACTTTAACAATGTGGACACAACAGGGAAGCAGTCAGCAAAAATCATTATTATAAACTGCTGTCACAGTTATTTGTCAAGACTATGAGTTTATTGCACAAGAATACCATAACACTTATTGTCCTGGGGGAAATTCAGTTTGCAAGCTCTCGCAGAAAGAATTATGCATATCATGCACAAGTCTGAAACTATAAACAAATAAAATTCTCAATTGAATAAAAACAGATTATATTTATATGAATGCAGAAGATCTCTGGGTACATTAAAAACCACATCGTTTTAAAACTGAACTTACTTTTGCAATGTAGCAATTCATGTATTATATTTAATATCATATTCAGAGGACCATTTAGGCAGACATCCTAAATTGAAAAAGTGATGCATAAAATGCAGCTTTTTCTCTTTCTTTGTACTCCACTTAGTAGAAGTCACACTTTATTAATCTATCCTGCTTGAGAAATGCTAAACGACTCGACTTATTTATCTAAAGCTGAGTCTATATGGCACGTAAAATTTGTCCACTGTTTATAATCCTTATACTCACAAACCTTTTTTTAAGTAGTAATAATATAACATACTTGCAATTACTTACTTGCGTCTTCCAGAAAGAATACTCTGCAGTCTCTCTTCATGTGTACAAATAAACTCTCACTTAAAGCTGTATTTGTTCAGTTGCTGTGGCAAATACATAAGAGACCACTGTGATAAACTGGCAATATGGCTGAGAACAAATCAGTTAAATAACTCACTGACAGTGACTTCATATGCAGCCCACCACGTGAAGCAGATAAATACCATTGCTACTCTGTGCATGCATGTCTCTTAGCCATGGTTGTGGATTGCATCATTCAAGTCACATATTAGTAATGCAGAACTAAAAGACAGCCTGCAATTTGAAAAAAGCTTTTGTAGCTCTTAGCCAAAACACTGTTGTTTTTCTTTTTTCTTTTTTTTTTGTAAAATAGAAATTAATTTCCAAATCATACCTTTTTGCTTACCGAGGGCAAAATAAACCAGAAGGTATACATTGATAGGTGGGACTTTTACACTGGCAGGGTTTGAATGCCCAGCATGTTCTCAGCTACCATGGCTCATAGGAGCATCAAACCCACCCCTTGTCATTCACACATTGGTGTTATATGTCAGTTTTAATTCCCATTCCCATTAGTCCTGAGGTCGATTATAATTGGTGGTGTTCAGAGTCGTGTTGTAACTCACACAGACACTGTGCAATACTGACGCAACATGTGGCTTGCTATCTGAGTATGTGTGTGCATGTGTTTGTGTGATATGGGTGTGCATGAGAACACTGTAAAAGTAACATTTTGAGGGAATCGTGTCTGAATTATACTTGTCGTTGAACCCAACTACCTCAGACAAACAAACATACTTTTATTTGTAACTGCTGCTGTTTTTCCATCATTGCCAAGTGCTTACTTGTTGCTGCTTCGTCAGTCAGTTTTCTGTCTGAATTTGCAACACATTGAGTCAGAATGTTTAAAAAAAACTCTCATAAGGAGCATTTGTAGGTAAGTATCTAGGGATGATGTGACATTTATGGCACAATACCATAAGGAATGGATGAAGTTCTTTTCAGGCTGCACAGTGAGCGTGCAGGCTTCAACTGCATTTAGACCTGACAGAAACAAAAAATGGGGTGGGTGGATAGTGGACTTTTTTTTTTGTCAAGAAAAAAAAAGGCCAGGAGGAACATGAAACACAGAGAAAGAGACATGACAAAAGTCAGAGACTGACTCTAAAGATTTTTTTCCCTCTTCTTACTGTAGCATTGTGCATGCAGACAGGCGTACTTGCTTACCTCTTCACCAGAAAGACATTGTTGTGAATTGTTGTATTATGCTAAATCCGCCCTTCTGTCTCTGGCTTGAATTTTCCACCTGCTCCAGTGAGTTTTCACCTGCCCCTGTATAAATCTTAGAAGGCACTTCGGGAAGATGTCATCAGCATCCGGGGAGGGAGACAGTAAATGTAGAGAGAGGAACAGAGTGGAAAGGAAGGGAGAACAAAATACGCAATGCTGAGAACTGCAAGATCTTCCATAAAGCTGCAGACCAAGGGCAGCTGATGGTCATTTTATAGTTCTTCCATTTCCGAACAGTTACACCAAGACCAAGCTTCTTGCTGATGGTCTTGTTGGCCATTCTAGCCTTGTGCCAGGTCTCTTTTGGAAATTAGATTTTTACTCTCAGTGAGATTTTTTCCTGGATAAATAAAAGATTAATAATCGTGTATGTCTACAATCTTGCCCCTGATGTTCTTAAACAGATCTTTGTTCTTGCCCATGGTGGTCAGGTGAGGTTGGAATGGAAGAAAAATATTGGTGTGATTTATACAAATAAGGAGTTGAGATCAGGAGTAAGAGTGACAGATTGACTGATTTGCTATCTGTGTGACACATAGGCTGTTGGAGCCAGAATTCTGACTGGGTCATAGGGGATGAAATAGTTATTTCACTCTGTGACACGTAGATCAATTAAAAAAAAAAATCGAATATGTTTTTTTCTCAATTTTTGCTTTATTGCTTTGCAAGTCACTGAGAATGAGCTAGTGTTACGTGATTTATCACTTTTTTTTAAAATTCTAGTTTAATTTGTTTTCTTCAGGATCAGGTTCTTGAAAGCCTTTTTTTTCTTTGTACCTGTAAGATTTCAGCAACTGCATCTGACATGAAAATCACTTCAGCCTTTACCTTGGCACACATAAATTTCTTCAAGTAACTAATTTGATGATCATAAGAGCTGCGCTTTAGGATTGTTATCCCCCAAAAATATACACTGGGAATCTATTAATTGGCATAGAGCTATCAGCACTGGGTTCGGGAAGGAATACATGTTAGATCCAGTAGCAGATCTAATGTCTTCTATTACTAGAAGATGTATTATCTTCTATTCTGCCAAATCAAACATGTGGTGATACTTCAGCTGGCCACCACAGCAAGTAGCACCACATGTTTGATTTGGCAGTTTTACGCTTGTCTACAGCTAGAATCAAACTTGCAACCTTTCACTTGTCAATCGAATGTGTAAACCGTTACAATATAGAACCACAATAAATCGTACATAGAGCACATGACCTGTCTCATAAAGATGTCATAAATCATAAGTCCAGAAATACACACATGCATACAATCACTCAGAACGTGATTTAAGTATTTAGTAAACAGTATCCTGCTTTATTTAACATCAGTGGAAACTGGCATATGTGTGTGTTTCTGTAAGACAGAGCTAATGGCCAATCACTACCATTGTTAATGTTCACAGAGACAGCTATCTTAACCGAGGTACCATTGGGCCACAGATACATTCAGTATATACATACACAAACCTGGACAGAGACACATTTCCAAAGTAATGCAGGTAGATCCATTCACGCCGAGGTAACTTGTTACATATGCAGATATAGTTACATATACACAAACATGGACCTAAATGTTCAGAAACGCAGCAAAAGGCAGATTTAAAAGTATACATGCAAACACTGACATGGAGCGCTGTGGTAGCATAGTTCTGATTAGTAATCCTGTTAAACGTACTCAGCCATGGTAACACTAATCCACAGAGGATAAGCCCTGCAGCTGCTGACAAAACAGTACCGGAAAACTAAACCTTCAGGTCATTTAAGATATTTTTGCATTTATACATGCACCAGTAAAGCCTACATACTGTAACACCCTGCATCACCTATATATTTTTTTTAATCAAACAAAAATATTGCAGCAAATTCCCATTATACTCTGTTCAACTTTCCATTTAAGTGTGTTAGACAACCGATATCCTATAACGTGAACAAGTAAGTCAAACTCAGTGCACATGCACAGTGATCTATGCCACTCAAACACACAAAGAAAAGTACATTTGTGAAGACACACAAAATACACCCACCTTCAAACAGTGATCTGCACCTGACACACATACACACATCCACGCTGAAAAGAACCATTTAATATGCCATTCAGGGGTGCAGGAGTGCGTTGGAAGCTAGGAGAATCAATCTTCTCTCCATTTGGATGAGATTATGTTTTTAATATCTCAGGTTTTACTCGTAATTCCTCCCTGATAATTTTATCATGTTCTCCAAGTAGGGGAAATAAAAAAAGGGGGGGAAATGGTATAAATGGGGGGAAAAAAACACCCTCAAAAAACATTATACCCAGTTGCACGTGTGCACACTTACACATCCTATGTGCATTCAGGAACACAAGATATTCAAGGGATTAATGCCTTTTGGAAGTAATCAGTATCATCACCAACCTAGTGTTGTCACAATTACAGTGGCAAACATTGAAGCGGTTCCCTTTAATGTTTTCTGTCTTTACTCCATTCTGCGTTAATACAGAAATCAACTTTTATAAATTAAAATATTCCATGACATCCTTTTATTTTTTATATTTTATCCCGAGCCAATTTTTTATTTTCGCTCAAGTTCATATTTAAAGTTTTTGTGAAGTGATTCTCACCCTGTAGATATTTTTAGGAATTTCTGACAGTATTTGACAGTATAGGTGCGTATATTTAGTTCTGCACTATAGTTTATATATTTTAGCATGGCTTCTCTTGAGGAAAACATTGAACCATATTTTTCCAGTACTTCAATAACTTCAATGTTCAGTTCATTCTTCTTTTCTAATTGAATGTTCTTCCAATTAAAAGGTTCGTTGTTTCCAATAGCTTTTAAGATATATCACTTTTGCAGCAATTTACCCTATATACACAATCTAAAGTATTTATGCTTTGTGTTAGTGTTACCACAGTAACCCCTTTCCAAACCTTACAGTATAGTCCTGACAACCTATTATTGTGAAAACTAGGTGGTGTGAATTCAGGCACCTAGACAGCCATCCAGGTACTGGTAGAACAGTTGGATCTTTCTTTCTGATATTCCATGTCTTTCTGTTGAGTTAACATTACATAATAATAACAAAAAATTACTGTGGCCATCGCCATGTAGGCTCAATTCAGTCCATTCTCTATGAGACCACAGATGAGTGATTTAATGTTGTAAATATTCAGGTTGCAGACATAAGTATATGTGAGAATTTCCGGATTTCTTTCTTTCTTTATTTATTGTGTGTGTAATTGTATATTACAATTGTACATTACAATAACTTTATTATTATTCGGTTGCTCGAATAAAGATATTCATTCATTCATTCATTCATTTCTTTGTTTCTTTTTTGAGGTAGTGCACATTTTAGGATGCTCATTAATAGAAAGCTACAGTTCGTGAAAAGATGAGGACATTCACACACTATGACATGATGCAAAGCTCTTCACTGTTCCAACTCTCTTTTTTAGCAACCTGGTATCTGCCAAGAAAATAATACCTACACCACCTGCCAGTACCTGTGGCAAGAAAGCAAGATGGATGCATCTATTTTATGTACTTACAGGCCACCTGTTACCTTAAACTGACAATACAAAAATAAATGAGGCCATAGTCTGCTCCATATTGTATTTGCACCAGTTGGAAATTAGTCTTATTTTGCTGTTCCAATTTGCTTCATCTCAACTTTTACCCTCATGTAATGGACAAAGTCACATTAGATCACTTCTTCTATGCCCTGGTCAGAACTCTGTTTAAGTGTGCCTGATTGGCTCCCAAACTGGCCAATCACAATGTTAAATGGAGCTGAACTCATCACCAGATGGGGTCCTCTTCTGTTACATCATGAACTGTTGAACCCAATCATCACATGGGCTGGTGAAGTGTGAACAAATGGGGTCACACTGAAATGTGTCAGGTGATACATATTGTGGATCACTCAGGGGGGAAATTGAGGTTTAATACACCTGTGGGGTGATTACCAGGGCACAGACTACAGGGAAATGTGTGAACTCGTCTCTTGCATGATCGCTCAAGACTTCGTTTAACTATAACGTGCGTGACAGACACAGAAAAGTTGAACCTTGAACTCTTAAGCCTTTGCTGTTTACAGGGCTATAAGCTATTTGATAGTGTACCATGAACACTATTTTCTGATGTTGTTCATTCAATATAAAAGAGTAAGTAAGATTTCACAGTTCCTTCGTTAAGAGTACAATGAATGTGCTGAAATCCACAACATTATGTTGTTAATGTCTTCATTATTATTGCCATATGCAACATAGTGAATATAACAAACACTTCCAAAATATTGAACAATCTCAACAAAGATTTAAGAACGTTAAAAAATTACTACATTGTATTATTACTAAAAGCAATTTCAAGCAAAACGTCCTTGCAAAGTCCCTTAGTTCTTAAAAGCACCTTTCCAATATCTGGAAAAGCACCTTTTCTTTTTAGAACCACTATCCTCTGTACAGTGATTGCTTGGGGTGGCACAAGTGTAAAAATAATCACAGGTCCACGTCTTTTAAAATTACACTTTGCATTTTGTGCCTTTATGATTTTTCTGTTTCTCTAGGAAGAAAAAAGTCAAAATCTAGTATATAAGATTAAAAATGTTAAGAGGAAGAAAAAACAAAAAGAAAGGAATATAAGAAAAAACTGTCTGTCTTTTTAGGGGGACTTTATTGTCTCTGGAAGGGCATGTTATTCTCTGCCCAAGATGCTTTAATTTCCTAAATAACTGTTGTTTATGTCAGCAGTATTAGCTTGTTGCGTAAACCACCCCGTCAGTATTGTAACTCAGTGTTGCATCTTGAAGTGGGGGCGGTATTACACATGATGTACTAGGGGTTAGCATGCTAACACTGGTGTAGATCTAACACAATTCAGACTTAAAATGTTGTATTTATAAGACCTTCAAAATCCCCTCATGTTTTTTCTTCATAAAACACTTAAGATCCGCCGACATGGGGTACAAGTTTTGAGAACTCAAAGTGTTCAAAAAGTAGAACATAATAATGTGTTATTAAACTTACACAAATAAATCTTTTTAGCAATAAATTGTCAGAGAATAACTGATGCATTCTTCTTTTTTTTTCTTCAAAGATGATACAGCTTCACGACAGGTAGACTGTCAATGATTGAGCTATAAAGACTGAGAATATGTTGTCATTGAAGGCATTCAGGGTTTTTAAAAGAACATCTCCTCACCACGGCAATTGAGGACTGCAGCAGCTATTACTGAGTGTGCCAAGGTTAGGTGCTTAAGCCGTTAGCTCAGTGCATTCCACTGCCAACCTTGTGTTGTTATTGCAGAGGGGGCGAAGATGAGAGAGACGGGGGATTAAACTGAACTCCTACGCAGCAGTATTACTTTATTAATCGGCTGTCTTTGTCTATCAAGGTTATAACAAGAATCTGTTTGGCATATGTCTCCACGAGGACAGGGGCATTCATGTGCACGATCACAAGCTTGGGGATTCTTGTCTTTGTCTTTCCAGCGTATTTTTTATTATGAACTGTCAGTTTTTAAGTAATACATTTTACCAGTCCTTTGTCTTATGTCTGATTTTACCTTTTGACATTCAGTCTGTTGAAAGTTATTGACAGTTACCTTTTGGTTTCTATACAAAATATCATAGGAACTTATCTTTGACTATTATAATTTTTAGCAACCAGTTACCAGTTGAGAAAAGCACTGACAATGAGAGTGCATTTGTGTCACTGTCTTAAAGGACAGACCAAAAACACTATGCTGTTTTTTTTTGGGGGGGGGGGTTGTTTTTTTTTTTAGATATTTCTGTGGTTCAGCACAGACGGTATTTGAAAACATTTTACAAAATAAATTCTAGATATGAATTTCATATATATGAATGAAACATCAGAAGAAATGTTCTTATATATGCCTTTAACACACTTCATTGGCCTCTCTGTGACCTTCTGTGACATCAGTGTTGATCAGATTCAGTGGTATTATTATTAATGGAAACTATGGTTAAGCTGTAACTCATATTTCATACCATTCTTTTATTATAAAAATAATATATTTTATTTGGCTTCACACAATGAGAGCAGCGCTTTATGTATTTGAATATGTTTTCTTGTTTAGTAAAATCAACAATATACACAAACCTTTTATCCCCCTTCCCCAAGTTTCCCCATTTGTTTCCCCATAATTTGCCAAATTATTTAATCCTTACATAACTCAAAGTGATGCAAATCCAGTCTGTACTGTGTTTTCTATGTACATTTCTGGACCATGAACCTGGATGTCGTTTACTGACTTACACATTTGTGCATTGTCCTTTGACTGTTTTTGTCCTTTGAAATGAAGTCAGTAATGGTTTAAGAAAAACAATTTTCTTTAAAACGTTATTCCACTATTCTTCACCTATATTTTCCTTTATTCTTTGGCTTTATATATTTACCTGTAAGAGGCATTACTAAATTTAAAACTGCATTACATTTGAAAGAGACTGTGTCAAACACTCAGAAAGGGTAGTAAATTTGAGCGTAATTAGTTATTGATTATTAACAGTTCATGAAGCACCACTTTTTTTTGCCAATGAAATGCTTTCTTCATCCACTGTTTGTCATCTTCATTGCACTGTGTATGGTTGTATGTCATTGTTTATGTTTTTTTTTTACATATTTAACAAGCTGTAATTATTACTTTTTAAGAACACAAAGCCTTTTAACAGTTATCACTCAAAGTATGTCTAATCATTTTGTTCTAAAATGAAATATAAACATTTGTGAAAATAATACGTTTGCTTTTAAAATGACATACTTAAAATTCACACATTTTAGCTGGACTACAATTCTTGTCTAATATTGTCAAATAATGCTAAATTTCAAATTTCTCCTTTAAATTTTCATTTTTGAACAAAAATGATCACATTTCATCCAATGCCTATTACTTTTTTGTTTTTGTGTTTTTTGTTACCATGATTTTATGGGTTATATTCTCTTTTAATGTGGATGCAGTGTTAAGAATTTATCTTCACCTTGGGATACAGTGTTTCTAGTATTCCTTCATTGCCAACATATATATGTTTTGTCTTTGAGCATATGTACGACTGTGTACACAGTTTATACCTACATATATGGGTCCATCAATAAAGATGTCTTTGTATACATATAGATCTAGTAGTGGTCAGAAGTTTACATACACTCATCATGAGGATGAATGTCATGGTAATTTGGGGCTTTTAATTATTTCTTTGAAGTGTTCTTTATTCCAGGGTTGAATGATTGCACAGCATGCATCTTTAATGACTTTAAAAAACAAGAACTAGGTGCACAAGTCTGATTTTATCAGGATTGCAATCCTCCCCCTCCAGAATTCCATCCACTTTGTGTAATGTCCCAGTACCATTAGCAGCAAAACCACTCAAGAGCATAATGCTACCACCACCTTGCATGACAACTGGTAAAGTGTTATTAGGGTTGAAAGCCTCCAAAAAATACCTCTTTCATTATTGCCAACAGTTCAATCTTATCTGACAAAAAATGTTTCTCCAGAAGACAATTGGCTTGTTTGTGTTGGCTACAAATTTCAATTAAGCTTGAATGTCTCAATTTTTGAACTTTGAAATTTATTTCTCGGTCAACAGTCTCTCAGTCCATCCAACAGAGTGACTAGCTTCACTGTAGGTTGTGACATCTGAGCAGTTTTTCATGGCTGGTTTGAACCTTGATTCCTGTGTTGTTTCTGAACATCCTAACTGATTTCCAAGGCAGCTGTGTCTTTTTCTGCACCTTGGCAAAGTAGTGGCACATCTAAATAACTTTTTCTTCCATATAGTTGCTTAAAATGATGAACTTATTATCTGCAGTTATTTAGAAATTGCTCCAAGGGACCTTAAAGAAAACATTAAAGCTGTACAAACATGACACCCTTAAAAAATGAACAGTTCAAAGAATAATATCCCGAAATGATTAATTGACGACTCATGATGAGTTTGTGTAAACTTTTTTACCACAATGGTGTGAGTGAATGTGTGTGCCTGCAAGACCTGCTCACCGTATTGAACTTCCAATGCTGTATGCAAATGAATATGTCCATCCACACATTAGCATTTCTGTGTGAATGTATATGCCAAGCAAATATGTTTGAGGTTCCCTACCAATGTGACTATCTGCATACCTGTTTGTTTGTGTGTGCATATGTGTGCTTTTAGGTGCATCAACGCAGGACTCTGATGCTATGGAGCCAGAGAAACAGGTGGACAGCACAGTTAAAATGGCTGGCGTGATTGCTGGGATTCTTATGTTCATCATCATCCTTCTTGGAGTTGTTCTCACCTTCAAACGCAGGTAGGTATTGAACTAACCAACAGGACAGAGTAGCAGCTTAAAGGTATTAAATGTAGCATTTTCACAATGAGTCATTATTAACACATTTTTTTGTAACTTCAGTGCCATTATCTTAACCCTTAGACAAGGCAGTGTGTAGTTTGTTTTATACCAGTAAGTAGCACTGCAGTTTTATTTTTATAATAATGCACCTTTAATGCAAATTAGTAAACTAAAAGAAAGCGAGGTTAGGGCCTAGGGCATAGGCTGTATTCTTAAAGATTCAAGTGTCCTCATTAGCATATATATGCAGGTGGATAGTTTTAAGTGTACAGGGAGTGACAGATTAATTTGACCCTAATGATCTATCAAGAAAAAAAAATATGTTCAGTTAAAGAGATTTGACCACATTTAGAAATAAAACTGAATCAGAATTTACAATGTTTTTTTTTTTCCTTTAGGTTTTGTTTCTTGCAACAACAACAAAAAAAGTCTAAGATTTAAAATTTTTAACAAACATTTCAGGTTAAAAACACATTGCAAAACCTACAGATCTATATTCATTTCTTCTGGCAATATAAAAGGTCAAAAATTTGTATTAAACCTGGTGACATATTCAATCCTATAATCCTTAAAGACAAATAAATAAAAATTATACTATTCCCCACACACATATATATATATATTTAAAACTCGTAGGAACTGTTTTATATAACCCATTTAGCAGCTATAAAAAGCTTTCTGTATCTTTGTTTACTTGCACACTGGCTTGCACCATCACCAGCCTTTCTTTCTGTTACTTTCTCTAGTTTTCTATACTGTTCCATCAATTCTCCCATTCCTCTCTAACCTTCATATCCTTCATATTGCTTTTACATTTGTGATTTTTGTGTCACAGGTTGTTTTTTATTTTCCCAAAAAGTTGGTTTTGGTTTAAAACATACATTAACTTGGCAGCAAAATTAGAGAAAAAACTAAATAGTGTGAGGATTATTTTCTGTTACCAGTCAAATTAGAAAATAATGACACACTTGCAAATGCATTCCAGTAACCACTCTATAGTGCGTTAAGAGATCAGTAATTATCAGTATTTATTATAAACTGCATACACTTCAAAACTAAACGCTGCACGGGAGTGTGATGAAATACATTTAGACAATATGTTCACTTGGTCCTTCTGTTTTAGACATTAAAAACTGAGATTTTCTCTTTTTTTTTTTTACAAAATGTAATACTGTGTTTGGAAGGAATATATAGCTACTGGAGATTGTTTAATGCTTTATAAATCTGTACTGTCTCCATTCCTAAAATAAAAAGTTGTGTTTTAATATCGACCAAACATCCACTAAAATGAAATACCATAGCACTGAACAAGGTCAGGTTCTCGGGTAGATTACTTGCTTGTGTAAAACTAAAATTATTTGTTGTCTGTGAAGCTTCTCAGCCATCCAGGTCATAGTAGTCTAAGGAGCTTGGAATTAAAAGAGCCTGGACTTCTTTGACTTTCTTGAAGACATTTCACCTCTAGCTTCTTCAGATCTAAGAGCAATCGATGGAGAGTCCCAGATTTTTAAGCCCTATTGGGAATGTTCCTAAGAGGGTCGTGGAAGACCATCTTTGAACAGAGGGGCTGTCTTACAACACCAGCTGTCTGCAATCTATCATCCAGTTTTGAGATCCCATCCCAGATGCCTCAGTGCTCACTCACATCTAGGGTCATTTGATCTCAGTAAGTCACATGATATGGTGGGGCATGGTCTCAAAATGAGTTCACCTAAAACCTTGGCTGATAGTGACCCACACCCATTTTCACACTTTGGCTCATGTGATTAGGTAGAGGATCAATAGGGGGTCCATGACCCTCTTGGGGACACTCCCATAGGGCTTAAAATCTGGGATTCTCCATCAATTGCGCTTAGAACTGAAGAAGCTTCTCGGCTCAGAGGTGAAACATCTTCAAGGAAACTTAAAGAAGTCCAGGTATTTTTCTTTCCAAGCTCCTTAGACTAAAATCATTAGTTAGCAAAAAGCTTGAATCAAGCACAATGTCATGTAAAATCATACTGTTCCACAGAGAGAGAGAGAAAAAGGGCAAAATATTGTCTAAATGCAACAAGGATGCTCTCAACTTGCACTTGCTAAATTAAAGAATTGTTCATGACCTGTTACTATTGAACAGCTGTTGAATTTTGAACATTAAGCTTGATGAACAGATAAAAATGCCTGAGGGAAAACTGGCAGATACCTTATTGCTAGTCAAATATAACGTTGTAACCATTTTAAGCAAGCAAAATAGTACTCAGGCAAAAATATAAAGTCAGGCAGGGCACTGGGTCAGTTTGAAATGCTAATTAGAGGCTAACCCAGGCTAACAGAAAATATACCAAATAAGAGGATTAAAAATCCAGTAGAGCCAAAGGAGGATAATACATTATATAACAAAAAAGGTAAAGGTGGAGAAATCAGAAGAAGGCACAAATAGGGAATATAGAAGTTAAACAAAATAAAAGTGGGAAAGGATGAGAGTGACAGAAGGAAGGGACAAATGTATAAGATTGGAAGGAATATGGTAATTGAAAACCAGGCAGCACTGGTTAACCCTGGGGTCAAGTGGATATGCTAATGAGATGCTAATCAGACTAGGGGGGGGGCATAATATACATAAAAAGCCAATTAGAGGGCAAACATTGCAACAGTAGATATAGACAAAAAAAGCAATGACACTGTAGAGAAAAAAATAGAGAAATGAAGGAGCAGTTGGGATGCTTCTCATGAACCGGAGCTGACCGAGGCCATCAGTCAGAATTAAAGGGCACATATATGTCAAGTGAAATCATGGAGTACATATCAAGATAGGAAAAATGTGAGAAAAGTGAGAAAAGGGAAATTATTAAATTGTACCAAGACATAGTGGGGAGTCATGGAGACACAAGAAAGAAAAACAATCGATAATATGAGTCCAACTGAATGGATTCAGACAGTGACGGTTTTACCATATATCTGGGATCATCTATATTTTACACTGCATACTTCAGCCAGTCCCAGTGGCAGATTTTTTTTAAACAGAAAGTGTTTTACATGCCTTTTAAACCTCATAAATTACTCTGCACCAAAACTTTGTTGGGAAGTACGCGCATAGCTGTCCAATTAATCTTTTAGACCACTTTTACATGTGTTCCAAATGGACTTTATTTTCTGAAGAAAGCCAGGACATGTTGCTGATAATGTATGTGAAAGAGAATAACATTGAACAAGGCTGAAGGCTTAATGGGGATTCAGTGTTTCTACAGCCAGGTAGCCCTGAGGGCTCAAAGAACCAGCACCAGAAGACACACTTTTCATAGAAAGGTTAAGAGGAGAATCAATGAATAATTAATGTTCCAGAAGCTCCCTGTACACCGGCTGATTTCTGTTTGTAATGCCAGAGAAGCAGACCTAAACCAAGTAATTGAGAAAAGGTGACATCTTTGGAACTGCAAATTGATGGAAAATATGTTAAACTTATTTCACCCCTTTTTTCCTTTTATCCAAGCTATTTCAAATTCTGGCTCAATAACTGCCTTTTGTGATTGTATTTTATCTGAAGCTTTCATACGCCTTTCATGCCCACAACAACTTTAAAAGGTGTGAATTAAATTCTCATTCTAAATAAAAACTAATTATATAAACATCTAAAAAGAAAGAACACAGAAGTGAGTTTAGTCAGGCAAACAAGCAAATTTACTGAAGTTATTAACCCTTGTCTGTTTCATGGTTTTACCACGGTGTATAACTTTAAGTAAATAGTATACACATATGTAGAAGTGGACAAACTCAAAGTTAAAGTCATATATCCAATTGTTTCTGTATGTTTGTCTAAAAAAAACTACTACTGGAACTTTGTTTATGCATCCATTACACAGAAAGAAAATCTGAAATCCTAGAGATGAGATGTTTTTATAGAATCCTCATATTTGACTACACACCCACTGCCCAAACACAGCAAACTGACATAAAAAATGACACACAATAGGTGTTTGATGGGGTATCTACACACAATAACCTTACTACTCACTTCTACATAATCATAAGTGATTATGTTTAGTTTTCTATTAGTCTGTACATTGTGGAAACCTTTGCAAACCTTTATTGTGCCTATATCTGTATATACTGTTGCTTCTATATATCTGAATGCAAAATACCAGTATTGCAAAATTTTCCTGTGATTGTGATGATGGTGATAACAATAATCATTTGTTTTGTTAGTTCAAAAAAAGCACCAAAACAACAACTACAAACAATAGTTTTGATCAAGTTTATGTTAAATACATAATTCAATGCCGTGAATTGTTATGATGTTAGTTTGACCAAAACTTTTCAGTGTTATGTACACTGGTGAAGGCTAGCACAATGGTACACTTCAAGATGTAAAAAAAATAAAAATAAAATCACAATTTACAGCCCAATGATTCTTGAATCCTGTGAATGTTAAAAATGCATGGAGAGCGTTCATGGTACCACTGACACACTTAAACATAAAAGCTGTGTCAATTTGACAAACAAGTGTTTGAAGACCAAACACATAATTTCAGTAGGAAGGATAGAACTTCCCAGGAGTTTAAGGAGTGTAAAAGTAGTAGGTACACAGGAATTGGCACAGAGTTCACAGGGACGTGACCTTGAAATTTAAATGGTGTAGACTGAAAGCTGCACTGCTTTCAGACTGAAGCTTTTATTTGTTTTAGGCTTGTATCGGAGCCATACCTTATGCTTAACAACAATGTATTGCACCTGCAAACTTATTCACATATGCCTTGAAGTTATTGACTCACACTCTTAGTCTTGTGATGACTCACTCTTGAGAGAGATTGTAAACCTAGTCTGGGTTTACTGCACAACTTTCTAAATGGCTAGCAGTGCAGTACTCATCTCCCGAAGTGTAGGGGTCTTGAAAAGTTCTCAAGATTAATTGCTACCAAACAATTTGAAGAATCACATCTGCAGGCTGGAGCTTTTTACTTTCTCATAGAGGAATTAATAAAAAAGGATCATGGAATTTGGTCTCTGATCCTCAACTTTGATTTGAAAAGTGACTTTTTTATATTGTATTCAGTGAAGTTTGACATTTTAGATTTTCACCAATGGTGATGATGGTCCAAAATGGTCCAAAAAGCAAATGGTTAAACTAGATCTTCTTAGCAAAAATAAACTTCATATACTATGCTTCATATATTCAATGAACTTCTCACTTCTCGTAATATCACAAAATTTATCTTCTGAAAGAGTTAATGTAACTTTGCTTGTCACTATGCACTATACAATATTAACAATTTAATAATATTTGGTAGCTCCTTAATAAAAAATACAGTGAGTCACAGGAATGTAAGCTAGAGACAGTTCACATATTTGCCTCCTCTTTGACCATATATACAAGACAAATAAGGTGCTTCAAAGAGTCCCAGCCCTATTATGTTAGTTCTGAACTTTGGTGTCAAATGCTTAGCATAAATTGAAAAAGTAATGAATGTGAGGGAATGAAAGGAATGCATTACAAACGATTGAAAAAACAAACAAACAGATGTCTTTCTCAACTCGTCCTCTTTGAATCAAGTCTCACGCCCTTTTATGTTTCTCTCTATCTTCCTGCTTCCTGTCTTTGGCTCCACCCCTTCCTGTCCCGTCCTGTACCTGCCTTGCCCTTGCTCCGATAGAGAGATTCACACATGGAGAACTCTGAGCGTGGGGTATTGTATGTTTGCTTCTAGACATGACCACATCCACTCCGCACTGTTCTTCAATGTGATTTTCACCTCAGCATTTAGTAGTTTCCAAATACATCTTGTCACTGTCATTGAATATTAAATTGCTGAGAATTATTCTTCTCATATTTGACAAACTCATTAGCTATAACACCTACAAAAAATGTCATTAATGATATAATTGAGACGTTCCTCCATATATTTCTTGAAAGACTTTCCAGTTGTCCATCTTTCACCTTGAATTGGGATAACCTAAAAATCAGATGTACATTTTGGGGAAAAACAAACAAACAAAACAAACAAAAAAGCTTGGGATACATGGTGTGTACCTTTCAATATAATAAGTGTGCAGACAGTGTGTAATCACCTTGGTTATGAATCTTAGTATTGGTGAAAAGGACCATAGAATGTTCTCGCCTAAGCAACATGTAAAGGCATTTGGGGGTCACATATTTGTTTTCTTTCATACAATGAAAATGTAACGCTTAATATTTTAATCGCTGTGGTATGCAATTTCCTCTCAGCAGTTTTACCACTGAGACTTAAAGTGCCTCTGATTGCCTTTTTACTGCCCGATTTATGCCACTAAATAGATGAAATTTAGATTTTAATGTTACTTTGCAAGTTCCATTGTTAGACATTAGAAGTCATTTAGGCAGTTGTTGGCACCCTACCTGTAATAGTATCATTAGTCTGTATACTTATCTCTCTTCCTTGCTGACTTGAAGTCTAACTTGGGGAATACGTTTTAGCAAAGTTTTAGTAGCAAACTGAAGTGTGAATGGAATTTTTTAATGGCTGCTTTGGCTGTTACTATTAGCTAGGTAGAAAAGTTAATCTAAGATGCTTTTGGAAAACTTTCTAACATATTTTGTCACTTTGTCAGTACTTTAATTTATTTAATGTGAACATTTACACATTGTTGCACACCATCTGTGCTTTTTGGTACGTTATTGTCCTGTCAAAAGTGCACATCTAAAACTATTATAATTTCTGAGGACGTTCAATGCATCAAAGTATACTTATCATTTCCTCTGATATGAGATTTATCTGCCCAACACTCTACCAGCCATTTGCTTTGACAAACTGATAAACATTGTAAACTGTTTCATTATTTGCAAGATATCTGCAGTTAATTTTCCATCAACAGAATTTCAGACAGAGAAAAAAATATATGTTCCCACATTATGGTGCTTTCTACATTGATAGCAGGTTGGTGTAATTAATTATATGTAGGTATAATGCAGTTATGCAGGAATCAAGCCAGCCTGCCCTAAAATTAGCTAAAAAAGTTAAATAATTAATCAAACTTTAGGAGAGAAATTATGTTTTTGGCTTCAACAAAAACATAGGTGGGTGATTAGGATTTGTGGTATGTCTTGCCGAATGAAATGCGATGCTTCACAAATATCTCCACCTACACTGTTCTGGGCTCAAAGACAATCCATTCTGTTACTGTCATGGTAGTTATCTTTTTCTCAAATAAATCCCCTTACTGCATCTTAAGGTTATATATGGATAACTCTATATACATATAACATAAAATTAAACTATTGATTAGACACCTTGGGTTATATTTAGTGCAGTGCTACAATGACTTTGCAATAAAGTACAGTTTTTTCTTTTTACCTTAGATTAAATATTTCATTTAGTATTCTGGGGGATTGTAAAGTATTTAGAGTCAAAAATTACTTACCAAAGATTTTTTGGCCAAAGACAAGTAGTAGCATATAAAGATTAAATTGCCAGTGGCTTGAACTTGGAATTCTATAACATAGTTCTTCTTCATATATTTAAAGCCGACCCAAATCTGATAATTTTAGGAAGTTTATTGACATTGATGCAGTGCTAGATGTTAAAGGTTGTGACAGTCCTTGTGGATGGTGCACGGTCGCTCAGAGAAAGTAGGAACTTTGCCAAAACTGTTGGTTTATTTTCTTGAAACTTTTAGATTAATCATAATCCTGATTTAGCAGTTGTAATCATTGCCTCAAAGAGCAGCAGTTCATTTTTTTATTAAAAAAATGCTGAAATTAATTAATCTTGTGATTAGTACTGTTGACCTACAGCAAAGAGTTCTTTGATTTGAAATCTCCTTTCCGGGGCGTTTGCTTGACCTTTATGCATAGCTGTACAGGTTTTTTTCCCCCATATTTTCTGGTTTCCTCTGACATTCAAAACATACATATTAAGTTAAGCGGTATGTCCGAATTGGCCTTAGGTGTGGATGTGAGATAGATAAAGTGCTATATGAATGTGTGTGAGGAAAAGAGCTTTTGTATTAATTCCTTTAGAAAATTGTGAGGATGCCAAGATTAACAGTTTTTTGGTAAAAAAAAATAAATAAACACAAAAAAACACACACAATATAAATGATGACTCTCAACTTTGAGACAACAAAAGGACACATCTTCTTTCTAGATTGTATACGACACCCTGGGGTTCTCATCTATAACAAGAGGAATGAGGCGATTAGAAACTGGTGTCAGCCAAGGGAATGAACTCAGGCTGAATCCACTGCAAATGCCAGGCTCTTGTGAAGCCAAGTGGTGTGTGTGTGTGTGTGTGTTTGTTTGTGTCTGTGCCCGTGTATGCAAGTGCGTACACACATGCAATACATTGGTGGACTGAAACTCTGTCTCTAAACTAGAAGATGTACACAAACACGCAGACAAACATTAAGAAGCACACAAATTTGAAAGTACCGAATTCTTCCATGCTAAACTTGGACGTATCAGTAGATAAATTGGAGGTGTTAACACAGACACACTTACACACACATGCACTCACAACAGAGCTGGACTTGACCCCTATTCTGCAGATGTGACACATGGTTGAATAATGGACTCTGCAGCTTGCTGAGATAAATGCTTGATGGTCCACTTACAGCACATTTAAAATTGGTGATGGCAAACCATTTACACACTCACACAAATGTACAAACTCATACTGTGTGATCACCACGGATATTCTGGGTGGCTAATTTACTAGTTGTTTAAATAAGAGAAAAAGAATCAGAGTAGTCGACTAGCCTAAAAGCTGAAAACACATAATCTAATAGACGAGGTTAAACATAGGCCATGCAAATACTGTGTGTGTATTCTACTGCCATATGAAACAGTTAATTGCATTTCTCGATAATCAAATCGTAGTTGGCATAGCATTGCACAGAAAGAATTTCGGTTTAGTTTTCGAGTGTGGGTGATATGAGCAGTGTTTCTATGTTTGTGTGGTCTCATACTGTTTTATGCAACCAAAGCCATAATGATCAAATCTGTAGATAAAAACTACAGAACTTGTGTGTGGAGATGCAGTCTTTAAAAGGCTTCCTTTTCCACCCCTCATTTGTCAAAGAACGTATTTATTTTGACATTTATGCATACATATGTAAGTACTTTTCTCTTGTCATTTTTTTCACTATGTCTCAGTGTTGCTGTGTCCATATGCATATTCCATCGTAGCGTCCTCCTTCCGTACATGTCAAATAAGTGGTGTTCTGTCAAACCTCAAATTAACTTGGCTGTAGAGGTGAGCACTCTGAAGAGATTTCACTTTCATTGATACCCTGTGTTTCTTAACTTTCTGTCCTTCAAACACGGAATTTACTCTCATAGTCGCATATTAAAAGGTTTAACTAACATGCTTTTACTGCTACACACGGAGACCTTAGGTGTAACTTGTTAACAAAAAGTTCAGATTTTTCCCCATTTCTCATCCAACCTGGTCTCTTCTCATTCTCTCTCTGCCCCATTTAATCAGTCTCAAACACGGTACCCTGAATAACTTGGTTGAGTGTTTTTTCTACACTATATTAATATTTATGACCAGTTTTAACGACTATGACTTTTACAACTGGGCTCCCAGTGCTCTGCATTTTATTAATATCATAAGGACAATGTCAGCAGAGCTCTTAAAGAGGGTTATGGGTGTGACTGTGTGTATATATGTGCACATAGTCACTTGTTCAGCTATCTTAATGAGGACCAGTATTTGTTTATGGCCATTTCAGTGAGGACATTTGGAAAAGTGAGGACCTTTTTCCACATTTTTGCAAAGCTCTGCTTAAGGACAGTTCTTTGTTTGAGGATTGACATTAGAATTAGGTGTAGATATTGATTGTGGTTTGATGTAATACCAGTTTCATCAACATTTGTCTCAGTTGCACTAATGTTTCCACAACAAAGCTATGAAGCGCTGGTTTAAAACAAACTACATTTCTTTTCAAAGGCTGTGGCAGATTTATTCTATCTTCATGTAAAAATATGTGTAAGCATTGAGTAAAACATTATTTTGCCTCACCTCGTTGCCTTACAATAGTGTTGCTGTGTGCACCCAGAACTCAAAAATAACTCTTCTGTTACAAATGATTTTTCATTCCATCTCTGCTGCCTTCGCTATATCTACTATATTTTTTTACTGCCCTTAAATATAGCAAAGTAGCCCCTCCAGGCTGGTAACTGTTATTATATCTGGCTAGCTAACCCATTTTATCCAACCATGCCATTTTATAAATGTGTTATTAGTGTTAGAAATATGTTTTTTGGGGGGGAGGGGTAGGAAGTACTATAGAGTCTCTATGCTTCTCTTGTTAGTCTTTTTTTGTCTTATTTATTTATTTATTTAGTTTATCATTCACATTATTATCAGAAGATGAAAAACAGAAGCAGAAGGAGAAGAATAGAACAATAAAACAGACAGAATAAGAACAAAAAAAGGGGGCTGGATGAAAAAAGTGAAGGAGTATAAAGTATAGAAGTAATTTATTAAAAACATCAAGCCTGTAAAAAGTTAATACAGTTAATAACATTTCGCTTTCCACACGTATATCAGCCCTACTAACGGCCAGTAACTTCTCTGTCACATGAAAAGCTATAGTAAGTATTTTGTCAGCATTTACAAAATTCATATTATGTAAGTAATTAAGATGGCATATCAGATAGATTGACTGATTGAAGCAGTCTGCAGTAGTTGTGTAAGGTGTGCTCCTCTGTGAAGTGGAATGGAAGTATTGATCCTTCTGAACTGTGCTTGACTTTCCCATGCTATAACAACTCAGTCTGATTAAGTATGAGTGTGTATGTTTGTGTGTGTGTTGTGTGTCCAGACATATTATGAGATCACAATCTCTGGCTACTCATAGATGAAGGATGTATGCTGGGGGGCAAAGTTACCAACAAACCATTGAGGAAGTAGCAGAACGAGCGCACACACACACGCGCGCGTGCGCGTACACACACACACACACACACACACACTGATACACATACGGATATGTCATATTAGTCAAGTACAGTGCAGTGGAATAAACCTGTGGCTTTATTATCAAAAACAGGATAAAGGAGAAGAAAAAAGGTTAAAGATTTTCTTGGCTTAGCTTTAACATGTTGGTCCTCATAATATTAATTTGATTTTTAATATTACTTTCACTAGTCTCACAATTCATTAAATTTCAGACATAATTAGTACGTTTTCTGTGATTAACAATTTTAAACACAATCCAGAGTAAAATTATGGCCCTGTACAGATATTATTGCTACAAACCACACTCATTCAACCTTTACCTCCTTGCTTCTGTGTGTTACTCTTCCAGCTTCCATCCTCTCCCTTTGGGTTTGTTTTGTCACTTCTCATTCGATCTATCTCATTTACTTACCTGCCAAATGGTGATGGAGGCATCAGTGATGTATTTATATTTACTTTTCTTTTCACCTGTAAACCAAAATTAAGTATTCATGCCGTATTGAAAAACCTACAGGTTAAAAAATATATTTTAGGGCACGCCATTCAGTTATATATAACATAATGACAGCATAGACCATGAAATACCCCTGATTCCCTGTTAAATTAATGGAGACCAGAGCCCATTGCTAGCACATTAGCATATGCTACATTGAATAAAAGTTATAGGTCATTAATGCTTTAACATTTAAAAATACATCTAATTAAGTACTGGACATGCATTTGTTTTTGTTTACTGTAGAATGTGTACTACAACACAAAATGAATGTACTTCTTTCTGAAGTGCCATGCTTCTTCTTTCAACTACCCACAAATCATACACCTTGGTCAGATTCTAATATTGCTTAGTAGTTCCTTAACTGGAGTTGTCGAAAGTCCAATGCGACTATTTCAGATTCTATTAATAGAATGATTTGTATATTGAAACTGTTTTGTTTTATTTCTTTTATCTAATTTTCAAATTTCATAAATAAAAAGTCATTCAGTTAATAATTTGATAGTGTGGGTGAAAGTTAAAGTTTAAACATCAGGGTACAAGACTGAATGATGGATTAATAAATGTGTTTTTATCTAAAGTTAATGACCTGGTAAAGCTCTTATGAAAAAAGTATAATTTTTTGGGTGAGTGAAGTAATCATTTCACAAGTCATAGATCTTCTTATCCAATTTATTTGATTGACTGCTGGCCGGTTCACAGCTGACTTACAATGAAGCTTTTTTTTAATCAAATATATCTTTGGACATCACTCTAGAATATTCCTTGGATGTTCTGTTATGCCTCAGCATGAACTTTTTTCTTGAGATTTTGCGAAGGCAAAATATATTAATCCAACATGCAGTAGAGAAAAATTAATTATATGCGTCAGCAACTAGATGTACTAATACATACTTCATAGCAAAAAATAACCCATTCAGCATCTGTAAAAACAAAGTTAAATGACAGCAAATGTTTTCAGATGAGGACACATAGAAAAGCAAATTTAGGATTCAGACAGGCAGGTTGTACAGGTAGGTTGGGGAAAACAGTTGAAAGAAAAACAGGTAGTTTATCAATTTAAAATAAATACAGTCAGAATTACATTTTCATTTAACTCATGAACTAATCCAATGTGTTTGTCCTTCTTCTGGGTTTTGCTCTGTTGTCATCATCGGCCTCACCTCACCATGCTTCAGAAGACATGCTTATTCCTACTCTTATTACCTGTAAGTAGAGATTTCACATCAGAAAAATTCCTTTCTCAGTCCATTACTCTTTTTTTTATCGCTACCTTTTGAGTTGTTACATTTTTGTCCTTTTTCATGTATACTGTTAAACCTGTATCTAAATTTAAGTATAAAGTATTTAATTATCAAATCATTTAAATCCTCTAAGCCATCACAGCTGTCAGAAAAATGGTTATAGTAGAATCAATCTTTCTTATTTATTTATTTTTAAGAGCCAGCTTGTCATTTGCACTGCATGATAAAATGTCTACTTTATTACCTGCCAAAGACAAATTCTTATTTGATGGTTGGTACACAAACACTGCAGCGTGCAGTCACAATAATGTTATTTGGCTTGAACATAAGTCTAGAGCAAGATAAAAGCAGGCACTTGGTAGCTTGCCTATAAAATTGCGCAACACAGGCGAGATACAACATTATTTACAGTGTTACGCTGCCATATTAGAAATACTGACCCTCTTTAGCTGCTAGGAAAAACAAATGTTAGGTAAAAATGTATTCATTCATTTAATCTTTACTACATGTGACATAAACTGCATGTGACATACTAGAAAAAGATTGGGGAAAGTGTGTAATATCAATATTAAGTTCACTTAAAGGAGATATATACATTTTAACCTCAGTTTACTGTCTATGTACATTTTGCATAGTAACTGCCCTCAAATAACTTTGCTATTAAATATTTGGAATGTAGGAAGTCTAATACTTCTGACCATTCTGCTTTACATTCACAAGTTATATTCACCTGCTATACTGACTAACCAAATGTAATAGAGTAATTAATGTGATAGTAACACTATACAAAATATGTACTCCTTATCAAAAGACTTCTTCTCATTGTTGATTATATATTTTTGGGTGGCTGAACTAACTACAGCGTGAGTTTGGCAGTGAGGGTAAATTTCAGCCAGACTTCATCTGCATTGTTTGCACGGCCCGTCTCTTAAAGTGTTTTCATTCTAAAAGGTCAATGTAATTCACTATTATCTTCTCTACCAAGTGGCTATTTCCTTATTAACTAGTTCTAATGAGGCACTATTATAGCTGTCTGTTCATACACACATAAACACGTACAGGCGCGCACACACACACGCACACACGCGCACACACGCGCGCACACACACACCAGTATACCTGCACAGTCACATACACGCTGTTGCCCCGAGCTCCTGCACAAATCCTTGCTGAGAATTTTTAAAACTCTTCACTTCTGCAGCTGTCTTCAAAGCATTTGAAAATTTCCACCAGATCTCCAGCAGGCTCCTTACTGAGTAGAAAAGTCATCATATACCAACACTTCTTTTTAAAACAGCCCCCCTGAGGCTTGTTGACCCACTGGAAATTGCTTTTTTATAATATGAAACTGGCACAATTAGAAAGACAGCAGCCATCACTGTGGTTTCTCTGCTTTTGCACACTCGTGACAGTGTTTAATTTGTCTCGGCATAGAAAAAATGAGCATGACCTGCCATGCTGAATCTCATATAAATATGTCAGTGGAGACACAAGCAGACATCTTAAGAATAATCCTTGTAACAATAGTCAAAATCATACACCAACACACCACAATAACAGCCTTGGACAAATGTACAGCTCACACACAGACTGACAGAGTAAGCATGAACTCAAGGAATGTCCTTAGATGACAGTTTGGATTATTACACATAGACACAAATGCATGAAGACCTTGATTTATATGAAATATTTGAATTTGATAAAAGTCTCTCTCAAACCAACCTATTATAGTTCTTGGCATTTTTCTTTTGACTATAACTATTAGTACCTCTAAAGACCAAAATTCCATAATTTAAATACAATTACAAGCAGAAAAGATATGATGGAAACTAGGGGTGGGCGGTATAAATGGTATACGGTAGAAACGATATGAATTTGGCCAACGGTAGAGATTTTGACTATACCGCTCTACTGCGATAGCTCGTGTTGATGGTGTCATCAAGCTGCGCCTATTTTGGTCAAAACCATCGCAGCAGCTGCAAGCAATATCATATGCAAATTATGCCAGACGACAGTAATAGCAAAGAGACGAAGCATGTTTTGGAATATGAGGAAAGCCAAAAACTGCGCTTCATCCACTTCCGTACCATTGATTCATTAATGTTGAATTCTGTCGCAGCTGCTCTATTCCCATGTTGTTGCAGTATATTAATGACTAGCCTCTATTGTGGATGGATTATCTCAGTTGTTCTCCTGACTGAAGTTTGGTCCGTTTACAGCATCCTGCCATGCGATTGCATTTGTCCCTAACCATCAGGAACCCTCCCGTAAAGTTTGATCGAGTGGAAAAAAGTTAGCATTCATCCTCCAGCTTCACTGTTTATGTTATGCTAACATCACGTAGCACATCATTATATATCAGCTAGCCCAACTTCAGTAACCCTAAAAAAGTCACTGCTGTTTAGTTTTCTGTCTTCCTTTATGTTGGAAGTGACAGCAGAGCTGTACGTTTGAATTTTTTCAGAAATCTCTCTCATGTTTAGGTGGAAACTAGCGAGCTAACTTCCTGCTAACTTCCAACTCCGTTAGATTCAGTAAATTCTGTTTTCATGGATGCCTGGATGTTAAACTTAATTGTTACACCTGGTAAAGTAGCAACGCTGATGATTTTATTAAAGATGAAAGAATTTAGACAGTTTTTAACTCTCAGTGATGCTGCAGTGTTCGTTTGACTTTGGGACCTGAAGCAGACAGAGTTTTGGACCTAGATTACTTCACGAGGCTCCTGACAATGATAGCCGTAATGCTCCGACAATCCATCAAGTGGTGCAGCTTCATAGATTACCAAAGTTGTACTAAACCATTTTTTGACAGATTTTGAGCCCCATGTACCACATAAAATCGGGGTCAGGTTAGTAAGAACAACCAGAATGCATACATAAGGCGCACCGATTATAAGGTGCACTGTCGATTTTTGAGAAAATTAAAGGATTTTAAATGTGCCTTATAGTGTGTAAAATACGGTATACAGAAGAAAAGAATATAACGCAATATATATCGTTACGGCACATGCTTCAAATTATACCGCGATATGGATTTGAGGCCATATACCCCAGCCCTAATGGAAACATACAAATAAACATAACATATGACAACTAAATATGTAGAAAATGTGTAATTAATAATTAAGAAGCTGAAAATACACATAGATTTTTCCCACTTTTAAAAATTGGTTGTAATGCACAGCCAGTCTCACCCATATATACATAGATGCACAGTTATAGCCCTAGGAGGTTTACTGTTAGATGAGAAGGGGATTTAAATTTGCACAAGACTCCTGCAATCCTGTAGTGTGTGTTTGTGTGTTTTGGTTCACTTTGTCTTTTCAACCTCTATCTCTCTCTTCACCTCTCTTTATATCCCTCAATCTCTCCCTCCCTTGTTGGGTCTGTCTCTAAATCCTGTGATACGCAGATGAAAGTTTGTTTGGGCTTCGCCTGCAGCCTCCTCTGGAGCTACTGCTGTCATCCTGAAGTGACTGACTGCCTGTCTGACTTCAGCACTGGCTGGGGATGGCTCGAGGATATTTGAGCTATCTAGTTGCCAACCAAATGGCTGACGCCATTCTAGCCATAATACAGAAGTTCTCACTCAACAAAAGAAACAAATGGCATCTCCCATGTTTGACTGGACGCCTTGAGGTTGCCGTGATCACTTGCCAAGCTTCAACTAAAATGAATGCAATTCTCTTGGCATGAGTTTGTATCAACAAGCCATACTTGCTGCCATGAAATAAATTCAGTTCAGAGTTTGCTTTCTGAAAATTGAAGAATCAATCATTTCCACAAAAACTTGAATAAGAATGGACAAGGTGATTTTAAAAAATTTTGGCCATTATCTTTCTATGTGTCAGCAATCTCCTCCATGGAGTCAAAACAGTAACTCTGCTACTGAAATATAGACATGGATGTCTAAAAGGTGAAGGAAGGAAGGAAACAGCTGTACTGCATTACCATTTTGATTTCAAATTAATGGTCCTACTTATCTTGAAAACAATATACTGGTAAATGGACTGATTCTTAGATCTTAGAGCATTACTACTGTCCTGGAGCACTCCAAGTGCTTTATACAAAATGCCACATTCACCCATTTACACAAGCATTTTACACGCATCCATACTCCGATGGATGCATCGAAGAGCAACTTGGGGCTAGTATCTTGCCCAAGGATATTTGGCATGCACAGTGGGGGAGCAAGGGATCAAACCACACACCTTCCTATCAGTAGATGACCTGCTCTACCTCCTGAGCTTCAGATAAACTTTAACTTAAAAAACTTAATAAACTTAACTTTTGTATTTTATTATTTAATTAGCAATGACTTTTGGTAATGATATTTGGTAATGAATTTTACATATACAGCATTTTGGAAATGGACCCATCAAGTGCTCAGGTTAATACATCAAATAAGAAAGAATTAAATTTTTTCCTGACCATATCTACTGATGCATTGATTCACCTCATTTCATCTCATCTCATGTCTCTCTATTATAATGTATCTTTTCTCACACTCACACACAAAAAAAGAAATTTCTGCCAAAAATCTCTCATTATCAACCTATCAAACAGCCTACTATTAATGTCGCTCTGGCCACAAAGAAGTCCATGATTTTTGCCGTGGTTGCACCCGGCAGGGTAACCTTAGTACTTAATGAACTGCCGCCGTGACATTCATTAAAGAAGGATTATGTCGTGCTCAGTGCCACTTAGAATATGCAAGGAATTTGTCATTTAAATGAGTCCATTATTGGTATGAATGTGTGCTAGGTCGAGGTTTGGTGAAAGAGCGGGGAGGAGAGTGGGGAAGCCTTTCACACACTACAAGTTACAGGTTTTTGTCTTTTGCTTTTACTTCTCCTTCCACTCTATGCCTGCTTTTGCTGCATTGTTTCTACTTCTGTCGCTTTCTTCATCTTCCACCTCTATCCCGGTTTTATTTTCTTTTCATTTTTCTCCTCAACCTCCCATTTCTTATTTTTTCTCCTTCTCTTCAGTTTTTTTTTTATTTGACTTTCCTTTCTTTGCTCTCTTCTTCCTCTTCCTCTTCATCTCTGCCCACTTTTCTGTCAAAGTGCAGTCAGATAGTCAGGAATAGGCCACTCTAAGCTCCAATCACACAGGAGGTTTTGAGGTTCTGTCGCCTATAAATTGGTGTGGAGCATAGCAAGGTTGAACCTGGGGTTGATGGAAGGAAATGATTATGGGAGAAACTTTGTAAGGTCATTCCTTCTTTTCTCTTGTAGTTCTCCTGAAAATGTTCTTTCTAACATCGTTCATCTCACTCTCTCTTTGTTTTTATGTTGTTGTTTTTTATTTATTGCCTCTTTATTGATGAGCTGTTTCATTCGTCTTCCTCCTTTCTCATGTTCACTTTTCACATCTGCTCTGTCTCTGTCTTATCATCTGTCTTTGATTTTTACTTATCTGTCTTTTCTCTCCCTGGCCTAAGTGCTTAAGGGCAACTACAGCTCATCATCTGATCCCAGGCTTTTGAAAACACACACACACACACACACACACACACACACACACATAGCAAAATTGGTGTGGGCTGGATCTTGCCCTCACAATGTGCTTACACATGGCCCACATACCGCAAAGAATGACGGCCCTTTGGTGGCCCAGATCTGGTTTGCCAGATGTGGCCCATACATGGGCCAGCACAAGGCCAGTTGCTAACACACTGGTGGTCCTGTGCTGGCCCATGTGTGGACCGTCATTCTTTGCGGTATGTGGGCCATGTGTAAGTTGGGTGCAGCCACGGGCCAGTTGTAGACACACTGCTGGCCCTGTGCTGGGCCAGAACAGTTTCAACTCTGGCCCCAGATGTCAGCCTAATGTGTACCTTAATCAAGCCATGTAATAACAACATGTGCCAGAACATGCAAAAGTAACATGACGAAACTCAGTGAATGGACTGACTCTTTTATAGCGCTTTTCTAGTCTCCCAGATTACTCAAAGTGCTCTATATAACATGCCACATTCACACACTTTCTCTAAATTGAGTGCTTCCTGACTACATTCATACACATTCACACATCCCACTTGACATGCAGACTGGAGGAGCCAGGGATTAAACCACTAGCCTTCTGATCAGTAGTTGACCTGCTCTGTCTCCTGAGCTACAGCCACCCACTGGCAAAGATAAGTAAACCGTCATTAGGTTTTGGATAAAGTGTACACTCACAAACCTGTCAAACCTGCATTTGAAACATTGGCTACCATAGCAGTATAGTATTGCAACATGGCATTTGGGTCTTCTAATTAAAATAGGAAAATAGGAACATAAATAGTGCCATCATTGCCAGACCTGGCCCACAGCTGGCTGACATACACTCTGCCATGACACCAGTCAGTCAGAAGTGCCAGCTTGATGCCAGATCCGGACCAGACCTGTTTTCTATGAGCCTGGGCCACATGAACCAAACCACAATCGAGCCAGATATGGCATGCCATCGCATAAACAGTGGCATCTATGTGCCAGGCCTGGCCCATATCTGGATGACATACGTCTTATCATGCCAGAAGTCAACCAGCAGTGCTGGCTTGATACCAGATCCGGGCGTGTGGACACACACACACGCACGCACACACGCACACACACACACACACACACACACACTATAATGTGTTTACTGCTTTAATTTCATATCTCTACATATCTCTCTCAGTCACAAACAAACATTATTGTTAGTATTATTCTGTCAGCCAATGGAATCATGGGGATGAAAAGGGATCTTGCTTTCGCTTTTGACCTCACACTTATTGCTTCCTGACCCTTAGTGGACTTAACAAATGCAACACACACACACACACACACACACACACACACACACACACACACACACACACAAACAACATTTTTTTAAAATTCATGTTTTCTAGATGCTGTTTAGCCAAGAAACAGATTCAGTGTGTCCTTTGGATGTTTATTGACATATTTTGTGGAGTACATAGTTTTAATTTCATGTCTCACTAACAACATATAGTAGTGAAACAATCCTGTAGCGAGTAAGTGTTAAGAGACTCACGATTATTCAATATAGGTATGAGTGACATTGTGTTTTCTCTATTTGCCTTTTAGAGTGACTGTGCAAGACACTGCAGCTTTTCCAGAGACACGTGTAAGCAGGCGTATTAGGCAGATTCGTGATAAGTCACTTAGGAACACACCCACTCACTGCCCAGTGTACACCAACAGTCCAATACAACAGACACATGTAACACTTAGACACAGCCAAAAACACTGAATGTCCAGCACCTGCAGTGCATACACAGATATCAAGGAGATCAAGTGTTTACTCATAGAAACAACAACACACATACACATCCAACTATTATAACCATTTCTTGTACACAGCCCACTGTATACCATTCGTGACTAGATGTCAGATACTTAAAGTAAACAGAAAGTTGTGTTGGTGGATTCTGGAGGAGGTTTTTCTCCTCAAAAACTCAGAGAAAGAAGTATGACGAATTTTATAGGACAAATCTGCAAAATGTATTTATATTTACTCTATTTTGAAATACATATTAATGATAGAGTTGGTTGATTATTTGCATACTAAGGTGCCGATTAGAAAACACTGAGAAATATATGAGGAGAAATGTATGAAGAAGGAAAGTAATGGCTCATGATCTGAAGCATACAATATCATCTGACAGCCATGGTGGAAGTAATGACATGGCATGGAGTCATTTCTGCTGTCTTTTTAAGACACTATTGGAAAAAAGAATATGCTAAAAAAAAAAAGTATCCTTTTTAGGATCTAAAATCAAACAGTGTGGTAAGTCTGTGGTTCAGGTGGTAGACTTGGTCGTCCAGTAATTACAGGGTGGGGTGTATGATCCCTGGTCCCTCTTCATGGCAAAGTGTCCTTGGATATAACTCCTGACTGCAGGTGAACACCTCATGTAGCAGCTTCTTCAGTAAGTATTTGACGTGAGTAGTTTAATAAATATCACACTCTGTAAGTGTTTTGCAAGATTAAATGGTTCTTTTACGAGTGTAGACAATTTACAGGTTTCCCTTAGTAGATCACTTGGGCCTATGATTTCAAAGTAAATTCCATTAAATTGTGGTTTAAAGCGCATCCACAAGGTTATTTTTTATATCAAAAGAATATAAAAAGGTATACTTCTACATTAAAGGGCTGCTATTCTGCTGAGCCTATTGGCATCCAAGTTCTACAGGGAGTGCAGAATTATTAGGCAAATGAGTATTTTGTCCACATCATCCTCTTCATGCATGTTGTCTTACTCCAAGCTGTATAGGCTCGAAAGCCTACTACCAATTAAGCATATTAGGTGATGTGCATCTCTGTAATGAGAAGGGGTGTGGTCTAATGACATCAACACCCTATATCAGGTGTGCATAATTATTAGGCAACGTCCTTTCCTTTGGCAAAATGGGTCAAAAGAAGGACTTGACAGGCTCAGAAAAGTCAAAAATAGTGAGATATCTTGCAGAGGGATGCAGCAGTCTCAAAATTGCAAAGCTTCTGAAGCGTGATCATCGAACAATCAAGCGTTTCATTCAAAATAGTCAACAGGGTCGCAAGAAGCGTGTGGAAAAACCAAGGCGCAAAATAACTGCCCATGAACTGAGAAAAGTCAAGCGTGCAGCTGCCAAGATGCCACTTGCCACCAGTTTGGCCATATTTCAGAGCTGCAACATTACTGGAGTGCCCAAAAGCACAAGGTGTGCAATACTCAGAGACATGGCCAAGGTAAGAAAGGCTGAAAGACGACCACCACTGAACAAGACACACAAGCTGAAACGTCAAGACTGGGCCAAGAAATATCTGGAGACTGATTTTTCTAAGGTTTTATGGACTGATGAAATGAGAGTGAGTCTTGATGGGCCAGATGGATGGGCCCGTGGCTGGATTGGTAAAGGGCAGAGAGCTCCAGTCCGACTCAGACGCCAGCAAGGTGGAGGTGGAGTACTGGTTTGGGCTGGTATCATCAAAGATGAGCTTGTGGGGCCTTTTCGGGTTGAGGATGGAGTCAAGCTCAACTCCCAGTCCTACTGCCAGTTTCTGGAAGACACCTTCTTCAAGCAGTGGTACAGGAAGAAGTCTGCATCCTTCAAGAAAAACATGATTTTCATGCAGGACAATGCTCCATCACACGCGTCCAAGTACTCCACAGCGTGGCTGGCAAGAAAGGGTATAAAAGAAGAAAAACTAATGACTCCTTGTTCACCTGATCTGAACCCCATTGAGAACCTGTGGTCCATCATCAAATGTGAGATTTACAAGGAGGGAAAACAGTACACCTCTCTGAACCGTGTCTGGGAGGCTGTGGTTGCTGCTGCACGCAATGTTGATGGTGAACAGATCAAAACACTGACAGAATCCATGGATGGCAGGCTTTTGAGTGTCCTTGCAAAGAAAGGTGGCTATATTGGTCGCTGATTTGTTTTTGTTTTGTTTTTGAATGTCAGAAATGTATATTTGTGAATGTGGAGATGTTATATTGGTTTCACTGGTGAAAATAAATAATTGAAATGGGTATATATTTGTTTTTTGTTAAGTTGCCTAATAATTATGCACAGTAATAGTCACCTGCACACACAGATATCCCCCTAAAATAGCTAAAACTAAAAACAAACTAAAAACTACTGCCACAAACATTCAGCTTTGATATTAATGAGTTTTTTGGGTTCATTGAGAACATGGTTGTTGTTCAATAATAAAATTATTCCTCAAAAATACAACTTGCCTAATAATTCTGCACTCCCTGTATTATCATCCAAATCAAGCAGGTAATGAAGACCTGGCTACTCTCCCATGAATAGACTGTTCTCAGTTTATACAGATTGACCCATGTACCATTTAGTTATTCAATTTTAATTATAAGTACTTCCAGTAATATACAGTGCATTAATTGAAATGCACAATGAGCATTTAACATCAACAAAATGCACTTGTTTGTTTTTTGTTTTAAATAACGGTATTATTGTTTTACTTCATGTGAACCGATTGTTCATGGTCATTTAAAGGCAAATGCTTGCAAAATGCAACATATACTGCGAAATATATATTTTCTCATGTTCTGCAGCCTTTGGTATCCAATTATTCCGATAGTGAAGCTCTTGTCTTTTAAATCCAGGCAAAATGAGACTACATGTTTTTAGCCTTTTTCACGCTTTAAAATTTGACAAGCCTTGTGGGCCCCTAATGACACACAAAGTCTGGAGAGTGGTCAGGATTTGGACACATCTGTCTAGTCAAGGTGATGTCCAAGCCCAGAGTTTCCTCATATAGAGATGAGTCAAACTGAAGAGTTTATTTAAGTCACACTGTCGAACTGTTCTGTATTTAGAGAACAATATGTCACACTGATATTTAAAAGTAGCACGTTAATTATCACTTCTGTGTTCGTCGGTCATTTTTTGAGAGCAGGTTTAGAAGATAAACGTAATGGACTGGCACTCATATCACTTTTCTTGTCTTACTGACTAGTCAAAACATTTAGGCAATAAGCCGCATTTAACCGTACAGTTATATACTTTACTTTTACTTTACTTTATTTATATAGCAAATTTAATAACAACAAAATGTTGGCCAAAGTGCTGTACAAAGATAATAAAAACAATTACACAGTAACAAATAACATCAATAACAAATATCTGGTAACAGATGACCACGTGGATAGATAGGTAACTCTCATGCGATGTTGAAGGCTAATGAGTGAAAATGTGTTTTAAGATGGGATTTGAAAAGACTGACGGTTGGGGCCTTGCTAATGTGGAGAGGTAAATAATTCCACATTTTCGGCGCCACAACCACAAATGCCCGGTCACCTCTGGCTGGTTCAGCCTCGACTTAGAGGTGGCCAAGAGCAAGAGGTCACTTGATCTTGGCCATATAAGGCTGCATATAAGGCTGCAGTAAGTCAGACAAATATTCTGGAGCCTGACCGTTCTGCGATTTATAAGTCATCAAGAAAATTTTGTATTTAATTCTGTATTTAATTTTGTATTAAATTTTATATAGTGCTTTATTCTATGAATTTAAGCAGTTTTTGGACTGTGGCAGTAAGCCGGCATAACAGGAGGAAACCCACACAACAAGGTCCAAGCTTGGGTTCAAACCAGAAACCTTCTTGCTTTGAGGTTACAGCACTAAGCACTATATTATTGTGCCCTCCTCCTTGTGTAGAATATGATAGTAAAAATATGCTTTATCTTGATATTTCCGTTAGTTCTGGTGAATCTATTGGACAATGTCAGATTGTAATGGTTTTCTGTCTCTTCTACCATCTGGTCTCTCAGCGGACCTAAAACTGAAGATTCAGGCAAAACTCAAAATAGTCTATGCAAAATGGCCAACAGATGGGCGTTGTGGCAGATAAGTGGAAAAAATATCAAAGGATACATTCACACTCAAGGGGCATCTCATCAGCAGTCACTGCATAACTACCCTTACCATTATATATAGTCAGTTTAGAAGCCCCACATGTTCTGGAAGTACTGAATGTCAACCTCTCCACATTGAATCATATCACCTGTATTTTCCCCCTTGCTGTAGTAATATAAGAGGGAACAAAATAACAGCTTACCCTGTAATTTCTAAGGCTTTTCTATACGTACATAGGCCATTTTTAAAAAATACTTTTTTATGCAGTTTGCTCATTTTTCAACAGGAAACAGCCCCTTAGAATGATGATATGGAGAAACTTTTTTTTTATTGTTTTAAAAAGACGATGCAGATGCACATGTTTACTTCCTGATTGGGTTTAACTACTCATTATACATCATCAAAATGATATTCCTTGTCATTTTGACATAAAGTATAAAAAATATATGTTTTATATAATATTTGCTGTGAAATGTGTCTCTGCCTACACTATTGCGCACAGAACTCACTGTTCATTCTTATATTGCCATTTATTCTCTTTTGTTTCAAGTCACTGCATATAATAAAGAAAATGTTCTCTTTTCTTAGTGTTCTCACCATAACTCATCTTCCAAAGAGTATTGTTGTTCCGTAAAGAATATTTCTTTGCATATGTGCCTTTGTGTTTACGCACTGCATGTGGATGTAAGGAATTGCATGCATTTCTGTATGTGAATAATTCATCTTTGTGTATCCTTGTTTTTATGTTTTTGAACCTCTATAGAAAGTTGGCAAAAAAGCAGAAGGAAACTGCTAGCAGCTCCACTCAGCAGAGGGAGATGGGTCCGGTCACCACAGCTGATAAGAGCACCACTAAAGTCAGCACCTTACACAAAGATGACCCCTTTTCCACCTCCAACCAGGACCTCAATGGGTTCAGTAAGTCAAAATGCTCTGCAGTTCTAGCCCTAAGGTGCATCCAGAAGATATCAGCTGTAAATGGCACCATAATGGGTTTTTGGTTTTTTTTTACAAGAAAATATAATACTACATTGTCCTTTCCACATTGTATTCTTTCTGGAAAGTGTTAAGAAAAAATAACAAAAACCCCACAGATTGAAATAATTTGCTGTTTCTCTGAAAGTTAACTTTCACGTTATAAAGTTTCTTTTCCCCTTGTCACTCCCTAAAATATGCATATGCTAGGACTCTGTACCATTAATCATTTTGTCACATTCATTTATTCAAATAGTGGACATTTCATTTTTATAATAAAACTCTCCATATGGCCGTCTTTCACCCATAGTGTGTTGTGCTGCTTCACTAGCCTCCATCATACTTAGTGCTGTTTTAACAATTTTCAGCTGAGCTCTCTATTTTTTCCCTTTATGTGGTGCTTTATACAAGTACAATATAAGTGTGCATATCCTCTTTCACAGCATATTCCACACATTTCAACTAGGCCTTGATTTGTTGGGGAGTAGTCCCAGCTTTTTGTAAAACTGTGTGTGATTCTGATGTAATTAGACAAGACCTCTCAGGAGGGCATTTTCACTTGAAAATGTCATGCTGGCCTTTTGGGAGTGCTTGACCACTGAAAGCCAGGGATGGTGAAGAGGGACTAAGTACCAAGCTAATGCTGGACGTAATTGCCTGCACTCTTTTTCTAACTGTCCGTGCTGCAGTTTTGACGTAAAATAATGTTTTTGTACTGAAAATACTTAAAGCAGACCACTTTTATCTGGAGTGTAGGACCTATATATACTGTAAAATTAGCAGGTGATGTTTTAATTTTGACAGGTTACTTGCCTTCAAATAGACCTTGCAATTCGTTTTTGCATTTGCAACATATAGAAAAAGGAGCTAACCTTCATCTTGACATTTAATGTTTTATCAGCCATAAGTCCACAAGTCTTTGGACAATGACAATGATTTTTTTGTAATTTTGCCAGTTTACTGACACCTTAAAACAATTCATCAGATGACATTGAAGGGCAGCTTTAATTCAAGGGATTAAACACATGCTTTGGATTAATTGACCCTGTGCACGAGAAAATGCTAACTTCCTGGTTTGAGACCGGATGTGGGGTTGTACATTTCCGGTAGCTTTACTTTGCAGTCAATCGCTACTGCGAAGATATACTCCAAAATTATGTCCAAAACTCGAAAACGGAAAGATCGCATTAAGTTACAAAGAGCAGAAGGTGGGAACACTCACCACTGTTGTGTCATAAAAAATCTAATGATCAATTTTGACGTTTAAAGAGTTTAGATCGATCAGTTGTTTACATCACTCAACACAAGCAGAACTGCATCACTGCAGCAGAAGACACATCGTCCACATTCAGAAGCACATCTCTGTATAGTGACTGGTCTTATGATTTAAACAGGCAAATGTTCAGCATTCAAACTACAGGTGAAGAATAGTCAAACCAGATGTTTCCCCATTATGTCGATATCAGCTAGTCAGGTACACACCTACACAGCATGTTAACAAACCGTGAAAAAAGCCACACAAAAAATGAATGATTGCTGGTAAGGGTTTCTATACATTAGTATTTACGAAGGGTATGTTGTGACTAACCTTCAAAATTACAGTGGTCCCTCGCTAATAATGCGGTTCACCTTTCACCTCGCTGTTTCACAGATTTTTTTAGTGCAAGTTTGCACTTTTTTTTTTATGTCACATTGTGTCCTGCGTCCTGATCGCTGCAGACGATCTCCTCCGTGACGTCTCTCCTGTACAGTACAGAATCGCTGCATCGATCGTTAGCAGGGTGACTCTGAAGTGCTGTACTGTATGTCCACGATGTCCACGAAATGTTTTGCACCGTCAAAAAATAAAATTGCCTACTTGATTTCACCTATCGCTGGTTATTTTTAGAACATAACACCCGCGATAAACGAGGGACAGCTGAGAAATATAACATTTGAATCCCTTTTCTCTTTTGCTCTGAGGCACGGGGAAAAAATATCGACAAGTCGATGAACATCATTTACAGATATATTGGGTAAATGCCCAAGACATCTATAGAAATGTAAATCGCCACTTGATTCATTCATTTCCTTAACTTGTTTTGGACCGTAAACAGGGCGTGAATAGGACACCGGAAACAAAGCTCCCCACAGGAGTTTCCGCACCGGAAGTAGCATATGCTAACGTGCACATAGTCAATTGTTTAAGAATTGCAGCCATTCGTACACAGTCTCACTTTTTCAAAGGCTCAAAAGTAATTTGACAATTGACTTGAGGCTTGTTCCCTGATTACTTTATAACAAGTTAAGATATATAATATATAAGAGAAAGAGAAAAATATATTAAAAAAAAAAAACTTTTACAGTTGATTCCAACTTTTTAACTTGCATTTAGTAGCTGTTTCAGTATAATGTCCAAAGAGATGTTGATGCAAATGAAGAAGCCCATCATTAGAGTGAAAAACCCAATAACAGAGTGGAATCATACCAACCCAATGCATAGTACATTATCTGGTGGGTGGAGGCATGCTGTGGGATGTATGGGTGTCACTGGAACCGTGTTATTAGTATTCATTGATAATCTAACTGGTGATGAAAGTAGCACGGTGAATTCTAAAGTCTACGTACATGGCTATACTCTGCTCAGATTCAGCCAAATGCTGAAAAACCGATCGGAGAGCACCTCAGTGTAAACAGATGATGACCTAAACCATAATGCAAATACAACCAAAGATTTTCTCAAGGAACAGAAATGGGATACTTTTAAATGGCCAAGTGAGTGGCCTGATCTGGAAGCTGGAAACTGAAGGCAGAAAGACCCATAAAAAAGCAGCATCTGATGGTGGATGCACTAAAGACCAGTCAGAGTATCTCAAAGGCAGAAATAGCATTTGGTGATGTCTATCTGGCAGTCATTGCACAGAGTCAATAAATACAAAGAAATTTGTTATTATACAAAAACTTATGGACCAAACTGTAATTCCCTTTCTTCAATTAGAAACAACTACCCCAGGTCTATAAATATGTTTATGTTTTTTGAATGTATAAGACAGAAGCTTGACATCCTGTGCTTCTTGAGAACTTACTAGACCTTCCCTGTAGCCAAACAACAGTTCAGCATTGAAACTGAATTTCTTTATGCAATTTTTCAGTAAATGTGAAATGAAGATCTGGATATGTAAAAGAGACTTGGCTTTGCCCATTGTGAGCTTTGGAAAAATGGTACAAAACTTTGTCATGGTTACACGTATAAAAATATGACTCATTCTCATTTTTTGTTCTGTGCTTACAGTGTCTTGTGAATATTTGAAAAAGAAATAAAGAAATTGGAAACACACACACACACCATAGTCACCAATTCAAGCTCAGTCTTAATGAGACAGAGAAAAATGCTGACACAAGATAGGGGACCCAATAATATTTGCGGAAATGGACCCTCACAGGGCAAATAACCTTTCTGTGTTATTGTGTTTTCACCCAGTCACCAGCTTACTTCACAGGACATTGCTGCCAAAGCAGATTTCTTTTTGTATGCAGGTACACTCCTCACTGTATTAAAGTTGAGCTTCTTTCTCCAGCACATTAGCATACAGTGCCGGTACACATGAGACGTGAGGGATTTTATCATAGAAGAGGAGAAAATATGTTGTGTGGGGGTATTAGGAGAGGAGAGCAGAGGGAAGAGACTAGAGAATAGGCAGAGGAAAGAGGACAATGGAGAGAGAAGACAAAACTTAAATAATCAGCAGTAGAGAAATTGGGCCATTGTATCAGAAAACGTTACACAAACAGAGTATCATAGTTTGAATAACAATTAGGCGGGACGGGTGAATGGATGTTTGGTGGTGTGTGTGTGTGTGTGCGTGCGTGCATGTGTGCTTAATGGGCATTCATCATTCATCCATTTTTTAGGACATTAGTCTACTGCCGCTTTTTCTAAATAAACATTTTTATTTGGGAAGAGAGAATATCACACATTGGTTATAGAATCTGTTCTTGGTGTTTCACAAGGACTTTCATTATTACATAGTAATCTGGTTGTCAGCAATATTCCTAAAGTAAGAGATGATTCCTGAAACCACCTAACCCATTTGAAACTGCAAAATGACAGCAGGGTTTTTTTTTTTGTTGTTGTTGTGTTTTAAAAAAACTTTGTGGAGTTCTTCTCGTGTCTCTGTAGGTTTGCTATCCCAGGTTTCTTCCATAGTCCAAAGACATGCCATTAGTGGGCTCAGGTGATTCTAAATATCCTCTAGGTGTGTATGTGAGTGTGAATGTTTGTCTGTCTCTTTGTGTGAGCCCAGACCCTGCCTCTCGCTCTACTCACTCCAGCCCTGTGGAAGATGGATGGAATCTGACACTAGCACTAATTACAAATATAATATATAACTACTATATGCTTAAGTAAACAATACAAATGGAATGTATGTGGGAAACCAAATCAAAACAAGAGAAACTGCAACAAAGTAGAGATGAAAAAAAAAATGGCGTGAGAGAGGAAAAGATGGAAAACAAATGCACATTATCTTGTGATCTGCTCAGTGAACATAAAAGGAACCTTTTCACTTTAGACCATCAAAATTCACAGATAGTAAAAAACAAACACATTCATAAGTGATGTCTATGCTAACATGTAAACATGTAAATGAGCCAAGAACAGTTACCTTTAAGTGGGCATAAACATGTGCATCCATATGCATACAGCTCTTAAGAGATAAATATGTGTAGGTTAGCTCTGTCATATAATGTGGATTATTGAACAGGCTAGGTAGCATATAATATGAAACTGTCAGTTTCCCAGCACTCCCCTTAGGTTTTGTCTTATTGTATTTGTTTATATGTGGGCCTCTGTCTATCCCAGATATCATTTATTTATAGACCCCTAGAGGTATGTGTATATGTGAGAGGTAAAGTGTATGTGCAAGGACTTATAGCTTTTAGTCACTGTTTAATAAACCAAGTCCGTCAGTCACATTTATTACCAATGACATATCTCCTAAACTACTTTCAGCTTTGGTACATTGACCTTATTTCCATGGTGGCCAATTTGAACTGGCAATAGCAAGTTTGACTAACCACCTTGATGAGACAGAATGTTACAGAATTTCAGTAAAATAAAACTCAGTAAACTAAAAAAGTACACTGTAATGCTTTTGTTCCATCTGTATCTCCGATAACCATAAAAGTGACGATAGATGCAAGCTTAAGTCACTTCAACAAATGCTCATGGTTCTTGTTTTGTTCTGGAGTCCTACTTTCAATTTATCATTTCAGGGGCATTAAATACTGAAGTTTTGTCAGTGCTGCTGGCATTTCACATAAAGGCATAAAATGTTTGGCACTGGGCTGTTATGCACTGGATTTAAGGGTATACTGAGACAGATCTGTCACTCTCATTTGGAGTTAAACTGTGTGTCCAGAGCTCACCGTTCATATTTCTGTGTATTTCTAGGAGACATATGTAATTGTCAACTAATAAGTGACAAATTACATGAATAATATTGTGATTTTCCAAGGGATGTGTGAAAGTAACAAAACGTGTCCAGGTTGAAAAAAAATGAGACGGGGAGGCAAAATTGTTAAATTAAAGGCTTTTATTAATTTCTATTACTAATTAAACTAAAAGAGACGGAGAAGCGGCTATCACCTTTAAAAAAAAGAAGAAAAACAAAACAAAACCCAGGAGTTGTTCACTAAACTGAAAAGAAAGGCAAAAAGCTAAATGACCAAAACACACTGCTTTCAACAAAGCAGGAATACACAGCCACCGCAGATACAGCTCACAATCTGTAAAACCAACAAGGATCTAGACCAGGGGTGGGGAAACTCGAGGCCTCAAGGGCCGGTGTCCTGCAGGTTTTAGATGTGTCCTTGATCCAACACTGCTGATTTATATGGCTAAATGATGTCCTCAGCATCTGTTGAAGTTCTTCAAAGACCTAGTAATAAACTAATCGGTTGATTCAGGTGTGTTGACCCAGCTTGATATCTAAAAGCTGCAGGACACTGGCCCTTGAGGCCTGGAGCTTCCCACCTTACCTTTCTCTCTCACCTTAAGTACTCTCTTAATTGCTGATTAGAGTCAGCTCTACAAAAAGGGTGGCACCTAAGGCAGGAAGGGTCAAATTAGCACATGCAAGTACTGTGTTTACAATTTCCCTGACTTCTTATCAATGACTTCTTTAAAAATGTTGTTTTAATCAAAACTGACATATCATTGGTATGGTATTATAAATCCTACAGAATGCTTATATTGTGTTTTCTAAAACAAATTGTGATCTTCCTATCCATTGGTCTTTTTCGGTTTCGTTTTTACACCAGATTTTAGTGCACAATTATTGGAATATAAGCCCTGTTATCCTCAAAATTCAATATTGTTAACTATAATGGTGCCATTAGTTTTATTGAGTTGCCCCCTGAACTGCTGAATATAGCATACTGATCTGTCTTTATGTGGATTTTTTTTTTTAATTTCATGTCCTATGATATTTTGCTTTTCCTTTTCTTTTCTTATCAAACCTGACCCTCTTCTTTTTCAACCTCCTGATTCCTGTACCTCTTCTCCTTCTCGTGTTGCATGTTTCACTTTCTTACTCTTATGCTTGTTTAATTTGAAACTTTCACTGTACAACTTTTCATTTTATATATATTTTTTGCTCTTTCCTGTCTACATTTACTTCTCCTTGTCCACCCTAACCTCCTTCTCTCTTTCTCTTTCTCTCTCGCATCCTCCTTTTTCATGTTCCTCCGTTTTTATTGTTTTGAATTCTTTTTTTCACCTTCTTTTCACCTTTCTGTCTCCTTCCCAGCTTCTCCTTCTCCCTGCTCCTTCTCAGTGCAAGGAAGCAAGATGCTGCAGAGCAAATCCCTGCTGAATTCCTACTACTCAGGTACACACACATCCTCACACACTATCTGTCTATCTGTCTTTTAATTTTACATTGAATTGAATGGTATTCATAACTGAACGCTTTTTTTTCCATTTATGACTGTGAATATCTTTGCAGTGTCCAAAGAGCCAGTTCCAGCCACAACTTCTATAGGTAAGAATTTGGATTTCTATGAGTTTCCTTTCTCAAGGCATAAATCTGATGTACTAATGTTTGCAATACGCAATTTATTGCTAATTGCACTGATACATGAAGCAGAAAAAATGCATGTCTTATTTTTTGTGCTTGATCTTGAAATGAACTTGAGTCCCCTCGTACTCACACGCTAGGAGAAATGTGTCCACACACAATCACATCATTTACACAAGGACAGAATGAAATTGCAAAACCATTTTCCTGTACCTTCTTTCTGTTTTTTTCTCTTCATTTCCTCCCTCTCTTCCCTTCTGTTGGCCAGATTGACACATTCTTTGCCAAGAAGGTTGGCTCAAGCCAATGCCAAAGTGTGACGTCTATGTATAGCTTGTCTTTGCATAAGTGAACCACTTCACACAGTCTCACACATTCTGCACATGCAAATGATTTTACAGGAAAGTTTGTTTTATGTGATTATAGTTATCAGTCAGCTCCTAGCTCATCCTCTTCTTGCCACACCTCCTCTCGCCAGTGTTCTCGTTTTTCTCCAAATGTTCTGCTTCCACTTTCCGCTCTTTCTTTTGATTGTGGAGTTTCTCCGTTCTTTTTCACTGTTTCTATTTTTTCATTTTTCACAGTGCTGTCCAAAAGCCTCCCCCATTTCTTTATAGTTTGCTAGGAAGATTGCAAATGGGTGCAATGATTTATTGAAATGTCCGAAGATAAACATATACAAGCCAAAACCAATTCTGTACAATTTTTAATAAAGAAGTTGCTTAAAAGCTTAAAAGTCAGTATTTGGCATAAGCACCTTTATTCCACCACAAAGGCAAGCCTTTTTCTAATTTCGCAAAGTAGTCTTAAAGAGTAGACTTCTTGAAGGTTTTTGTTTTGTTTTGTGTTTTTTTTGTCTGCCTTGTGATCCAATCTATGTCAAGATGGTCCCACAATTCTTCCATATTCTTGAAGTCTGGGTTCTGGGGAGGCCAATCTATGACTGATGTTGTTCCATTATATGCCTTTCTATCACTCCAAAACCTTTTGCCACTTTTGAGCCCAGTTTTTGTGTAATTTGCCATTGACACCCACCATTCCATTGAGACCATTTTCGATGAGGCTTCAGCAAACTGTAGATTGATCAAGGATGATGTCAGTTCTTTGAAACCCCCACCCTCATTTCTTAAGGACATGAGTTTCAGATACATCTGTGTAGACAGTTTTTATGCCTGTCGGAAAATCACTGTCATAAACACCCATTTTTGAGTTGTTCCTGCCCTAAAAAAACTCACCAAAGTAGACAGTTGTAGAAAAATACAACTTTTATTCTATAGCAGTGATCCAACTTTAATGTATTTGAGCTTCTTTTCTGCAGTTCATGCAGTTGGTACAGATGTTTTTGTGCCATTTGCCGATGAACATCAAGGCATGATGAAGCAGAATGCAAACAAATGCTTGAGCAATTTGTGCAATGGCACAAATTTGCTGTCATACATCTTCATGCTATGACATTAGTGTTTTATGGAACCATCTGTTCTTACTACAGTTCAAAAATCAAGGGATGTAAAATGAAACTTTGATCATTACTCAAAGAAAAATCCGCTACAATTAATACACAAATTATAGAAAAAAATAGATTTCATCCAGTGAAAAAATAAATAGCAGAGCTTACATATTTTTAAGGTCTAAGAAATGAAAAGGTTTCCTGGATTTTTATAAAGTTTTATCTCTTCCTGCATAAATGTCATCTGTAGTCATCATATAGCAGCAGTCTAGGTGTTGGTTGCACATCATCCTAAGCATAACAATTTAGGTTATTATCATCAACATCATTATCCAAGGTAACAAGGCAGAGTGTAGAAGAGAAAAAAGAGGAAAGAAAGAGGAACAGGAAATACAGATGTTAAAAATGGAAATAAACCAGACAATATGCAATAATAATAACCTCAATGTATTTATACATTGTAAGCATAGTGGTCAGAAGACTTCCATCATTTTAATAACTTTCTAAGATAGTTTTAAATATATTTAAAATGGCAGTGTTTTCATTATTTTCAGTCTGTAATACCCTAACTTAACTTAAAGAAATCCACATACTTTTGATGTCTTCTATCAACCATAAATTTAAAGTACAAACCAAACAGCCTCTGTTGCAAGACAGGAAAACAATGTGAAATGTACGCTTGAACCAACCTGGCCAAGCAGACAACAAATAGTACATATCAATCGCTGCAAGACTGAATGTTAAAACACCCTTTTAGTCATACATTATCACTTTAACACTTTAATTTCTAATGAGTCCAAGAGTTCTTTTTTTCTAGGTGACTTCTAAAGGCAGCTGAACTTCAATCTATAATAAATGGATAAAAATCATATTGCTTTAAAAGTAAGATTCCTACATTTAAATACATTTCAATGCCATTCAGGCTTTTCAAAATGGATAATAGTAGCAGGAGCCTCAATGATGCTAGTGAGGATAATTTTTCAATAGCTTTCAGGAAGAGCTGAGATAGGTGCAGAGAGAGAGAGAGAGAGAGAGAGAAAGTTATTAAGAAGACAGTAAAAGAGACATACAGATTGAAGGATCAAAGGGAAGTAAAAGGAGTTTGAATAAATCCACTATGCAAAGAAAAGCTTTTTTTCTTTCTTTTCTTTTCCTTTTTTTTTTTTTTTTGCTGTGTTTTGTTTTTTTCTGGGGCAGCAGGAGGGCATGTGTGTTTAGACTCAGGTGTTTTTTTTGGCTCCGCAAAGGGTATTCCATAGAAATGCACACACAACCTTGCTGTTTTTCTCCTTAAGTTTTTGTTGCAGAATATAGACAAAAATGCAAATATATAGATCAAGACTCAAGAACACATCACAAAGTTACAAATACACAGAGTACACACTCACAAATATCCATATGCACATACACTCAGCACAGTGTTAACACTGATGCGACATAAATCCTGTGGATCAGTACAAAGCCACAGCGGCATAGTGTGCATTTTATGTGCAAACACGTTTTTGTCTAAAAATCTATTTGTCAGACACTGATGTATGTTAAGAGGTTACGCAACACTGTTCTCTGTCAGTTCACAAAGGAAGTGTCAGCCTTTTATACCCTGCCAAGGACAATCCTTTGCTGCTGTTAACACAGAAGTTGTGTTTTTTTATGGATCAGGAGCTTTCTGCGGTTAATTAGGTACACACAGTTGCACAAATACTATGACAAACACAGACGCATAGGAGCTCAAGAAAAAGACAATAAAAATCTGTATTTTAAATTCCCCTCTGCATATTCCTGCTTGCCTTTAAAAACCATAAAGTTGGGAAAACTCAAATCAACAGAAGGTTACAGCTTCAAACTTTCAAGGCTTTGACTAAATTTGACTGAAGGCAGAAGTGCATTAAAAGGGATCATTTGTTCAGTATATTAATTTGCTCCCCTAAATCATGATCAGGGTCCACTTTTTTTATGTGATCAGTGTTATCAGTACAGCACAGCCTTAGTGGTTAAAAGATGACCGGAGGACACCTTTTTGGCCCTGGTAGAAGTAGCACATTACTATAGGTAACTGTAAAGATATTTTTTCGATAGCAGAGAAATGTCTCTTTCCAAAATAAAAGCTATACTATACGCTTCTTCTGGGGTATACTCTCAGAAAGCATATTAAACATATCAGGTCCCCATAAGGAGAATCATGTGCTAACGGCTGTCTAAATGACTCGGGTAAAGTTTGTAGCATGCGTGCTTGTTGTTTTTGTCTGTTTCCACTTGTCTTTGCACTAGGATGATGTCGGAGTAAATGTGCAGTCATATTCGTTGTGTTCCCACTAGTGCTGTCAGCGTTAATCTCGTTGAAATGACGTTAACGCCACAACACAGCAAATCTCCGTTAACGAGCTACCGCGGATCGCCCCGTGCGTGGGCTGGACGGCCAACACGTTAACAAGCTAACTGCGCTAACGCACTAGTTCCCACCAATGTAATTGAGCATTGCGTGGCACATCCAACATACTGTTTTACTTTTGTCCATGACGCGCTTACCTTCAGGGTCATACGTCACATGAAAACCAAAATAGTTCCAAACGCCAGATCTGAATGAGGCCGGGGGAGGTTCAATTTGCCATGTTGCAAGGAGAGCTTAACTTCTGTCTCGCTAGCTTGCCCTGCGCTCAGTGAATCTGCGTTCGACTACTCCGCCTGGGCTGCACTGTCGAGCGCAGATCCACTGAGCTCTCAACACAGACAGCATCGTCAGAAGGAAAGTTGATAAAATAAATTATAAATTTTGTATTGTTCGATACAGTACTGCTAAAACATTTTGTTACGTCCCCACATAAAAGCTAGGCGATGAGGGTGGGGGGGCAGTAACAGTTGGATCCGGGTGAAATGAAAAGAACGCCAGGCAGAGGTATTTAGCACAAAATAAATCTTTATTATAATCAAATACCTCAATAATCATATAAATAGTAACAACAAAAAGAGACAGCACCGCTGCTTTAATGATAAATCAGACAGGTCAACCCAAAGAGATAGTGACCACTTCAACAAAGAAAACAACTATAAGGCTTCAACAGAAAAAGACCGCAACGCTGCTAGTAACAATAACCAGGCAGGCCAAACAAACTAATGGAGGCCGCCGTCACTTAAGGGAAACCACCGCTCAGTTAAGCACTACCACAAAGAGCCACGCACGGTGGGGCTGGTCACACACAGCAGGCCTTTTCCATACCTAAACCAGTATCACACACTGACCAGCACAGAGGAAATCCACCAGAAACCTCTCCCACATCCACACTGCTCTTCTCCAGCTTAAATCACCTCTGTGAGTAATTGCTGGTAAAACGAGGGCAGATGAGCAGCAGGTGTGTCCTAAAGGAGAAGCAAGGGGCAGAGAGAGACAAGGGGAGGGGCAAGAAAGAAGGAGGAGGAGAGGGAGAAGACAACACCACGCCCACACACTCCCACAGCCTCACAGGATGTAACACATTTGCTAATAAGGACAAGATATAAGTTGCAGGCGATCCAAGTGCCAGTGTCCTATGACAACCATTATTGGTTAAAAAGGTTTACATGCATGTAAGTACATGCATGGGATCTATAGGATTATAATTGTTTTAATTGATATCTAATTAATTCCATGGTCAAATAGCTGAGGGTTAATTCCTTTTTGAGACTGATTTTTGACTATAAGACTGATTGAAATGGACTGGTATCATCTGCATCCTTTGTTATAGTATATATATCTCTGTTTTTGACTGAATTCATAAGTGGAACACTATTACTAATAATACATTACTAACAATACTATTAGTAATGCAATACATATAAAGAAAACTAATACTGGGAGTAGATTTTGATGAGAACAGTGTGTACCTAACATATTTTTAACACCTGGACTTTTACTTTGTTCCATACTTTATGGCGTTTAAGTTTAGAGCTAGGTTCTTCCATTTTAATGAACAATTTAAGGTCCCTTAAAAAGCTGCTGTGATTGAAAAGGGCCAATACATACGAGTGAAGGACATCTTTGTTCAAAAAAATGATACACAGGAAAAGTGATGAAAAGATTTTGAGCAAACTAACATAATGAAAAGATGAGAATCCTTGATTTTTTTTCAGTGCATATTTTACTGAAAGAAACGATTCAGTCCAAAGACCTTGTTGACGTGACATTTTCCAAAAAAATATTTTGCAGTGCAAGTAAGTAGAACACTTAACAGCAACTGTGCTGCTGGCACAATGAAAGTTGATGATCGTCCAGAGTTACCACCTGTGCAAAGAGCACATATTTTCTATCCACAGCCCTGCTCGTATTGGAAATATCTCTTCTTTTTTTTTCCAACCATATTACTGAGGGCCAATTATTTTCCCAGTCCAGTTCAGCATAGCATCAGGCTGCATGTAAGGTGATTATGGCTAATGGTAGTCATTTTGTTTGGCCATAATGTGGCACTGCTGGGTAATTGAAGGTGAGTGCAGGGTTGAGAGAAGGCTTTTCTAAACCTTATGCTCTTAAGGCAGATTGAACCTCTGTGCTCTTTTTCAGCCGCATCTTGACTGCCTGCTTACAGAGCTTATATTCAAGTCTACTGGTCTCTCAGACATACTTCCTTTTGACTGGGGAGCCACAGCTAAACCCAGCATACCAGACCTTTTCGGCAGTTAGTTGGCTCAGTTTGCTTTAATGACTGGGATCCTTTTCAGTTTTTTTTTTCTTCATCCAGTAAGGCTTAGTGTGAAAGGGTATAGGAACATACTAAAAATACCAATATAAAATAAAAAAAATGGTTTCAGATGAAAATGCAATGAGCAAATGAAAAAGCATAGTAGGAATATCTCCAGGATTTATTTTATTTTATTTATTTTTCTTGGCATTCTGAAGATCAAAGGGTGCGGATAAAAATAGGGACATGTAAACTAGGTTGAGGTGTCTGGAGCCCTTATCAGGATCAGGGAGTACATCCTGGACAGGTCACCAATGATGGTACATGTCTAACACAGATACAGACAACCATTCGCACTCACATTCACAGCTATGGGCAATTTATAGTCACCAATTAACCTAACCCCACTAATTGCATGTCTGGACTGTGGGAGGAAACTGGAGTACCTGGAGAGAACCCACGCAAACATGTGGAGAACATGCAAACTCCACAGAGAAAGGGCCCAGTGAGATTAAATCTGTATTTTTTTCTTATACTAACAAAACCCCCCAACAAACCTCTTTGCTGCCATATTGCATTTTCAGATTCGTAGGTTGGATTCAAGATTGTGTTGGCTTATTATTTTTAGTAATAATATTATTAGTAGTAGTGGTTTCTTATATCAGGAGTAACTGACAAACGTGATTTTTGACAGCTTTGAAATGGAGACATTTAACTAGTATAACTCACGTATTATTAGCTTTAATTTTTTATTTCAATGCATCAGGCAAAAGTCATCAATACTAACAAACTAAATAGCAGTACACAGCAAACTGTGGCAAACAAGGATCTGAAGTTGATGCTCCTTTTTCTGGAAAGAGAAGTAGGAGAAGCTTTCTGGCCACCTGTTTCTTTCTCTCTCAGTTGCTAACTTGATAAGATAAGACTCAATTTTTGTTAAATAAGAAATTCTCATGAAGCAGACTGTTCTGTGTGCTGACTTCACAGATCACAGTTTAAGTAACTCATGTACAAACAAACACCCACCCACACACAGTTATCTCTGTTCGACTATGGTGTCTCTATGTTACAAAGAGGCAGGCTTTCGTGCACATACACACACAGTTATGAGGAGTTTGTGAATAAGTGATTTCTGGCCTTGTGTCATGAGAAGGGAGGTGGAATGAGGTAAACCGCTGGGATACTGTCTAGACCAGTTGATCTCTGTGACCCGCAATAGATATACATTCTGCTGGTGCTCTTTCTCTTCCGCCCTTTATTTCCCTTTCCTTCTCCATTTTTGTTTTTTTGTCATTCTTTTCATCTCTTCTCTTCTGGTCTTCTAAGCTGATTTTGTAATCACAATCAGCGAACTGCACTTTAATTAATGACATGATGCTTATATAAGAAATATATTCAATTTTTTTCTCCCCTGTCATTTTTATTCTTTGTCGCTCATCACTCAGACCCACTAAGGCTTTAAAAAAGTATGCATCCACACACTTGGCATGCCATAAGGTGAAAGGCATGGAAATACTGCCAGTCCACCACAGGGCTAACATAGAGAGGCAGGCAACCACAGACTCTCGCATGCATGCCAAGAGCCAGTTTGGAAGGAGGACTGTGGCAGGAGGAAACCTGCACAGGGACACATGTAAACTACATAACAACAGTGCTAACCACTCTGCCATTGTGTCAACCAAAAGAGAAAAAATACTGTCTTGGTAAACAAGATCATAAGATGGGTCAAGTCTAGCACAATTGATGCATCAAGTTGCATTATCTCACGTGTTATATTTATGCTTTTTAATAGGCAAAGACCAGACCTATTAAGTGTTCTGTTCTTTTGAAAATATTAGCACCATTTAGCAGCAGGTAATGGTAAAAGACCTGACTCCTTTGGGCAAACATACAGTGGCTTGCAAAAGTATTCGGCCCCCTTGAACTTTTCCACATTTTGTCACCTTACAGCCACAAACATGAATCAATTTTATTGGAATTCCACGTGAAAGACCAATACAAAGTGGTGTACACGTGAGAAGTGGAACGAAAATCATACATCATTCCAAACATTTTTTACAAATAAATAACTGAAAAGTGGGGTGTGCGTAATTATTCAGCCCCCTGAGTCAATACTTTGTAGAACCACCTTTTGCTGCAATTACAGCTGCCAGTCTTTTAGGGTCTGACTCTACCAGCTTTGCACATCTAGAGACTGAAATCTTTGCCCATTCTTCTTTGCAAAACAGCTCCAGCTCAGTCAGATTAGATTGACAGCGTTTGTGAACAGCAGTTTTCAGATCTTGCCACAGATTCTCGATTGGATTTAGATCTGGACTTTGACTGGGCCATTCTAACACATGGATATGTTTTGTTTTAAACCATTCCACTGTTGCCCTGGCTTTATGTTTAGGGTCGTTGTCCTGCTGGAAGGTGAACCTCCGCCCCAGTCTCAAGTCTTTTGCAGACTCCAAGAGGTTTTCTTCCAAGATTGCCCTGTATTTGGCTCCATCCATCTTCCCATCAACTCTGACCAGCTTCCCTGTCCCTGCTGAAGAGAAGCACCCCCAGAGCATGATGCTGCCACCACCATATTTGACAGTGGGGATGGTGTGTTCAGAGTGATGTGCAGTGTTAGTTTTTCCGCCACACATAGTGTTTTGCATTTTGCCCAAAAAGTTCCACTTTGGTCTCATCTGACCAGAGCACCTTCTTCCACATGTTTGCTGTGTCCCCCACATGGCTTGTGGCAAACTACAAATGGGACTTCTTATGGTTTTCTGTTAACAATGGCTTTCTTCTTGCCACTCTTCCATAAAGGCCAACTAATAGTTGTCCTATGGACAGATTCCCCCACCTGAGCTGTAGATCTCTGCAGCTCGTCCAGAGTCACCATGGGCCTCTTGGCTGCATTTCTGTGAATTTAGGTGGACGGCCTTGTCTTGGTTTACAGTTGTGCCATACTCCTTCCATTTCTGAATGATGGCTTGAACAGTGCTCCGTGGGATGTTCAAGGCTTGGGAAATCTTTTTGTAGCCTAAGCCTGCTTTAAATTTCTCAGTAACTTTATCCCTGACCTGTCTGGTGTCTAAATCCAATCGAGAATCTGTGGCAAGATCTGAAAACTGCTGTTCACAAACGCTGTCCATCTAATCTGACTGAGCTGGAGCTGTTTTGCAAAGAAGAATGGATTTCAAGTCTCTAGATGTGCAAAGCTGGTAGAGTCAAACCCTAAAAGACTGGCAGCTGTAATTGCAGCAAAAGGTATTGACTCAGGGGGCTGAATAATTACGCACACCCCACTTTTCAGTTATTTATTTGTAAAAAATGTTTGGAATCATGTATGATTTTCGTTCCACTTCTCACGTGTACACCACTTTGTATTGGTCTTTCACGTGGAATTCCAATAAAATTGATTCATGTTTGTGGCTGTAATGTGACAAAATGTGGAAAAGTTCAAGGGGGCCGAAAACTTTTGCAAGCCACTGTATGTGTACCCTCTTCCCTTCAAGGCCAATTTTACTATACATCGTTTGTTGACTGGCAGACATATTAGGGCTCAAGGGATCTCTTTATTTCTTTTCATTTTCCACTCTTTCATCCACTGATTGCTGTCTGCATTTCTATCATTTTTTTTTGCTTTCCATTTCATCCCTCCTCCCCTGGACAGCTCAGTTGCACTTGTATTTTCCATCTTTTATGTTAACGGCCTACTGTTCTTCTACCGGCTATAATGTGTTTCAAATATGTGAGCAATTTTTCATCCATACCGAAGAGAATTTCACTGGCCAGGCTGTGCAGCAGTGAAATAGAGTTGAACTTGACCTTGTGCTTCATTGAAAGACATAAAGAGGAAGCGAACTAAAGAGATAAACTTACCAGCCACAGCTTTCTCACTTTTTTAAAATGCTCGCTGCTAAGATTTCTGTCTCCAAGCTGCATGAGAGTGTTTCCAGCTCTTGAACTTTAGTGCTGTAATGTTTGCAGAATGTTATTTGCATTTTAAGAAACTGTGCATTTACAAAGACATGCCTGATATAACAGATGTTTCTTCATGCTAGGATGTGTAGCTAGAAGAAAACGATTGAATAATGGTAGGCATATTTAAAATGAAATGCTGTATTTAATGAATGTAAAATGAATTGCATTATTACGTTGCAATGCGGAACAGTGGACTAAGATAGGGATAGAATAAAGCGAGAATGGCATGTCTGCTACTTATTTCCAACTACAAATGTCCAAGTAGAAAATAATGGTTATATTTTATAGTGTGTATTGTTTAGCATAATTTCAATTTCCGTTTGAATAATAGTTTGCCTACTCTAATTACAGAGTACAGATATTTGGTTGCTGCTAATAAAGCCACTTCTTTCATATTACTTGGAAAAAAATATTGTGGATGTCAGTCATTTTTGTGAGGCCAAACCACGGCCATACAAAAAATCCTAACTGACTGTGAGATATAATTTAAAGCAATCTAAATTTATAATATGCAGTCTATGATGAACATAGTGGTGGTCATGCCTGTGATATTTAATTGCATATACTGTAACAAAAAGGCTAAGCTTTTAATCCTGGAAGACTACAGAGCTAAATGGGAACATTTTGCCTCTCTTTGAAAAAGGGTATACAATATAGATTTAAAGGCAGAAAGATGGGCACACTAGTTTTGAAGATGGAGTTAAGTGCTAACACAGTGATACTTTGACTCGAAGTCATCCATAACTGAGTCTTAATAAAGTCACAGGGTGGGAGGAGGGAACTTTATATAGCACACTGCCAAGCATGAAGGACTGCATTAACATACACACTCACCGACAGCATAAACGGCCTTCACACACACGCACTCACACACACCTCACTCAAATCAATCCCTCTCTCTCACACTGTCAACACACACTAGCTGTGCACACCCAGCTCCGTCCTTATATCTGTCTGTCACACACATACAACCTTGTGCCTGTGGGGTCAATAAATCTCCCCATTAGCATTGAGATGTCTTCATCATAGTCAGTGTTGTGGAGCTACTGCTATGACTCTATTTCATGCCTGGCTTAATGCATATTTGACCTTGGTGAGTTTAACATGTACGCACACGTGCATGCGCCTACAGACGTGCGCGCACGCACACACACATATGCAAAACAGCAAGTACTGAAAGGTACATACACATCCATTTACAGTATATAAAAACGTTAATATTTGCATACAAATAACACACATCAACAACACATGTATGACCTTCATGCTTGGGAGTTATTTAGCCAAAAAAAAGTATTCTGTGTGGATACTTACACTTATGTGGCCCCTGCGTTGGTTGTATTTTTACTAACTCACTGGCAACATACTGTGTGTGTCTGTTAGTATGGTGATTAAGAGGCAAACTGATGGATAAAATTGCTACATTTGGCTGTCAGAAACTAAACCGAATAGACTAAGAAAACGTACAAACATATTCTTGTGTCTTGTAGAGACACAAATGAGAGAGCAGGATGGTGGCTACAAAAAAAATACAACTAAGAAGATGATGAGAGGGGGAAAAAGAGAGGCAAACGAAAGCACACTGATTGTATTTGAAAATATGTTGTGCTTGAAAGTATGAGCTTGAACAACTGTGTGTTTCATTTCAGCTGCATTGTAAGATGGACTATACTCTATGAGCTATTTCTCTTTATGTAGAGGAACATCATGCCCGGGGCGCATGACATGACAAAATTCAGTGTACCAAAACTATCATTCATATTTTCACATGTAATTATATTGAAGTTAAGTCATTGTGTCAAACTGATGAAATGATCTCTGAATTTAGAGATTACTGAAATTATTTACTCCTGGCTACCAAAAATCTTCTTTTTAGAGCTATTTATGAAAATTTTGGAATTATTTCAACCACAGAGTTACAGTAACTTAATTATTTTTTTCTTAAATGTGTAAAATTAAAAGAGGTGTAAGTCAGATTTAGCTTTTAACTTAAGTGCTAAAGTCTCAACTGGACTTTTCTGACATGATTGTGTGAAGTAGGCAAGCATAGTGCACCCCAGTTCTGTTTCTGCGAGCAGACAGTCGGTCTGTCCTGACCTTTCTCCTTGTTCCCTCCTCTCCTTACGCCTGTCTTTCTTTCACCCTTCCCCCTCATCTGCCTCCTTTCCCATTTTCTCCACCACTGTGTTTTTCTCAAGTCAACAGCTCTTCTTTCATTCCCCATAATTTTGTCAGCTTCTTATTGTGTCTTGTAGTCTTTTATTTCAAGCAACAGAATTTCTCAGCTATTTTGAGACACTTTGCAGACTTCTTGTTTCACCACCTTTTATTTTGTCCTGAGCACGCATACCCAAATACGACCTTGTGAAAGACCTGCTCAGCAGCTTCAGTCTTCATTATTTAGTTTCTGGAAAACCTTAAAACTATTATTAAATTTAAAGTGAAACATTAACATGCACATAGTTATTTCAAGAAAACATATTCAAAACATGGCCATAAAAACATAATGGAACACAGCCGACAAATCATTAAGTGCAAAAGATTCGTAAGGTGGGAGTGAAGACAGCTATGAAGAGGGGAAAGGCAGTTGGTATAGATGACATACCTGTGGAGGCACAGAGATGTCTAGGAAAGAAGGCAGTGACTGTTTTGCCTGTCTGAAATAGAGATGTGGTGTTTTATTTGATAGTGTTGATAGAGAAATACAGAGAAAGTCAGATGGAGTTGCACTGTGTCTTTGAGGATCTAGAGAAAGTATATGATAGGGTGCCAAGAGAGGAACTGTGAGGAAGTGAGGAATGGCAGAGTATGTGAGGGTCGTGCAGGACAGTGGTGAGGTGTGTGGTTGGAGTAAGAGATAGGTGTAAGGTGGGGGTGGGATAACATGGCTCTGCTCTGAGTCCCTTCTTGTTTGCTACGGTGATGGACAAGTTGACAGATAAGGTTAGGAAAGAGTCTCCATGGACTTTGATGTTTGCAGATGACATTGTGATCTGTAATTAGAGTAGGGAACAGGTGGAAAAGGGTGGAGGTATGCACTTACGAAGGGAAATGAAATAGGGCTGGGCAAAACAATTATTTTCCTAATTGAATCTAGCGATTAATTTTTCAGTCCAATTCTATTTTGATTTGATTCGATTATCGATTATTTCCCCATTATTTGACTTGTATTGCAATTTCACATTTACTAACTTATGTATCTCAATGAAAAACACAAATTTCTTCATTTGAATACCTTTCAATAAAAACATTGCAAAATAAAGTTGTAGTAGTAGTACAATCTTATATTAGAGATAGCATTTAACAAGAAATGAAATGTGCAAACATATATAAAATTAGAAAAATTAAGAGCAAAACATTTAAAATAAATAGCAGCAATGGTGTCTTTAAACAAACTAAATGTAACATTCACTTTGCTTTCTGCAAAAAAGTGCTCTTCATTCACAAACAAAATCCATTTTGTTGCCGTTTTTCACGTTTCTGTTTCATGTTGCCACTACTCGCTGCCGCCATGTCTGTTTTGAAAGTGACGATGCATCGACGCACATTTTTTAACGTCGACGTAATCGATTACGTTGACACGTCGTCCCAGCCCTAGAATGAAAGTTAGTAGAAGCAAGAAAGAATATATGTGTGTGAATGGGAAAGAGACGAGTGGAAATGTGCACATGCAAAGAATAGAGTCAAGGCAAATGAGTGTCAGTACTTGGGTCAACCGTCCAAAGCAAGTGACAAGAGAGGTGAAGAAGGGTGCTAGGCAGGATGGAGTGGGTAGAGAGGTTATTTGGGGTTATTTGTGACAGGATAAGAGTGAAAGTGAAGTTTTACAAGATGGTAGAGAGACATGTAATCATTTATGGTTTTGAGACAGTGGCAGTAACAAAGAGTTGAAAACTTAGTATATCAGACCGAGATGGGTTGTACATGTGCAGAGAAGGAAAAGTGGATATATTGAACAAAAATGTTGCATATGGAGCTGCCAGGTAGGACAAGAAGAGCAAGGCTTCAAAGCAGGCTCCTGGTTGTAGAGGATATGCAGAGGGCTGGTGTGACAGAGAGGATGGTAGGGATAGGATGATGGAGGAAGATGAGCTGCTGTGGTGACCCCTAAAGGGAGCAGCCAGAAAAAGAAGAGTCATGCCGTTTCACATTACAACCCACAAAAGTGAGACAGAACAGTTGAGACTGAAAGTATCGGCATATAAGCCATGTTACCCCATCACTCAACAAAATGTTTATTTATTAAAGCTACGGTGAGAAGATATCACAGCTCAGATAATCTGACACAGACGTCACTCAACAAATTCAGTTTCTTTCTTCTCTTTTTTTCATACTGTCCTTTACTCCTCTCACTATTGCTTTTCACTCAGTATACATGCAACCCCAATTCCAAAAGAGTCGGGACAGTGGGAAACATAAATCGAGATGTGTTGTTACCATCAAATTTACAATGAGCAAGTACTTTTCACGAAATAGTAAAATGCCACAGTTGAAACATCTGATACGTTTTGTGAATTTATGAAATTTGCAGATTTTTACGTTCTGTTTTTATTCAACCATCCAAACGTTTCCCGAGTTGGGTTTGCAGATAATCATATCTCTTTGCTCCCTCTTTTGGTGTCTTTCTGTTTTGTCCATTTGTAAATTTTCCCTTAGAGAAAATATCACATTTTACTTGGTTGGCTGAGGTGCAAAAGGTGACTTGTACAGCTCTAAAAAGAGGAAGTAACTGCTGAAAACAAATAAAGGTTCTATTAAGTAGTCACACCGGAGCATTCTGCTTGTTTATTCTAGTGAAAAATGAATACAACAGCTATGTTTTAGGTTCCCACATCCTTGCAGGTGTATTATGCCCAACCTGAAAATATGAATTGTTTGTTTTTTTGTTCCAGTCACAGCTCAGTCCCCTGAACTCTCATTTATCCCTCCACCTGTGCTCACTATTAGACACCACACATTCATCCAATGAATTCTGTCATTACTCCTAATGAGGACAGATGTTTAATTTAAGTGTCCTAGCATTCTGTTCACCAATTAGGGATAAGTTACTTAACACCTTTACTTCATAACTTGTCACTTAAAGGAGGAATGATTGTTTTTTAAGTGTCTACATATGGTACAGGGCAGAATGTCTGTACTTGGTGTAAATGTTGCTAATATCTCTGCCCGTCTCACTTCCATCTATGGCTCTCTCTCTCTAACAGATAGTAGCCAGCCTTCCCTTTCCCAGCCCTCTTTGACCCTGCAGAGTTTTCCCTATGGAGGATGCGAGTCGGTGGAGATCTCCTACCAGAGTGGTATGTGGACTGTTTTAAATAGTCCCTCAGTTAGGTGGTCCCTTTCTTTGTTTGGAGGTATAACATTGACATATCAGGTAAATACGGAAAAAAAAATGTTTTCACAGCCACGTACATATTTGACAATTTGTAAAACGTACTATATATCTCAGATTTGAAAAAGAAAAAAGAAGGAAAAAACATTGCAGTCATGTAGTCATCTAGGAGTTAAGGCGTTCTGTGTGTTCTGTTTAGTTTTTTTGAGTAAGTTTTTGTTCATTGAGCAAATTTAGGGTAATTTAGAGAATGGATCGGAATTTCTCAGAATCAGAATGAATGAACTTCATAAAGAGTGAAATGCAATTTGGTAGAACAAGTTTCAGGATCCTTGCATTAATCCGTTCATCCACCCACCCACTCACCTTCCCACGTACTTGTTATTCATCTTTGTGTTTATGCACTCATTTTTCTCTCTCTCTGTAAAACGTTTCTGTTCCTGCAGGTCAGTTCCAAGCAGGCCAGTTTCAACCAGCTATTCGAGTAGCAGACCTCCTCCAACACATCACCCAGATGAAATGTGGCCAAGGCTATGGTTTTAAGGAGGAATATGAGGTGAACACACACACGCACACAGGAACTTACTGAGAGTGACAGTAATGCTTCTAGTAGTAATAATGTCAAAGGTCATAGCTATAGGTTAGCAGTAGCAGTTTAGCAGTAAGTTGGGAATATGAGTGGCCTCTTTTGCAAAAGTAGCCTTAAATGTTCTCTCACTGTTGTTGCTGCCAAGTTTTGCGACAACTGTGTGTTGGTCTTTTTTTGTTCCTGAATAAGAGTGTGAGATTGAATTTAGTTTAATGCAAAGGCAAGCTATCAATTATTAGCTCTTCATCTCATCAATATTTGAAAATTGAACAAGCAGACGCTGTAGTAAACTTTTTTCTTTGCATTTGCTGCTGCTTTTCTTTTTAATTAGTTTTTTCTGTTTTTTTTACTTAGCGAAAACCAATGCCTAATCTTTTCTCTTACATTTTCAGCAAGTTTTTCTTTAGTTTCCTTTTACTCAAACTATCAGTCTTTCCTTTATTGCTCTGCTTTGAAATACCATCCATGCTTTAATTTTTAGCATTTTCTTTCACTTCTGTTCCTCACTTTTTGCCATCAATTCTCTTTTAATGACATTCTGTTGTGCGGTCTCTTCATACACGAGTGGAGCATTATCTGTCTGTCTCTGCCGACTGTTTGTTTAGAGCACAGTTTATCACATATAGACATTTTCATAATCATTCTTTGTCACTGGCGCTCTGCCATACCCTCATTTTACTCCCAAATCCAGATTCCCAGATTTCATTCATTTATTCCACTACCAATCTATTCTTCCTTACTGTCTTTATTTTATTTTCCCTTCATTTGCCTCACCTCTGTCACTAGAAATAAATCTTTGAAAAGGCATGAGAGAGACTCTGTTTTTCCTCATCTCCTTCAACCTCCCACTCTCATAAGAATGAATATTTTCTATTACTGACTCTGCTTGCGTGTTGAAAATTGTCCCTCCGTGATACCGTACGTTATATTTTCATTTGCTTCCTGTCATTTTGGTTTAAACCCACTGATACGTTTCAGGGGAGAGCAAATGTGATTTATTGTTGAATGTGTGTATGCCTCTGTGTGTGTGCATTAGAGCGAGAGAGAGGGAGAGAGAGAAAAAGAGCTGGTAGCTACCAGGTCTATCTATCTATCTCAGAGATTAAAAGGAGACACTACAGTATAGAGGGCCCTGCCTCTAACTTTTTCAGTCATTTCATCAGATGTAGGATTTACTTTTGAGGTAGTTTTAAAAGACAATGTACCATTTAATGTATGTTTCATGTTATTTAAATGTCACAACAACTTTAGTACTGTCAATCCTACGGTTAATCAAAACTTATATATAAGTAACTCCAACACCCTCTTCTATCATTCCCTGTCCTTTCACCCGCAACCGTATAGTGTCTATAGCAAATTGAGTTTTCTAGAGGAAGCTACTAAACCCAGACAATTTCTCTCCAGCTGTCTCCAGTATTTTGGGTGTGCGTGTGTTTGTGTGTGTGTCCGTGTACGCGTGTCTTCATCTGTCACCGCAACCCATATGGAGCTTTCCTGTCCTTGTCTCTGCATGCGATGTGACCTCCATTGTTGAAACCCATTAACCCCACTAACACCAACAGAAGCCACACTGTCAACATTTAGCTCCTCACTGGGATTACACCTTTTACTTCTAAAGTAATATTCCACATTGTTTGGCACCTCATAGGGTGGACGAGTTAAGTAGCTATTATATCTTTACCCTTCATGTGATGCAGTCCAAAAATATATAGTGCCCCTATTTTGGTGGAGAGTTTTTGGATGATGCAGATCAAAAGTGTAAATAATTAATTCCACCGTAATTATATTGTAAATGGAATATTTTATTTAATTGAACTCTTACTGCAGAAAAACCTAAAGCACCCACTCAGCAGTGCAACAGAGACTGTGTGTGGTCCACCCACTCAGTGATTTTATACAAAATGCTAATAATCCCAATCAGCAATAGAATTCAAATAAGAAGAGTCTGATTAAAACTGTGTTATGTTTTCAGGTCAAGAAAATACAGCCAACCCACACCTCATGCAAATGTTCTCTCTCTCTTACACATGCACACACGCACAATCTCACTCTCTTGCTCTCACATGGTATCACACATGGAGCTTCTAACTAACATTAGAGGACGACACAATTTTCTGTCTTTTTGGTAAATAAACATGAACTATGCAACAGTGGAATGTCCTACTTACAGTCCACACACACACACGCATTCTCACACACATGCACAGACACACATATTGGACTCAGACGCATATGCCACTTGAAACAATCCATTTTCTGCTTGACTGAGCAACAAGTTTAGGTGTTTGTCTTTCTGTCACAATGTGTTTGTATTGTCTAGTTTGTGTGTGTGTGTGTGTGTGTGTATGTGCATGTCTGTGTATATGGGTCATAACGCTGTTCAAAAGTGAATGCTGTTGTCTGTTCTTAAGCTGTTAATGGACTAAAAAAGGACTGTCCTCTTGTCCCTGTAGTGAGAATGTGTGTTTGTGTGCCCATATGAATGAGCAGTACTAAAATAGTTCAGTGTCCATATGGCAGCCTTTGGGAGTTGGGGTTTGGTTGCTTAATGCAAGCTTGAGAGTGATCTTATACATGTGCATGCGCAGACACAGGCACACACACACACATTTTCAATAAATCATAGTACACATTCACACATACAAATATTTCAACAAATGTGTGCATAGACAAATGAGTAATGAGAATACACAAATGCAATGACAAGCACACCCACACACACATACACATTTTGTCCTTGCCATGTTTGTAAGGTTTGTCACATAGGCCAGTATCACAGCAGGGAGTAAGAACAATCTGTCTTCTCTCCTCCAGCAAAGGGCTGAAAGGATAATGTCTTTCAGACCAAAGCAGCAGAACAATGAACTCAAAGTTTTTGTCTTTTTTCAGCTTTTCTTCTATTTACCTGTGCATTTTGATTTCAAATATTAAAAAAAATCCAAAAACAAATTAAAAAAAACCATCTTCCCTCTTCTGTAAAGTTGCAGCTTGCTGGTAGTTGCCTTTTTTAATTCAGTGTAGGAATTTAAGCAGATTACCCCTGCCAGTAAAGCTGGAATGAGGTTATGTTTTCAACCCTGTCTGTTGGTCTGTTGATTAGATATCTCATATTTAGCTGAAATTTGGCAGAACAGTTACCTGGCTAAAGTAGTGATCCAGTTGGGATGGATAAATCTGGTATTATGCCATTAGAAAATATCTAACCAGAAGTTCTGTGGTGTGTTTACTGACTGGAAAGTCTAACTTTTGTACATCCAGGTTGTCAAATAATAATCACTGTCTTTATCCTTTTTTTCTGTGAGAGTGTAGTTATGTTTAAGCCACGGACTGTTGATTGTCTTTTCATTCATATTCATATTCATTTTACTGTTTCAACTTCTGCCAGCCCATGTGTCAGTATACAAGCTCTAGGCATCAGACCATATGTGCTTGCATATTTCTGTGTGTTCATACTTGAATATGAAACTATTTGTGTGTGTGTGTGTGTGTGTGTCTGTCTGTCTGTCTGTCTGCACATGCATGTGGATATGTGTATGTTTAGGCCCTGGCAGAGGGACAGACAGCACCCTGGGAAACAGCCAAGAAGGATGAGAACCGCAACAAGAATCGCTATGGCAACATCATCGCTTGTGAGTACTGCAATGACAGGAATGAATACTCCTGCAGTACTTTTTGCTGAATGTGGCTGTGTTACGCATTTAGTAAAGTTTGAACTGTAATCTGGCCTTGTGAGGTTTAGTGTGGTTTATTTTAGTCTTAATTTGATACTGCTTATTTTAATTTATTTATTTTAGCCATTTTTACCTTGGTGTTTGTTTTGACTGACTAATTTGGTTTGAATATTGGCTTAAATATGTAACTGTCTCTTCAGTTGGATTTTTCTATAGTACAAATACGTTTCTCCGTTAACTGTCCAGCCTGAAGCTTCACATTAGTTTGGTGTGCTGTGTTTCATTTGTAACCACAGGATTTCATTTATGAACAATTTGGTAAAATACAAATATCAAGCATTCAACCTTGCGGCTCCCCCTCACACACCTTGCTCACACTCATACACGTGTCCTCCAGTGCATTTCAGAGCAGATCTCTGCTACTTGCGCACTTGTAAAGTGTATAATAATAATAATAATAATAATAATGATCATAATAAATTCTGCATGATGGCATTTTGGTTTCGATTTGTTTAATAAGCGAGCATATGTCTTGCTTTGTTTTTTTGCATTCCATCAATTTTTCTCTCTCCTCGCCCACCAGAACCCTCTCTGTGGTATAAGAGCACCTGATTTATAAATTAAGCCCTGAGTAATAATATGAATTCTATGAAATCAGATAAAAAGTACACACTGCTGTACACACAGCACCACAGTGACTTGTGACAGAGAGTTTTACAATACCAATTACAATACCAGTTAGATACCAGTAAATATAAATACATGGTGATGAAGGAGACTATTGTTAATATTTATATTTCCCAGAACTTCATAAGTCATATTTTCAGGGGTAACTTGCAGAGGAGCCAGGTTTCCCCTGTAGTTCCCACTTTGGGAAGTGGTCTCCTGTGATCACTTTTGGATTGGCTCATATGCACGCATTAAACAAAAATAGAAACAAAACATCTGAACAAATAATTGTCTCTGTGAAACTAATTGCATTGAGTGTGCTTGATGTATTAAAGCATTGCCACAAAATTCTCTTCCCTCTATGGCTGCTGTGAGGTTCTGTTTGTAGCTGAAATGCATCATCATCAAAACTGTTTGAATAACATCAATAGCAAGTTTTCATTATATTTAAAATTATTAGGAAGACAAACAGGTACAAAAATATGCTGCAGTATGAAGGAGGACACCCTCCTTTAGCTGCAGAACTCAAGTTCATATTTATGGGGCTACATACGCCCTTAAAGTGTCCTTTACCTTTTTTGAAATTCAATTCAGTTTTATTTTCATTGCGCCAACTCACAACAACAGTCATCTCATGGAGCTTTATATTGTAAAGACGCTACAATAATATAAAGAAACCTCAACAATCAGACAATCAGACCTATGAACAAGTATTCCTCACTCCCCCAAACTTTGGGTATGTCATCGATGGAATGGATGACATACCCATGGATGATAATGGATGGAATTATCTGGTGACTTGGTTTTGAACTGGGCTTTGAAAGATGTCCACTTGGGTCAACACACTGACCAGACCACTTTTAAGAAATGCTACTTATGATACACTTCTGTAATTATACTGAAACATTGATCTCTGTCAGCAGAACCATTTAAATTAATGGGGGAATAAAGACAAAAACAAAAAACTCAAGACTGCATGTTAATATAGGACTTCAACTTAATTTTTTAAATTTTTTTTTCAACATCTGCTTCGCCAAAAAAAAAAAAGACTTGGAAAAAAAAAAAGATGCTTTTTTTGTGTAAACCAACATCAGATTTATCAGTCACATACTTACAGTTTCTCTGGTCAGGCAGAACAATCTTCTTGGATTCTTAGCATGTCTTTTTAAAACTCAACATTTATGATAGCTTTTTTATTTTTTATTATATTTTTTTTGGTCACCTTTGTCAGTGTCTGGATGCGACATAGCTTGATTATAAATGAAAACACTTGCTAGCCTTGCAACATTTATGCCTTTCTAACACTATTAAGATCAATCTCTTGGAAGAAGGCAGTGTTGCACTGGCACTTTCACCATTTTAAAATATATGATATTGTAAGCATGTCCCTTATTTTACTTGTGTCATTTTGTTTTGTTCAGAATTTCCAAATAACACAACATGAAACCATTGCAAGTGCTGCTATCTTGTTATCATTGCAATAATAAAGCGAAAGGATAATAAACTCACTATTGGTGCTTTTCTTTTGTTGGATGCTCTTGCTCATGTATGCTAAATTATTGGGGAAAGGCTTATAATCTTTAAAAGAAAAAAATTAATTTAGAATTTTGATTTTAAGTTTATGCAGAAAGAAAACCATCTTTTGGCATATCGCCAGCCCCCTCTTTTTTAATAACACAATATCAAAGTCGACTAAAACTCATATCCCCGTCTTTGGTGAGTCTGATACACATGTAAAAAATAACTCTGAATTTGCAGAGGGATTTATTTCGATCCTTGATGATCAAAGCCACCAGCCCCTATTTTATTCAGAGAGAAGGGTTTTTTTTCTTAACATTCATTTTGGAGCGTAGACAGAGTGCTGTAATGATATTCAGATTGGGGACCATACGATATGTAACGTAAATGTGATTGTGTTTGGTCATTAGAGTTAGCATGTGAATGTGTGTGCATGAATGATGTTTGTCTGATTGGATGTTCTTTAGAGGAGCGTTTGTGTGCTTGCTGGTTAAATTGTACATGGCAACCTCAGACCTCTATTAGGTTTGAACAAGAGAAGCATATTGTTTGGCTAAAGTTTTAATAAGCTCCTTATGGGTGTGTATCTACATGTTTTAGCATGTGTGGCTTTGCCTGACTCACATGGCCAGTATGATCCAGAAGATTGCTTTTGTAAATCTAAGTGTGTGTGTGTGTGTGTGTGTGTGTGTGTGTGTGTTGGCCACTCAGATCAGTGTGCGCATACATATCTCATTACAGGGGTTTAGATGTCAAGGCAAAGACACTGTTGTAACCTGAAGGCTTTAAAATGAAACACTGTGCTGAAATGAAATAGCCTGTCAAGGACTTGATAGCCAACAGGAATTATGATAAATTTGCTATTAGTATAAATCCTTTAATTACAAGGACCTAGTAATGGAAACTGTCCATCTTGCTTTCTGTGATTATACAAAGGCTCATTTTCTTGGGAAAATGTTTCAAAAGGCCGTAGGGGAAATGACTTTTTCTGTATCTTTATGAGAACAAGGAATGTGTTGAGAGACAGAATAACTGGCTAACGATCAAACTTTAAAAACGAGTAAAAGGTTCTTCCATCATTTTAAACTTTGACTTGCCTTCTGAAACCAATTATTTGCATTTTGCTTTGAAGCTCACAAGTTTAACAAAGTTCATAAACACATATAGTTCTGCTTGTTGGACTTTGATTAAATTTGAATCCATTCAAGCCTAAACATAGTTTATATTACACATGATACTGAGACCACAAGACAGCTTTTTAGCACAGTTGTGCAGCGCTGCATTCACCACTCCAAACTCAATCAGCAATCAGTTTTCAGTGAAGCCCTATAAGTGGCAGCAGGAAGGGGTTTATGTTAAGACTCACCAAATTAGGAGTTCAAGTGACATCTATGTTTATCGGTTAACATCTGATCTCATTGTCTCAGAGGTCGTTTCGGTGTCAGCACGGTGACAGCATCTCTAACCCAAACAAATGCCCATTGAACCTTCACAAATCACTGTGAATGGAGCCTAAGTTTGCGGTCTGGCTTTGTGAGATTTAAGCCAACATTCTAGTTCTAAGCCTTTAAATCTCTTCTGAGGCAGCTGTGATAATTGTTCCATCCTTGTGAGGACGTTTCCCTATGTGTGACTTCTCAGCAGCACTCTCTCTCCTTTCCACATACACACACTAATGCGTACTTTTACCACCTCTTTTTTCCTCTCTCGTTCTCTCTCTGGAACAGTTTGGAAAGGGCTGATTCGAGTTGAAGTGTTAACACACTCTTCCTCCGGCCATCTGCCAACACAAACGGTTGATGCCATGTTTGAAATCCCTTCAGCACACTAAATAAATGTTAATCTACCAGCCTCCTGTCCTCCTATCTACTCAACACTTTCCCTCCTCTCCCCACTTGTTCTCATAACTTCCTTTCCTCAACACTCGGTTTTTGCAATTCCTTTTTCTCTCTTCCCAATCCCTTTTCATCTGTCTTCTACAATCTCATTTTTTCCTTTCTTCCCTTTTCTCACCAATCAACCTCTTTTCACCTCCTTGTTCTTCATTTTACTTTTTCTTTACTCCTTTCCCTCCGTCTATCACCTCCCACTGCACTTTTCTCGACATGTCGTCTCCTTTCACCTCACCCTTTCTCTCTTTTTTGGAAATTTTAACCATATTTTTATCTCCAATTTAAATTCACTTCCCTTTTTCTCTCCCTTCTCTCTTCAATCCAGTCATGTTTTTCTCATTTCATCTTTTTTCACCTTTCCTTTCTTCCTCTCTTTTCCCGTGATTCTATCCATCTGTTCACCCTCTCTGATCAACATTGACAGTTTATGGGTTGAGGCAAGGCGCAGTAGTGTTTCCTCATTATAGGCATCTGTCTGCCTCTATTTCCTCCTCCCTCCTTTGCATCCTTCTCCTCCGCTTTGCTTCTTTTTCCTTTCTTTTCCCTCTTAGCTCTCAGTTCTACCCATATGGTCATTCATAATTCAACAGAGGCATTTCTTTAAACTAAAATGCATATGTGCAAAAAGGAGTTGTGTGTACTAGTGCATTATGCCGTGTAGCCTTGCACAGCTTCATTAACAGACCTTAAAATAAAGAGTTATATTTTTTAAGCTTTTTGTAACTTTCAGACAAACCTTTAGAGGCTATTTGATGATCAGAATGTGGTTTTAGGGTTAAGGTTAGTTTACAGTTAGGATTAGGCATTTAGCTGTGATAGTGGAGCTTATGGTCAGAGTCTAAGGAATGCATAATATCATTGAGCATCCTTCCTTTGTTTTGAGGTCTTTGTGTTCTCTGAGAGAAAAAAAAGGAAAGCAGGAGGTGATGCATTCTCAAGTCTGTTGTACGGCAAAGGCCATGATAGATTTCCTTTTGACTGCTATTATTAGTCTTCATGCACACTCCTGCATCATATTTGGAGTGTTTATTTCTCCTCTGTATGGCATTTTGCCTGGCAGTTTGTGCTTGTGTATTCCCTGGATTACATTTAAAGGTAATTTTAGTACATTTTAATGAATTGATTTTGCTACAAATGTTACTGTTTATAAATCTTGGTCTGTCTAGGTTTTCACACTGCTTCATAATTTAAAATTAATCTCACTGCCTGACTAAAAAAAATAAATAGTGTTGTACATTAAACTGATTAGTTAAGTTAGGCAGTCCCAGGAGGGAAATGTATTGGTGTTTCCACAAGAGTTGAGTTCGAGCATTAGAAATGCCACCATTGCTATAAACTCAGAGAAATATAGAGTCAGGTATCTGTGGATTCAGTTTATATTTTGCAAGACAGCCTCTCAGTATTTTACCTGACTGCTGAGAAAATGTATTTTCTCACCAACTGCATCGAATCAATAACGAAGTCAGAAGTCAGTGTGGTGTTTCTTTAATATATTTCAGAAACCATCTGTCTAACCTACACATCAATGATCATTGATTTGCTTATTGATTTCTTCATATTGCTTTTTGCATCACTGGGAATTCTGTATTATAAACCTCAAAAACGAAAACCAGTTTGACGCAAAAAACAAAACTGAACAAAACAAAAACCTGTTGCTGTAATAAGTCATTTAACTTTATAGAGAGTTTACTCAGTGTGTAATACTGAGTAAGAACTCTCTAACAGTTTGTAATATACAAATATAGACGTACACACACATCTATACTCTCTTTGTTCAGCTCCTTCTGCACTTCATTTTCCCCAAGAGTAACGCTGAAAATAAAACATTTACTTTTTTAGGTAACTCATTAGTGATATGTGTTCTGTTGGAAGCAGATTTCTGTGTTGTATCCGTCTCATTTTTTTGTACCAGGAAACTTTATTTTCCCAGTTCTTTCTCTTCTCAACTACATTCATGTTTTTTTCCCTGAATCTCATTATTTCCATTTTATGTTTATTGTGAAAAAGACAAAAAGGCACAGTTTAGCTCCTTAACTTCAAAAACTGACTCGAGTTACATCTAAAAGCTTTGTGACTCTGTTTCCTCACTGTAGACAAAATGCTTAAATATTTTAAATTGCCAAAGTGAGAATGTGCCACTCCATAGTCTGTCTTTTCCTTTCTTGCTTTTCCTTTTATCTTCCTTCATCTGGCATCCTTTTTATTTTTTTCCCCACATTTCGGTCTTTTTTTTCCTCTTTCTGTCTTCTCTTTCTTTCTGAAATGTAACTGAATCTCCCCTCTGTCGCTAACTACTTGTCTAAACTTAATCTATTCGTGTTGCATCAGTCATTCTATCCTACCTCAGCCTTTCTCACATTTTCTTTCATTTCGTTTAACCTAACCTCACTACTTCTTGTTCTTGTCTTTTGAATCTCTTTATGACTCCTTCTGTTCACTAATGTATTGTCCGTAAGGTGAATAAGAATAATTTCACAGGCTGGTAGTCTTTTCCAAGACACTGTTACTATGCACAGACACCCTTCACCTGGTTTTACACCTCCAAGCATCACTGGCATAATCAGGATCCCCTCCTGCATCATGTTGCTTCTCATTACAGCAGAGGTGACGTAAGTGTGTATGTGTGTGTGTGTATGAAAGGGAAAAATGAATGCAAGAGAAGATAAGGGCATTGTGTGTACGGGGTTCTGCGCGGAGAAAAAAAACAAAGTGAACAGGCAAAGAAGGTTTTAAAAACAAGCACAACTGTGTATGTGTGTGAGAGAGAGTGACTGTGTGCGTGTTAGTTTTATATACAGCTGTACACAGTGTGTCTCCCCTCTTCCTATCCTCTCTGGCTCAGATTCGCAACACGTCTGTTGAGCTGCTCTGAACTCAGAACGCCAACAACTCCTCTGAAGTGTTTGACCAAAGAACCACAACAAATATTAGCATCCTCCAAGCTGTCACAAATACTCACACACACACACAGTTATACAAATAAACACACGCTCTGAACAAATGAGAGAGAGTCCCACATCTGCAGTCTATACACACGCACACGCATGCACGCACACATATATATTACTCAGGTTTGTACAGATCACAGCAGTCTGGTTTGTGCTTGATTGCTTGTAGCAGTGCAGTACTGCTGCAGTATTATGCCACCCACAGACGTACAGTAAGATGAATTCGATTTGTGTTTTTCAGAAACTCTTTCTTTTCTCACGATGAGAATTTTTCAAACTCATTCTTATTTCAAAAGTAACCTGTGATGTTTTTAAAAAAGTCATATTTAGAAACAGATGTTAGAATATATGATGGAATAGACCTAAACAACTTTAGATAAATTCACTAATAATAACAATAATGGATTGCATTTATATAGCGCTTTTTGGGGCCCTCAAAGCGCTTTACAATTCCACTATTCATTCACTCTCACATTCACACACTGGTGGAGGCAGCTACAGTTGTAGCCACAGCTGCCCTGGGGCAGACTGACAGAAGCGAGGCTGCCATATCGCGCCATCGGCCCCTCTGGCCAACACCAGTAGGCGGCAGGTGAAGTGTCTTGCACAAGGACACAACAACCGAGACTGTCCGAGCCGGGGCTCGAACGGCAACCTTCCGGTTACAAGACGAACTGCCAACTCTTTGAGCCACGAGTGCGGTCCTTTACAAAGTCCTTTACAGTAGCCAGTGTTAACCACTAGTGTTGATGTGCTACTTAAAACCAGCTTCAGCTTATCCCAGAGCTACCAAAGAATGAAATGGTTTCGTTTGCAACTCCCACCAGGAGGGATGCGCACAAATAACGTTAATAATTAGTCTGATTTTTAATGCCAGCGGCAGTATTATTGACACTGTTGAAGGTGATTGCTATTAATCATTGTTCCTCTTCAGACGCAGTGGGGGGTAAGAATGACATGGTAATCACAAAACATGTAGAAATGTGATGCTGATTTTTAATGATTGCTGTTTATCCCCCAAAATCATCAGGTAGTGGAAAGAGATGCTGAAGTAATGGTTTCACCAATGATTGTATTTTTAATTAGAAGGTGGAGGATTATGAGTGATTATATTTCATCATTCCAAAACGTCAGGGGGTTGGCAGTTTGATACTCGTTGATAGCTAACAACGATGAGCTGTGATCATTGACAGTGTGTGATAATTGATTGTTGATGAATGAATCAGATTTAATGAGATGTGCTGCTGTCTAGACAGCCATACAAGTGCATCTCACAAAATTGTTAAACTTGGTAAACTTTCATATATTCTATATTTACTACTTGTAAAGTGAAATATTTCAAACCTTTATTGTTGATCGTTTATGGTGTATAGAAAATCATAAAAACAGTTCCACAAATGATCAAATATTTCATTTCAGGTTTTAGTAAATTTGCTAAGCAAAAATTGTAAATACCATTTATCTCTTGGTTTCCTTCAGAACACATAACCATAATCATGGGGAAGACTGCTGACTTGACAGCTGTTCAAATGATGATCATTGGCACCCTCCACAGAGGGTCATTGTTTAAATGGGTGGCGTGAGTGTTGTATCAAAGCATATTAAACTGGAATGAACTGGAACTGGAATGGAAAAGTGTGGCAGAAAAAACTGTACAAGCGTCAGGGATGATCACTGCCTTGAGAGGATTATAGGAAAAGTTGTTTTTTAAAGAACTTGAGAGAATTAAACAAGGATTGGACAGAGGCTGGTGTCAGTGCATCAAGAGCCACGATACACTGATGTCTTCAGGGATTAATCTACAACTGCTGCATTCCTAATATCAAGTCACACCTGAACCAGAGACTACATCAGAAGTGTCTTTCCTGGGCGAAGGAGAAAATGAAATATTCAGTTGTCCAAAGTCCTCTTTTCAGATTAAGGTAAAATTTGCATTTCTTTTTTTCTTTTGAAATCAATGTCCTAGAGTTTGGAGCATGAGTGGAGTGGCACAGAATCCAAGGTGTTTGAAATCTACTGTGAGGTTACAGTTCCCTTTCAGTCGATTCACTCGGTACAACACATAAGTATGGGATATCACGCCCTGCGTGTCCTGGCTGAAGAAACCTTTAATCACGCCTTTAAGGCAGATGACGTGTGATGACACGCGCACGGCCCCGCCTGCACATATAGCCGCTGTCATCACAGTCATCCCTCAGTTCTTACGCTCTTCACCTCGCTGAGAACACCTCTGCTGAGTTGGGCTAGCTAGCTGCTGCTAGTTAGCTCCGTTGTCTGCCGACTTGAACTTAGCTTAACGGCCCCTGTTGGTGTTAGCCTCCACCGCGCAGTTGGTGTGTAGGCTGCCCGCGGAGCGCTAATTTCAAGTTTTCCCGTGCAGCGTTTTGCTTTGTGTTTTGGAATGTACTCCAAACCGAAGCGAGCAAAGCAGAAATCTTCTGTTCGCCCCTGTCCTCAGGGATGCGGTTTCTCTTTGCACGACAGCGACCAGCACGATAGCGACCAGCACGATGCGTTGACGGAGCCCGAAGCCTGTGCGTTTTGTCGCCAGCTCCCGCGCTCGACCCTGGAAAGACGGGTGACGTTTGTGGAAAAAGTGCTGGGACGCTCGGCTGTCGCACGGCATGACCCTCTCCTTTCCGAGTCTGGAGCCCCGGCTTCGTCCGAGTCCGAAGACGAGGATTTTCCGGTCGATGTCCCCGCTATTAGCTGGGCTGACCACATGGAATATGTTGACGGGTTAGCCGATGACGAGCCGGAACCATGCAGGAGCGCTGACGGGCTTCAGCCTGGGTTGAAGCCCGCCAGCGCTCCCCAGGACGATGATGACGTGCTGGACATCGGCCTGGACATCCATGGTTTGTCGGAGGATGAGCAGGAGAGCTCATTGTCGGCCCAATGTACCGCCGCTGCTGCGCCGGTCGGCCACGGTGACACCTCTCTTTTCTCCCTGTTTCGCCGTGCTGCTGAGAAGCTGCAGGTGGACTGGCCCTCTCCTCCGCCAGCTCAGAAGCCGTGGCGGTTCGCGGGGGTTTTTCCTCCCACCGGAGCCCGCAACGGCCAAAAACTGCCTTCCCATGTTCCCAGACTTTCTCTGCGAGCTAACAGCATCATGAGACAAACCTCTGTCTACCCGCGTCACTGTGCCCGGCTATGGACAGTACATGGAATTGAGGGGGCTGGCTTAGCTAACCCACCCCCTATGGAGCCGTCTCTGGCTGCTTATCTGGCCCCGTCCCATAACCATGGTGTCGGCGGCCCCGCAACTCTGCCGTCCAAGCACTGCAGATTCTCTGCTTCGCAGCTGGAGAAGATTTATCGAGCTCAGGCCGGCACTGCTCGCGCCATGAGCTCTGTCACCATGCTCCAGACGTACCAGGCAATGTGCCTGACGGAGCTCGGATCGCTGGTTCCTGATGACAGCCCGCTGTCGCACCAGTGTCTGCGGCTGGGTTATTCGGACATTCACTTGAAGCCATTCAGGCTAGATTCGATCTGAGGAAGAAGCAGACGGAAGCTCTGCGCGACATCATCCCCAGACGTCAGCCCAAGCCCAAGCCCGCAGCTAGCTCTCACAGGCCCGCCACTCCTCTGCCGACTGGCAAGAGACCGGCGCCCACTGCTGAAGTGGGTGTGCCGCCAGCGAGAGCACATCCTCCAGCCCGAGCTCCACGCCAGTCGGCCTGGAGCAAAGGCCCACCCTCGGGCCCCCGGCGGGACCCGACGCCCAGGAGGAAGAAGCCTCAGCCCTCTTAGCTGTGGTTTCGAGTGGAGAGGGGGTCCAGCAGCAGGGAGACGCTGTTTTTACCCCTCTGTTGCCGCACAAGAGGTGCCGCTTAAGTTCTGTTCAGGTTGTCAGCCCCAGAAGGCGCTGCACTTTCCTAACACTGTCTCCCAAGCACAAAACCCCTGCACACAAAATGCCTCAGGTAACTCCCTGTTCAGGTGTGTTAAATGTTCAGGTGACCACATTGAGTGTTCCCGCTGTTTTTCATCGTTGTGCCTCCAGCAAAATGTATAAATGTACATGTTTCCATGTTACAATCAATAAAGAGTGTTGTTTATTCTCAAACAATCAAATGCTCAGCCTGCAGGCAGAATGAGCCAGGTCAGGCAGGTGATGCAGTCCCCTGCAGACACACTAGGGGGCGACAACGACCCGTCGACGGTGCTGCAGGTCAGCCGGCTGGCTGCTCACTTCCCTCAGTGGCGCGCTTGCACCCCCTCTCCGTGGGTGCTGCGAACCGTTGCCATGGGTTACCGGTTGCAGTTCCGGGTCAAGCTGCCTCGTTTCCAAAGAGTCGTAAACACGACTGTCAACACCGAGGCGGCCATGATACTCAGAGAGGAAATAAAGGCGCTATTGCAGAAAAGAGCAATACGAGTGGTCCCCGCTTCGGAGACAGACAAAGGTTGGTACAGGCGTTATTTTGTTGTTCCGAAAAAAGGGGGAGGGCTTCGTCCCATCCTCGACCTGCGAGTCTAGAACACGTATCTACGAATGTACAGGTTCAAGATGCTAACACTCAGGCAGCTCTTGAATGCGGTCGGCCCGGGAGATTGGTTTGCAACAATCGATCTAACAGATGCTTATTTTCATGTGGTTATACACCCGAAACACAGGCAGTTTCTGAGGTTTACATTCGAGGGCGTAGCCTACGAATACCTAGTGCTGCCGTTCGGGCTGTCGCTCGCTCCTCGCACCTTTACGAAATGTGCCGAGGCAGCGCTAGCGCCCCTCAGAGAGAGAGGAATCCGCATCTTAGCCTACCTAGACGACTGGGCTCTCGTAGCTTGCTCCAGAGAGCAGGTGGAGAAACAGCTGTCGCTGGTTCTGTCACACATTCAGACACTGGGGTTCTCTGTGAACTTTCAAAAGAGCTCGCTAATCCCGAGTCAGCAGATTACTTTTCTCGGTTTGGAAATATGCTCGCTTTCCAGCCGAGCACAGACTGGCCGCGTTTCATCGCTGCCTCGTTCAGTTTCAGTTGGGACGCAGACTGCGTTTCCAGACGATATTAAGCTTGTTGGGCATGATGGCATCTATGATCGCCGTAGTGCCACTTGGACTGTTAAAAATGAGAGCGTTTCAACACTGGACTCTCTCTCTCACCGTTTGTGTGCATCGCGTCACCTCCGGAGGAGGCTGCCGGTAACCGCGTCTTGCATGCTAGCTCTCAGTCCTTGGAGGGAGCCCGGGCTGCTCCTGTCTCGCTCTCTGCTGTTATGGTGCAGTGTTCATTTTCTGTCTCTAAGAGCCACCATTGTCCCGGGCCACCTGAACCTGGGGCCGGACCTTCTCTCCAGGGGGGGTCCTCTGGTGAGAGAATGGGGGTTACACCCTTTAATAGTGGCTCAGATTTGGGACCTATTTGGCAAGGCGCAAATAGATCTTTTTGCTTCCAGGGTAAATACTCACTGCCCCCTGTTCTTCTCCATAATCGACCACGATGCACCCTTGGGCTTGGACGCGCTAGCGCACCAATGGCCAGACGTGCTCCTGTATGCATTTCCCCCAGTGGAAATGATATCTCCAGTTCTATAGAGAGTGCGTCGGCATTCCCCCTCTCTCTGATTCTAGTGGCCCCTTGGTGGCCCACAAGGTCGTGGTATGCAGAGATAATCAGCCTGCTAGCAGCGAGTCCTTGGCAGCTTCCTCTCCGCAGGGATCTCCTCTCTCAGGCGGGAGGAGAAGTGTTTCATCCGCGCCCAGATCTGTGGCGCCTTCATGCTTACCTGCTGAGAGGTTAAACTTGATTGCTAAGGGTTTGCCACCTAGTGTGATAGCGACAATTCAGAGCGCTAGGGCCTCATCTACTAGAGGCTTGTACGCTTACAAATGGCGAGCCTTCGAGCAATGGTGCCAGGACCGCCACACTCTCCCATTTCAGTGCTCTATTGTGGATGTTTTGACATTCCTGCGGGAGCTGCTGGATAAGGGCCTTTCATTTTCGACAATAAAGGTTTATTTAGCAGCTATATCTGCTTGTCATATTGGCTTTGACGGGGTGACACTAGGTGCACATCCCCTCGCCATACGTTTTCTGAAAGGAGTTCGCCGGCTGAGGCCCGTGCTTAAGTCCAGTGTCCCTACTTGGGACTTGTCTTTGGTGTTGGAGGCCCTTTGTAGCCCCCCGTTTGAACCCATTGAGTCTGTGGATATGAAATTTCTTTCATATAAGACTGCATTACTTCTCGCTTTGGCTTCGGCAAAGCGAGTGGGTGACCTTCATGCGCTCTCTGTGCATCCCTCCTGCACACAGTTCTCTTCTGATGGCCACAAGGTTGTATTGCGTCCAAATGCTGCCTATTTTCCCAAGATCATGCCTGCATCTTCTAGCTCAATGGAGTTTGAGTTGCTGAGCCTTTGCTCCCCTCCTTTTGCATCTGAGGAGCAGAGGAGGATGCATTCTCTTTGTCCAGTGCGTGTGCTACGCACCTACATTGAGCGCACTCAGAATGTGCGTTTATGTGACCAGCTGTTTGTCTGCTTCGCTAATCCGAATAGAGGTAGAGCTCTGTCCAAACGGAGGCTGTCCCACTGGATTATAGAAGCTATCTCACTGGCATATGGCACCGGTGGTCTTGCTTTGCCCCACGGGGTGAGAGCTCATTCCACCAGGGGGATGGCAACCTCATGGGCTCTTTTTAAAGGGGTGCCTGTAGCTGATATTTGTGCGGCAGCTAGTTGGGCATCAACGCACACTTTTGTGATATATTTCTTCCACATCTGATGTATCATCTGTTGTATCACTCTTTATTGAACCATGTCCAACTTTAAAGCTGATTTTCCTTCCTCCATCTTTCTCTCCTCTATCTTTTTTGCACCTGACAGCCTTCAAACAGCTGGAAACAGCATCTCGAGGCTTGTGTTTGTGTGTATTTGTGTAAGTCGACAGCATTCTGTGTTGTTTGACACATCAGCAGCAGGGAGCTCTGGTCTTAATAGGCTATTACACACTATAATACCCCCCAACACACTCACACACTTTTCCATCCATGCTGAGGTACACACATGCATAAGTTGCTGACAGTGGAACAAATACATCATTTAAGCACAAAAAAGCCTATTGAAATTTGCTTTTAAAAATGCTCATGCACAAACCTGTCAGGATACATCCCAAAAAAAATTTACCAGAACATAGAACATTTAAGGAAGAAAGGGGAGACGGATGTTCACACACTTAGAAGCTGCTCAGTCTCTCTCTAACCCATATACACACTTACACTCAATCACACATGCTATTAAATTCCCTAATGCCTTGAGCCGGTCTGACAGCGGAGTGTATTCCGTGAGTGAGTTGAGCTCCATAGGGAGTTAACTGATTAAGTATATCTGTGACAGACACAATCCCTGCTTAGTAGCTACTGAAAAGAGCAGGAGGAAGAGAAGAGAGGAAAAGGAAGGGAAGGAAGGAGAGGACAGAAGAGTAAAACATCTTGTTCGGCAGTTTCAACTTGCTACTGTGAGCATGTTTGTATTTTTCTCAGTTCAATCCGTTAAAGAGGACATAATTCCTAACAAGTTTCCCTGTTTTCGACTGTGTAATTAACAAGTTGTTAACAAGTTGTTGTGTTAAAGTGTTAGACTTTGTTTTAAACCATTTGTTTGATTTGCTTTTTATGAAAATGTAATATCACTAAATAACCTTAAGGCTTCTCTTTAATTCTCTTTTAAGTATTTGAGTGTCAAACAGGAAGTAGAAGAATCAAAGGGAAAAGGGGATATTTTTTATAAAGAGGTTATGGAATGTAGCATAAGTTTCCATGCTTTCATGCTTCTTGTCTGTAATAGTGCCACTTTATCTCTCCAGCATTCAAAAATATAACCTAATGGGCATACTGAAGCGTAACGCTCTTTATTCTCAAACAGCAAGATCTTTTATATTTTTTAGCTGTCTTCAGGCAGCTGGAGAGACACTGGAATATTAAAGAGCCAGTATAGAGGTTTTTACTAACTCATATGCTCAAATGACCGTAATGTAATATCTGCCGGAGGTGAATAAAGTTTTGTTCAATATGAATAACTCAGTAATTACTTTGTCGTCCTGTCTTTAAAACAAAAACAAACCCACAAGAAAGAAGAGTCTCATCTGTTTTAACTGAATTAATTTTCCCAAATTAATCACACAGCTATTCAGTCCAAGATTGTGCGTTTTGATTGGCATTTAATTAAATTGTAATTTTGAACCAAATTATATCATGGTCAAATTATGTGTGATGCCTTGTTTCAGAGTTAGTGAAGGTAAAAAAAAACAAACATAAAAAACTCACTCACTGGATACAAATACCAGAAGCAAATGTTCCATTCTTTTGTACAATGCAATGTTCTCAGGGTTATCTGTGAGAGCTGCTGTTTTAAAAGACAAAAGAGCTTTGAAAGTTTAAATAAAATATCTTATGTGTGATCTTGATATGTGTTTATTCTAGTTTCCAAATGTGCTCCAGGTTAGACCATGCAAAGCAGAGGTACTGTTTTCAGTGGTGGGTGGCCTTATATAACCTGAATAATTTTTTTGCCTCATCAAGCCTGAACAATTTAGGGTGGTCACTGGCCTTTTAAAGCAATAAAAGGGCAATATATTCATGAAACTGAAAAATAATGACTTCATAGATTATCCCCTGCTGATATTTGCAGTATATTTCATGGGTCTTACTTTTGGTGGTAAGTAATAAAAAATGTATCTTGACCTTTGATTTATAGAAGAGAGCAAAAAACAGCTGCTTGTGTTTGCTGTGGTACAATAGCAGTCATTAGGGCTGGTGGCTCCTGCTCATTTTATTTGTGTACAGCCCCCATGTGCAGTGCATACCATCTGATCTGATGTCTCCAAATTACAGCTCTCTCCTGCCCTGGTAAATTTGCTAGAGATAAAAAACAAGAAGTCTATATTGTTTGGCCTTTTCCTTACCCCCTCAAGTTAACAAGTCCTCCCCAACAAAACTTTGGCAGTGGCTGCTGGAATAATGGCAAGATTTTGAAAATAGAAGACAGAAATGAGACAGAGAATGGAACCAAACTAAAAGCAGAGAGTAGAGAGAAGATGAGAAGAGAGGAAAGTAGAGAGGGGAGTTGCAAGGTTATGAAGATAGGGCGACTCAGCAGAAGAGTGGAGCTCATTAATGAGTAATGGGTTCGTGACACTTTGCCCTTGGACACCACAGCGTCTGATGACTTTGTTGTTACTCCAATGCTACAGACACCAACATGAGGCTGAGTGCACATATCTTCTCTATATTTTATGTCTCCATCCATATCTAGATGTAAGTTACAAAGACTTGATCAACTACACATTTTTATATTGGGGTTAAGACTTTGTATAATACTGGATTTAGTATTAGGTTCTTATTGCCTGAGTTGCCTGAGCGTAAGGTTTTAGTTTTACAGTTAAAGTTCACATATTTTTCACAATTTCATTATTTTATTTTGCGCATCTAAAGCTTCTGTCATTCTCGTAGTGTACATTAACACCATCGTCCTTCTGTCTGAAAAACTTTTGCCTCCTTCTTCAGAAAGGCACAGTCTGGTCTGATGCTAGAAGTGCTGCCTTAGAGGTGTCAATTGCTTACAAAATCTGGAGTTCACCCACAAAAGTTTCGCCATGTGCAAGGGGCATTCTTATTTGAGAACAATAGCAAATTAGCCACTAGTTGGTTATTATGCTAGCGTAACAGAAATTAATGTCGATTTGGTAAAGAAGTGAAGCCTAAATTACAAACAGGGCATTTCATCTAATAAAATGTGTTGTTGTTGGGTGAAAATGACTTCCTTCACCTAGTTGTTGGGTGTTATAATTGTGCAAACCTTTTACATGAATGAAAAGAGAAAAAACTACAAATATCTGTAATATCTGTGCCTGCAAATGTAATCATTGAAGTGTGTATTTGAGGTTGTCTTGGTTCTAACAAAAGACTTTCTTTTGCTTTCAGAATCAGTTGCTCCTGCATGTATGTGCACACAGTGTATATCATACTAACAAAAAGATGTCTACAATTCTCTTTCTCCCACTCACTCACTCATACACTCAATGATACACACCCCATCAGCCTTTTCAAGCCTGTGCCCCATGTCCACATCTGTAGTGTTTTCAAGCCAGTACCTCCTGCTATTTGAGCCCAATTAGAAGCTCCCCTCCCCGTGCAGGCTAGTGGGAAGGGCCCCTCCCTTCTTTCCTCCAGCCTCATATCAGTGGCTTCTGTGTTATGACAGCCTCTGACACTAGCCCTGCGTAATTACTGCTGTCTGAAGGAGCAAGATGGCATGGGGAATGAGAGAGAGGGGGAGACAGGTAGCTGAAAGAAGACCGTGGAGGGGGAGAAGTGAGGAGAGGAGGAGGTAGACAGAAATGGACAGGATCAGCAGAGAAAAGGAATAGAAATCGAAGAGGCAGATGAGAAACGGAGTAAAAGAGGGAGAAGAGAAGTAAGAAAAAGACAGAGAGGGAACGAGCAGACGGCTGGCAGACTACCTCCTGTTGTGTTTGTTTTTACATGCTGTGTATTTGTGTGTGTGCGCATGTGTGTGTTTGACTGAGTGACTGAGAGAGTGAGAGAGTTGAGAGCGTGAGTGTGAGTGCGCTGATAGCTGATGACAGAATCTTGTACCAGCAGAGTGGCGTCATGCTGCCATCATTGTTGTTGCCCAGCCAGAGCTGCAACATTACTCTGATAGCAGTCATACAAATAATTCTCCTCAAGGTGATCCTAAAAGTGATCATCAAGGTGTTATATGTTGTTATTCTAAGAATTTGTACTGTATTCTGTGCTTTAACTCACCTGACCGTGTGGATGAATTGTCTGCAGTTGAGGCTTGCCATACTTGCAGTGGCTGTTTTAATGCAGTCCTGGGGTAATCCCTACTGACGGTCATGACCTTTCTACGCGGTCGTCTTTTCATATTAAGTGATCATGAAACCCTTGGTTCTGTAATTTGGCCAAGGGATGCAACAGAATTCAGGGATAAGCCCGAGTTGTTGTATGTTGTTCAGTCACCACATGTTATACACACAGGCTAAATAGTACATATAAACTTCACAGTCTAATGTACAATATAATCAATGAACAGGCTCAGTCTAAAGCAATGTTTACGTACGCTGAGCCCACATTCTTCTCCCTAATTTCTGGAAAAAAATACAAAATAAATAACAAATCAGCAAAAGCATGTACAGTCAAATATGTCTTTGCTTTCATACTTACATTTATTTTCATTTTTACTCTTCTGCACTGAAACAAATGTCTGCAAGAGTCTACATGAAAGGTTTAAACTCCAAAGTTTCAGCTTCTGAACATTACTGAGACTGCACTAAGCTCACAGATAAACAGCTTATCACAGATGTAAAGGTTGGCCAGCAACTGATTCCATTTGAGAGCTAAGAACTTGAGCTAAATACATCTACACCATGGTCTGGCTATTAAAAGCACCATTTTTGAGAAATGTTTTACCAAAAAAATATGCTTGGAGCAACATAGCTCATCTGCACATTTGAGCCTTATAATAAAGCCTATTAAGTATGAATCACATACTTAATAGGCTGTGTGACCATTCTGCAATGGGCTATTTGTGATGTTTTTTTTGGTACTTGAACCTTGAATCACCATTAAAATTATCGAATGTTTTTGTTCCATTTAAAAATTATATAAAATGACTGTCCATGTGATGTCAAATTTTCTATTCTACTCTGTGACAAAATTAACAGAATAAGGTGTTAGGTGATAGATGTGAGCTATGACACATTTTAGTTGCTGAAATATTAACATTTTTCTCAAATTCAGCATACAGACTGCATATTTACATTTTGGAGACTGTAGATAATTATTTACAGCAATGATTAATGAAACAATAAAATATTAAAAACTTTGATGGTGTAGGCTCAAACCTGCTGGACATGGACACGTATGTTAAACAGTGTTTCTGAGAACTTGTCTCTCTCTGTTAGACCTGCAATAGATTGGCCACTTGCTGAATCAGAGATGGGTTTGGCTCATTCGAATTGTAATTGAATAGGAATTTAAGAAAAATGTACGGATCTTTATTTTCCTGTTTTTTTCTTTTGTCAGAACCACTAGAAATGTCCTAGCTCTCACTGAAGATTTGGATCCATTTTATGATCTTTATCAACAAATGGTGTTTGTTACCTTCTTAATTTAAAAAGTAGTTAAAAAAATCATATCACCTTTAACGTCATCTAAATAAATAGTACACTTTTATGCTTTCCAGGATATTGTTCAGCTGCTTGGCAACATCCTTATTATAGAAAATCCAAATACATGCTGTATGTTCTAAATGATTTTGCTTGTTAAAAAAAGTTAACGGTCTCTGCAATTTTATCCTACTTCTGAGTATGTTTACTCCGCTGCAGGCCTCATTTTGTGCCAGCTATGAATGGAAATGAATTCACACATTAATTCTAAGATAGTCATCAAAACGAAAAAAATGTTAACGCCTTTTTAACATAATGATTGCTCCCATGCAACTCTATAAACACAGAGAAAATGGTTTCCATTGAATGCATGAGTCATCAACCACACAGTAGATCTGCTAACATAAAAGCTCTGTTTCTGAAGCAGTTTAACAATTTACAATTTGAATTAACAGCTCAATTCAAAATGAGTAAAAAATAAATCCTGCAGAAATACTAGAAGTTTAATTCATGGTTTCAGTTGTTACGTTGTTACGTTGTTCCATCCCAAGCATTCTAAATTGCTACCACAGTTCAGAGGTCTAGGCTGGTCAACAACCAAACATGTGCGTCATTTTATACTAGGATGATGACCAGAATGACAGAAATATTTATGAGATGCCATTTCAGAGACTGAAAGGTAACAACATTCCACATTTCTCCTAGCCTCTTATGTTATTTATCTTTATCTTATACTTGCCAACTACACGTGACATAATTTTTACCTCTCTTCTGCTCTTGTCTTCTCGTTTTCTTTGTAATATCTCACATTTACCAACCGGCTCTTTTCCATTTAGTCTGTATTCGCTTTCTTTTTTTCTTTTTTTTCAAAAAATTAAAAACTTTCAAGAAGCAGTGCAATCATTCTTATTTGTCCCCATCATCTGCAATTACCTGCTGTTGCTATGTTACAACTAAGTTTAAAAAGAAAAAAAAATCAGTGCCTCCCATTACACTTAATAACTCATATGTGTCCCAGTGCTATAGATAGCTGTTATACAGCCAAGAACAAAATAATTGACACTCAAAAAGAAAAAGAAAAAAAACAATTTCATCATGGTGACATGGATAATGAGGGTGAACAGTGAGTGAGGTGAGAGGTTCTGCTGTTATGATTAATACAGATAATTTCTGAGATTCAAAGATATATTAAAATTCTTATAGATTGTAAAAATAGTCTTGTGATTATCAATTTATTTATTTATAATTTTATTTATTATTATTAGGTTTTTGGGACTTATGGGTCTGGTGTGTTGAACCTTCACTCTAACTTCATAAACTCCTTGAGATGTAACAACTTGTGTTTGTATATGTGCTTGTGCTATTTGAATATGTGATACTTCTCTACCTGGATTTCTTTTAACTCTTTTTAAAACTGTGCCATCTCTGGACACTTACTGTCATTGTCCAAAAAAATGGACATACCTGCAGAAAACAGGAGATGCTGACATGCTAAAGAAGCAGGAAGAACAAAGTTCCATTCTAACAACCGTGACTGATAGAGAAGAGGAGATATAAGTCTCATGGGACACAAAAACAGATACGCTAATAGTAAAGAATTGGAAATAAAAATGTCCTATCAGCAGCCACCCATTGACTAATCCATGGGTGGCTGCTGATGGGATGAAAGTTGGAAATTGATCTGTGCGAGGGCGTCTGATGTTGAAAAACCCAAAACATCTCATGACTTCAGAAACATCACTGGAGATGCATCCCAGCGAGAGCAACTAAGATGTATCTTACACACATTACATGTGAGAAATTGCCAAAGAAATGACTCTGGATCCCACTGTTACCATTAGCGATCTTCAGATAGTCGTGGATAAAATCCAAGCGGTTATAGAAAAAGAGGACGGATTGCGGCTTTTATTGACAAATGGTGCCTGCTGGGTCACATTACTATGAAGAAGTACTGTTGCTGCTTGCACTTTGAACTATTAGCTCTGGATTATGTCCACAATTTCTCTTGATTTTGCTATTCCAGCAACTATTTCAAAGCAGAAGAGAAGTCCAAAGCCATCTTTTTTTCTCATTCGGTGATCACATGTCACTGTTTGCAAATGGTACAGTAGACATTTCATTTGAACAATTTGTTCAACAGCTTTTACAGCTAAAAGGAATCATTGCATAGTACCCGAAAAGGCCTGTGAGACAAATAAATCTGTGTTGCTTGTCATTTGGTAGTAAATGCAATAGCATTTGCTGACAGAGGCAGCAAGTAATGGAAACAGAATTTGTCCCATCATCCTGACTTATGCAAATGATATTTGTCATAAATCTGCACTGGGGAGTTATGCACAAAATGTTACTTTAATACTTTTATGTGTTTGCTTCTGTCATACCCATTCAGATCATCTGAATGGAACTGCTCTGAGACCAAATGAACTAAAGTGGGGGAAAAAAAACATTTGAAATGAAGTGTCGAAATAAAACTATACCAAGGGAACTGAGGATGTTTGGTGTTTCTGGATGACACAATTAAACTTTTTAACTTTAACTATCTTGCTTAGTCAAGATTAACTAAAGGTTATCTACTCAGGTAAAAGACGCCAATGCTGACTATTAACAGGAGACAGGACTTGATCCATCAAGAATTACAAAGAACAGGCAACAGCAGCAGGAAAAGTGCACTTACATTTGTTGTTTGGACTCATAACCTTGGGCCTGGTTAGTTAGTTCCCCCTCCAGTCAGTTAGTTTTTCCGATCTGTGGGTAAATGTAACTTTAGGCCTGTTGTATTTTTGTGCTATCTGATCCCACAGACGATCACACCAGAGTCCGACTGCAGTTGCTGGATGGAGACCCCCACTCTGACTACATCAATGCCAATTATATTGACGTGAGTGTTTACACAACTACACTCGAACACACACACATGCACACATACACTGTAGTGATGATCCAAACAGTGAGTCTTGTGTAGGAAACCCTCTAATGTATTTACAACTTCATCATATGCCAGCTGTAGTATTTGCTCCTGTTGGTAGCTGCTTCTATCACTTGGTTGAAACTTGAGAGACGTCTAACTTGGAAAGCACACCCTTTGCCTCACAAATAGTTATTTTATGTAAGTTTCACTGACATGTCCTCACTGGTTGTAATAGTCTCTTTCTGCGTGGATGCCCTGGATATCAAATAGTATGGATGTCAGTCAGTCAGTCAATAGTATGGATGATGTTATATTCTCAGTTTTAAATCAGATGCAGACACCTGCCTCTGCACACAAACAATATTGCTTGAAATTTGTACCAGTGAATCAGGTCCTTAGTTAAGGTTACCACAGCAGATAAAACCATCAGTGTTGTTTTTTTCCCCCCTTTGGACTCCATTCCTTCACCAACGGGCACATAAAAAAAATTAAAAGGGGGAAAACATACCCCCCTCCTTGTTTACCCTTTCCTCCTTTAATTACATCAGTCATTCCATCACCTCCCACTGTGTGTCCCTCTTATTACCTTTCCTTATCCATCCATCCATCGTTCGTTTTTACTCCCTTCCTCTCTCCTCTGCAGGTATTGTGCTTCACTTATTGATTTAATCTCCTGCTCACAGCTTACTGTTGTAATGGTAGTCTTAATAAATCTGGTACAAAATCAGTCTCACAGACTAGATTGTTTCTTAAGAAGAAAAGAAAAGAATTGAAAAAGTAAAACACATCCCCCCGTGAAGATAACGTCATGCTCACAAAGTGATTCTAATGGCAAAGTGAAAATGATAAATGCTTTTATCTCAACAAGGTTATCCATCTTATAGGGAATCGTGATGGGACAAGAGAGAGAAATAATCGCTGGTTGGAGACCGGTGTCTTTTTATCCAACAGAGGGAAAATTTAGTGACTGGAAAAAAATGAAGGATAAAACATGGAAAAAACTGAACGTGAAGACAAGACAAAGAAGGAGAGTGAGAGATGATGAATGAATGAGAAGATGACTAACAACGAGGAGAAATGAAGTGAAGAAAAGGCAATACAATTGGGAAAAACTGAATGAAAGAATAGTGCAGGAATTTTTTAGTATATTTTGCTTAAAAATGCAAAATGTAACACTTTATCTAACTTTGGGGAGTGAAAAGGAAAACAGCCGAAATAGAAGGAGATGGGTGACGACTGGAAAAAATAGTGAGTAGGAATGAGAATTCTTGGAAAACAATGTGCTAAAAATAGAGGAAATTTGGGTGTTGGATAGGAAAAATAAAGAATATAAAGAGAAAAATGGATATGACAAAAGTGTGGAGATACATATTTTTTTATTGCTTCCTTTTTTCTGTCTCGCAGGGGTACCATAGACCCAGACATTACATCGCCACACAAGGTAATTAAACTGACGTGATAAGTGTGTGTGAGAAGCACTAATGCGTGCTTCCACATTTGTGTAGATACGAATGTGTGCATGTGATCCTATTTGTGTGCGTGCGTGTGTATGCGTGTAGGACCCACCTGGTAAATGTCGTCCTCTCGGACTGGAAGGCTATTACCACAACCTCCTAAATCTAAACTGCCGTATAAAACCCCCCTGACAAATTTAAGACCCCATTACCTCAAACCCCCAAACTACTATCTGGGATTGATGGTGTTCAAATACATGTGTGTGTCTGTATGGGTGTGTTTGTGCAAGTCTGTACTACCAGTGCTGACATTTTTACGTGGCATTGGAATGAACATATGCTTATTTACACACCTATGTCTGTATGCTTGTTTATGTGTATCAAAATGTTTACACTGTGTGTGTGTGTGTTTGTGTGTTTGTCTGTCAGGGCCCATGCAAGAGACAGTGAGGGATTTCTGGAGAATGGTGTGGCAGGAGAATTCGGCCTCAATCGTCATGGTTACAAACCTTGTGGAAGTGGGAAGGGTGAGTTTATCATCCAAGCAGCTCCAAAAATGTGTGTATTAGAAGTAAATAAAGTATATATATATCTCTTTGTGTGTCTATATGTATATATGTATGATCTAGTTATATGTGCTATTGTTTTATCTGGAGCTCTAGGTTTTCTCCAGTCACACTACTGAATTACTTTGCGATGCCATCTAGTAATTTCTAATCAGTATCATCTCTGCCTCTTGATGCCCATGGGGAGATAATCAACACCATGTAAGGCATATTTTAAAACACAATGACAATAAAAACGATCTTTTCCAGGTGAAGTGTGTCCGTTACTGGCCTGATGAGACAGAGGTGTACGGAGACATCAAGGTGACCCTCATAGAGACTGAACCACTGGCGGAATATGTCATACGGACGTTCACTGTTCAAAAGGTAAACAAGTAAACTTTATATTTAATGGCAAGAGTATATTTTTAATTCTTTATTCTATAATCCAGGATTCAAGTATGCCATGGTCAATTCCACTGAGAATGTAATGAAAATGAAAACAATAGTTGTTAAAAAAGTGAGAATTATTCCACATTCAGGACTTCAAATACCAGTTCTACCAGCAGCTTTAATTGGAAATATGAAGATTTAACTTTCCTGCTCTGAAAAAGGGATAAAGCTGTTGATGTCTTTGTCATAGTATTTATCCTGCATTTTAACATTGAGTCATGATGTCACACCAATTTTCTCTGCCCCACAAGGCCTGTGATGGGATTTGAACCCACTCATGCTCTCTAGCAGCGTATTTACACCCCATCCTAGCTTGTATTGCTTCCATATTTTGTAAAGCCCAGACCTAGATTACCATTACAGCCAATATGTGATTGGGGATTTAAGGCGAGTGAGCTCTGTTACTTGTTTGCTTCTCACTGTTTAAGAGGAATCTTGAAAGCATAATCTTGGCACTTGTAATCAGGCAGGAGGGATTTGAGAGGAGAATAGATGATCGACGAATGTAGTTTCATTGTTGTGATGTTGTTCTCCAGGGCTCTGCACACTGAATGCAAAAACTGCAGAAATGCACATTACAACAAGACAGAGGCTGTGATCCAAAATCCTTTATCTTTCGAGTGACTTTCAGTCTTGTTTTTTATTCTCAGTCTCTGTTTGCCTGTTCCATTGTTTTTCCTTTTCTCCTTCATTTTATTTTCTACCTCTTTTTGCTTGTTTGAGTATAGAAAGTATTTACAACACTCAAATCTTGCTTATATAAATATTTTACTTGGGAGTCAAGGGACAGAGGTTGATCTTTAGGTCCGTTACCATTTTAATACTATTTATTTTTTAGAATAGGTACCTATCTTCTACAGTTATTACACTTTATAATACATGTTCCTGACTACTCTTGTGTGTTTTCCATTCGTTTTTCTTCTTTTTATACCTCAGTGTCATTTTTCCTCTATCCTCTATTTCCTTCCCCCCTCAGTCGTGCAAAATCAGCTTATAAAGACAGGTCTTGAAGTGTTTGCTGTCAGCTCATTTAGCAAGCCATTAATCCATACCACCTCTGAGTGCGTGCGCGTGCGTGTTAAAATTCAAAGGAAAGCTGATCTCTAAACGCCTGTCGTTTGACAGTATGCATAAATACTTACAAACACACATCAGACACTTGCTAATTCAAATTCTCCATCTTTAAAATTCAGTGGGTTTTTTCCACTGTGTGTGAGTGTGAAAAACAAAGAGAAAGCAAGACAGAGGGTATGTGGGTCTGTGTAACAACTAAATAGCCTCAGTTGCAGTGAATAATGAGAATAAGAGCTTAATGAAAAGGTTTATTAATGGCACATCCAAAGAGATTAACTGAGCACTGAGGAATAGAGGGTGACTAAGTAAGACTAAAAGAAAATGTGTGCAAATGTGTCCGTGTGAGTGGGAGAGAAAAAGAGCTAAAGATGCAGGATGACAAAAGGTAGCTCATCTTTGAATGTCAGAATGATAGCAGCTGTGAAAGAAAGAAGCAGCATATGTGAGTATAAAACTTTCTGCTCAGCAGCTTAAGCAGCATTCATTTCGTGTGTTGATGTTTTATGTGAAGTTGAAAATTTTGCTATAAGTGAAGCGAACTGTAAAGTAGTTTTACTGTCTCTGTTCTTAACTGTGCAGCCTTGACATTAGCAAGAAAGTTTCCAGAGGTAGTCACAGCTGCAGCTGGAATGAAAGAGTACTACAGATAGTACTGTATGTACACACGTGGATTTTTTATTTTATTTATTTATTTATTTTATCAATTTTTTCAAGCCAACAAGGGCTTGTTCGCCAATGTGCTAACACCCAAAATAAGATTAATGACACTCATGTCAGGAGACCGCAGTAAACTGAAGGCCACAGCAGAGGCCAAACTCAACAGGACTCAAGACTCACAAGACTAAAGTCTAACAAAAAATTGCTTTGAAGACCAGCATACACATATCAGACAGGACATATGAGTCATTTTTCAACTGAAACTATAGTCCAGTATAATGAATTGTAGGCAGTTGACATCTGTGTAGCAGCCGTTCAGAGTGAAAACAGCAGTTTGAAAAAAAAAAAACAAGGGTAGTAAGGGCTTGTACTGGTCTGCGAGATTAAACACAGTCCGGAAATGTTGGCGTAGTACAACAAAGTGTTCTTCCTCAAATGAACGAGAAGATGCTTCTCAAGTGGCTCTCGACAATCAATATTTTGCCCAGAATGTTTTTTTTCCAGCTTCTGCGTAGCTTAGCTGAGAAAAACAGTTTAGGATCGGCACTTCAAATCTGCCAAATAAATTAAATACGTTCTTATTTCTTCCCTATCAGTTATGGTACTTTTTGATCATTTGCCATCCTGTATAACATTAATCAATTTCCAAGTTTTTTTCATGAAAAATAACCCAGTATTTGTAATTAATTTAATTCGAACTTTTTTCTCACCAATATTTTGTTGTTACAGTACTGTACAAAAGTCACTCCTTTTTTCTTGAATTTTGCTTTCAAGGGATCAGACCATGTCATTTTTAAAGTGTCTTGAGCAATAGTTCTCTAGACTTTTCTCAGGCCAGTGCTGTTTCTACACATATTGTTCTTACTACAAGCCTGTTACAACAGCATTTCTTGAGTTGAAAAATTCCAAGGAAGACACAACTTGACAGGCATTTGGCAGGTATTTTGCACCAACAAGGTGATTTCCAAAGACCTGTTAGCTGAAAATTTGAGGAAACTGTACAAGCGTAGGACAAACTGGAAGGCCTAAAAACAATCTTCAGTAGATGAAAAGCATCTAAAATTGGAAAATAGGAGAAATACAGAAGCTTTTAGTTGATTCATTTTCTGTTCGCCAGAGACAAAAGGTTCAAGGTTCAAGGTTCTTTATTTGTCACATGCATAGTTATACAAGTATAACACACAGTGAAATGTAGCCTGACACGCTCCTCGACATGTGCAAAAATGGGGGGGGGGGGTAGAGGAAGAACATTTTATATATATATATATATATATATATATATATATATATATATATAAATAGTATATACATTGGGTGAATGTGCAGTAGTAGCAGCAAGCAGGTGAATTCTGTACATTAATATGAATAGACATCTGACTATTTTACAGAATAGACAATATAAACATATTTAAAATTAAAGGAATTTGGAATGTACATTGTGCCTTGGTTTAGAGTGTCTGGAAGAGAGTCCTGTCTCAGTCAATTATAGATGATGTGAGAGGGCGGGTGTGTGTGTGTTTAGGGCCCGGATGGCTTGGGGATAGAAGCTCCTCTTGAGTCTCTCTGTCCTTGCCCGGATGATGCGGAACCTTCTACCAGATTGCAGAAGTTGGAACAGTTTGTTGCCAGGATGGGACGGGTCCTTCAGTATCTGCGCTGCTCTAGTCCGGCATCTCCTGGTGTAGGTGTCCTGAAGCGGGGGGAGAGCAATCCTGCAGCAGCGTTCTGCTGTACGGATCACTCTCTGGAGAGCTTTTTGGTCCTTCACACAGCTGTTCCCAAACCACGATGTCATGTTCTGTGTGAGGATGCTCTCCACAGCGCCTGTATAGAAAATCCTGAGGATCTTTGGAGAGACCCTGAACTTCCTCAGTTGTCGTAGGTGATATAGGCGCTGCCTAGCCTTTTTGGTCTGGACCTGAATGTGGGCAGCCCATGTCAGGTCTGAGGAGATGTGGACACCAAGATATTTGAAGGACTGCACCCTCTCCGCTGGAGCTCCATTGATGATAATGGGCTTGTAGTCTCTGTGCTGACCCCTTCTGAAGTCCACCACCAGCTCCTTGGTCTTGCCGACTTTCAGCTGGAGGTGGTTGTCCTGGCACCATGATGCCAGATTCTTCACTTCATCCATGTAGGCCGCCTCATCGTTGTTGGAGATGGCACCCAACACCACTGTGTCGTCAGCAAACTTCACAATGGTGTTGGAGCCATGGGTGGCCACACAGTCTGAAGTGTAGAGGGAGTAGAGCAGTGGCGAGAGGACACATCCCTGAGGTGCTCCTGTGTTGATGATGATGCTGTTAGAGACGCATCTACCCACCCTCACCACCTGAGTTCTGCCAGTGAGGAAGTCCAACACCCATGCACATAGACAGCTGTTAAGTCCCAGATCCCTGAGCTTTGCGAACAGTCTGCAGGGGACTATTGTGTTAAACGCTGAACTGTAATCAACAAACAGCTTTCGCACATAGTTACCCTGTTTCTTGTCCACGTGGCTGAGGGTGGTGTGCAGGACGTGGGCGATGGCATCCTCTGTGGATCTGTTGGATCGGTAGGCGAACTGCAGCGGATCTGTGGTGTCTGGGATGGAGGAGGAGATGATGTTCTTCAGCAGCCTCTCAAACACCTTCATTACTACCGAGGTCAGTGCAACTGGCCGGTAATCGTTCAGGGATGAGGGTTTGCTGTTCTTGGGCACAGGGATAATGGTGGATCTTTTGAAGCATGTGGGGACCACAGACTTCGCCAGGGACTCGTTGAAGATGTAAGTGAACACACCTGCTAGCTGGTCAGCACAGCAGCGCAGCAGACGGCCGGTGATGCCGTCTGGCCCCGCCGCTTTCCTTGTGTTCACTCTCCTCAATGCCGCTCAGACGTCATGCTCCGCGATCCTGGTCACCGGTCTCTCGCTGATGACGTCACTGTCCTCGGTATTCAGGCGGTAGATAGCATTAGCCGCCTGGCTAACCTCGAAACGGGCGTAGAACTGATTCAGCTCGTTGGTGAATGCAGAGTCGGCGTTGATCGGCGCAGTGTCCCTGGCTTTGTAGTCCGTAATGGTGCGTAGTCCGTGCCACATACTCCATGTGTCGCCCTGGTGGAAGCGGGACTCCACACGCTCCCGGTACCGGCGTTTGGCATCTCTCACCGCGCGCCGCACGCCGTATGAGGCCGCTTTGTAGGCGCTCATATCGCCAGTGGCGAGACCCGCATTGTAGGAGGCGGTCCTGGCGTTTACTGCAGTGCGGATCGATCTGTCCATCCACGGTTTCTGGTTTGGGAATGTGGTGACCCTCGCAGTGGGGATAATCTCCTCCGCTAGCATATTGACGAAGCATACTGATACTTCCGTAAACTCGTTGATGTCGACTGCGCATGCTCTCAACATGTCCCAGTCGACGTCGTTGAGTGCGTCCTGTAGCGTAGCTTCTGATTGGGCAGTCCACCGTTTTACCTCCCTCGTGGTTACGTCTTCCCTCCGTATGTTTTGTTTATACTGGGGAATGAGGAAGATGGCGTTGTGGTCAGACTTTCCAAAAGCCGGGTGTGAGACAGCTTTGTAGCCCTGCTTGTATGGCGTGTAGCAGTGATCCAAAATTCGATCCCCCCTCGTTGCCATTCAGGGGAGAAAGGGATATTACACAAGAACTGAAAGTTTCACTTTCAGTTTGCAGTGAATGTCTACGACCGTCTGTAAAACACAGTGGAGGCTCTGTCAGAGTTTGGGAGTGCGTTTTAGCCAGTTGTGTTGGAGATTTTATCAAAACTGAGTTATCTGATAAAGTATCCGATTTTAATTTAGAATACAATACTATCACTCTATACAATAGAGTATATGGAAAGCATCTGATTGGCACCAGCTTCATATTTCAGCATGATAACCAACCCAAGCACACAGTCAATGCAGTCAATGCTTACCAGGACAGAAGAACAGATAATGAAACATTATCAGTCATAGACTAGCCTTCCCAGACTTCAACATTATTGAATCAGTGCAGAATAATCTTGACAGAGAATGGAACAAACAGCAGCCAACATCCAAAGAAGAGCTTTGGAATGTTCTTTAAGAAGACTGGAAAACTATTCCTGAACACTACGTCAAGAAATTATTAGAAGCATGCCTAAACGAGTTCAGAAAACGGTGGACATACCGAATACTGACTTTCAAACTTGTTAGAATTATATTAAATCTGTTTTTCCTTATATGCTAGCAAAATATAAAGAAATGATGGCTGAATCAAGACATTTCCACAGTGCTGGTATGTCGCCATGACATTTAACCTCAACTTTTGAGGCTAAACATACAGTCTCTTTTTTATTTTCTATGGAGGGTTTGAAGTGCTGGACTCATATTTAAGTGATTATAAGGAGGACATGACAGCATAAGGGATTGTTGTGGACAACAAATTCCAGTGTCAGGATGAACTCCCCCTTACGGTGATTACAGGCTGTTCCAGATACCAAAACAAATTCTAACAATAAAAGATATGTAAGGATTGTTGATGTCAAATAAACCTTTCTAAAATGTTGTCACACAGATTTATATATGTGTTTCTTACAGAGCAGAGGATTTGCAAAGTATAAACTTGCTAAGACAAGTAACGTGAGTACCAGTGAAACTGAGACTGGATTTAAACGCATTTGAAAATGAGGGATAATTTCAATCCATTAAAACATTTATTTTTTATGTATCTATTGCAAGTTAGGGTTGGAGGAGTAGGGAGAGCTTTTAAAGTGTTCTGAGTTCCTCATCACCAATTTCCAACATTTCAATACCAGTGTTTTATTTTTTTTGTTTTCTTTTCTTTTTTCTTTTCCCCGTCTATGTGTCTCTAGCTCTGTTGGACTGTTGTCTATTGATTTAGAGAAGTAATTTTAACATCACAGGAGTGCAAATCAATGGAAGGTCCAGTTATCAAATCTCCTTGGCGGTCTTCAGTTTTTTTCCTTCTTTCTCACTTCAAGTCTCTGTCACATATGTCGCGTGTCCATGTTTCTCTCCTTGATCTTTTCCTTCCTCCTTTTTTCATCATATTTGTCCTCACTCCTTCCTCAGCCCACCACTTCCTACTCTCTTCCTTAACCTCTGCTCTTTCCCACTCAGTCTCAGGTTCTGAACACCAACCCCACTTCCTATGTTACCCGTGCTTCTCGGGTTATTATCAGATAGTCTGTCACAACAAATAATTCAATACAACCTTGTATATTACAGAGCCAGAATGGAAGACGCAGTTTCATTTCAACTCTATTCTTAGAGAGTAACTGAACTGGGGAGGACGTGACTGAGCCCCGTTTAGTTTAGAATAATATAATAGAATCGATCGGTTTGAATTATTAGAGCAGAAGAGTGCAGTATTATAGAAAAAAACTGAACTGATGGAAGCTGAAGAAAGGATTTAAAAAATACATTTCTATATCCAGTGAGGAGAGATTCAGTTGAACCACCAGGATATGCAGGTCAGAACTCAAAATAGGAAACTTGAGGCAAGATCCCTCTTAGCCTTCTGATTGGCATACACTTTCAAAGTTATACACTGTCAGAATACATTATGCCTTCAGGGGAGTCCTGAAGCTTTAGTATAAGGTGTGTGATTCCCTGGAATCATATTCCTAAATTAAAAAACAAAACAAAAAAACTTTTCACTCGAATTTATATTGATGAAAGAATTGCCGTGTTGGCACTGTAACAATGACACAAACGTTTCATTTCCAATAACTCCTGACTGTAGGATTCCAATGTGTTCTTTGCTCGAGTTGTCATCAGATGATAACATTTCAAAAGAAATGGGCGGAAAAGAGAAAAATGTATAATGCTATTCTGAATTGTTCGGATAGGATTGGCTTCTGTGGATGTGGCCTTACTTTTTGCTTAATACGCAGTTTTCTTTCATAACTCAATATTGGAGACGATATATAGAGTCATAACAGATTTTTTTGACTTCCAGCCCTCAAATGCAGCCTGTCTGGGGATCCAGACTTAAAGTAATTCTGTTTCTTTATCTCATAAGCATGAACCTACTGCACACCACAGTCCAGAGACTGTATGTCCATGTTTCAAGGAAGCAATGTTATGTGAGACTTCACTGCTATCTATTAAGTATCATATGTCATTGTTAGCATCCTAATACTCCAATTGTAAGATGAGGAGATATTCTGTAGCTTATGTGTTTCTGGAAAGCACATCATGAAAATGTCAGGATCCTGTCACACACATGTTTTGTTATTTTGTAATCTACACTTTTATATAGCAGATTGTTTCTCTTTATATCTAAGAAGTGGATTTTCCAAATTATGTTTTATCTTAATCCTTTTTATAAGCAACGGTATCTTGTTTATACATTTGAAACTTATTTGGTCTGTCATGCAGCAAAACTTTTCTCAGAAACAAATGTTGTTTAATTAAAACACATTCCATATTTAAATGTTTTCTGTTATCGCTGAGCACTTCATACAAGCAGTCGGGTAATTGCTAGATATTCAAAAATCTCCTTGTAAATTGGGCAGCTGAACTGAACCGTGGCATTTCTTCCTGCAAGTCTTTCCCAAAAGGGCCATCATGAGATTTGTGAAATCAATTAATCTTTTTGTAGAGCGAGATGGCCTTCAGTTTCCTCAAATCTCCCCTGTAAATTAGGCAAATGAGCCACAATAAGTCTTCCTGCCTCTCATTCCCCGAAGTGGCCCAAAGTACCATCTTGACATCCACGATGAGATTGATTTATTTTTCATCTGAAGAGGCATCAAGGCCCCCATATTCCTGAAATCCCTGCTGTAAATTAGGGTCCTGAACCATGATATGTCTTCTTGTCAGTCTTCCCCAAAAGAGCAATGAAACAGTTTGTAAGATTCAGCCATTTGTCATCATCAAGAGGCAAAATGGCCAACACTTTTCATGAAGAGACAGACTCTTTTCGTGAAACTGCCATTATGAAATATGCTACTTAGCATAACATCTCCCTCTGTGCATGTTTTTCAGAAGGGCCATCATGAGATCCGTGAACTCCGTCAGTTTCATTTCACCAGCTGGCCCGACCACGGCGTTCCGTGTTACGCCACAGGACTGCTTGGCTTCATACGACAGGTCAAGTTCCTCAACCCTCCAGATGCCGGACCCATAGTGGTACACTGCAGGTAAGTGTACTTACATAGAGGACACAGAGGTTTTGTACTGAAGATAAACTTAATTCCCTGGCACTGTTGGTCAGTGGCTGCACGGGCAAGACAAGGACAAACAAACAGCCATTCAGATGCATAGCTCACATTTCTTGCTTATCACAGGGAAAGGCTCTGGGTAAACAGTAATGATCAAATGACTACTGGTATTTCTGTTACAAAATCATCTTTATAAACCTTGGATTGTTTTACAGCATTGGCCTAATTGTGATTTGGCAGAACTGAAAATATCCATGAGTTATTTTTGTGGTCTTATGAGTCATTTTAAAAGGCTTCTGACTAAACAATCAGTTTGGATAGTTCGTCAGAAGCCCCAAAATATAAGACTTTATCTCAACCTAAATCAAAGAAGCAGTTCTTTCCACAGGCTTTTCTTCCAGTACTCTTTTTTTAAAACTTTTTTTATAGGTTCCCCTTTTCCTTGTCAATTAAGACAATAGGGCAAGGTATGATTACTGTTGTAATCTCTCAAACACGTTACCCTTTCTTTTCCGTAGCTTAGATCAATAGTGCTAACTTTTAGAAAGGGAATAAAAAGTTTTAGGTTAAAAAAGAATTTCAACTCCTATCTTCTTTCACCCATACACCGCCATGAAAAGTAGGAGGGGGAAACGTGATAGTATTAGGATCCCCATGGTGATACTATATTTAACCTCAATGTTCTGTTCTTTATGGGATGTAACAGTTCACTTCTGGAGCCAGGTGCTCAGCTGGCACAGGCATTAAAAGGTCAGCATTCTGACAAGCTATGAAAAAAAGGTTTTGAGTAGATTCCTCATCTTGTCTCAAGCATTGAAATTTAATTATTCATTTCATGGCCCACCTTGATACAACACATAGCTTTAGAGTTTTATTCCCACAAAGGGAATAAAATGACTAACCTTGCCATGGTTAGTGCTTAATGGAATCAAAGGACCATCATACTATATAGCACTTTTTCTAATCTCACAGACCTCACAGAGTGCTTTAGACTACAAGCCACATTTAATCATGCATCCATATAGTGATTTATTCTTTGCACTTTAGCTATCACACATAGCTGGCCAATTTAGAATGACTAGTTAACCTAAACATGCACGTCTTTGGACTGTGGGAGGAAGCTGGAGTACCAGGAGGAAACTCAGAAGATGCCGACTCCACACAGAAAGTCCTATACAGTCACCATTGTGATTCAGAGATGAATGGGTACAATTTAACCAGAAATTGTGTGTGGAGCACAATACAGATTTTTTTTTTTTTTTGCTGGAATGAAAGATGCTTTTGTTCAGTTAACTAAAACTAACCATTTGAAAAGTCTTTGGAGCTTCACACTAACAAACAGCAAACCTGGTTGCTTGGCAGTCCCTTGCCAAACTAGCCATTAGACAGTAAAATGATGCATGAATATTGTTTTATCTGTATATACTCAAGTTGCCATCTTTTTAGCAAATACTATAAATCAGCTTGTCTAAGGTTTGGGAAAGATGTGCGTTGGGAACACTTGGGATTATTAATAATGGAAAAGTCAAAAGAGACACACACTCAAAGAACAAATATGGACACAGAAACAGAGAATGAAAAAAAAACCTGGATGGACAAATGAGGCGAGAAGACACATAAAAAGACAGCCAGTAAAAGTATGTGGACAGACAGGCAGGAAGTTATGGCAGTCACTTCCAATTTCCGGGGGCACTCTGATGCTATTGGCCTGTGTCATGAGGCTTTCAAACACGCACAAGCACACACACATAGAGGCCCAGCAGTATTCTGGTCTCAACATTAATCACAGAGGTTGACAGGTAATCTGCCGAGGCACCCCCTCCTCTTCTCTCTTCAACTTTCTATCTTTCCGTCCCTCACATCTTATCTCTCTCTCTCTCTCTCTCTCTTTCTTTCTTTTCTGTTTCTTCTCTTGCACGTTCTCTCGCTCTCTCTCTTTTAGCTGTCTCTGAAAACTGTCAGCGGAATTGTAAATTGAAAGATGGGTTTTTCCCCTCCCTCTACACCTCATTCTCTCAGTTTCCGCTACATCCCTCCATCCGTGCCTCCTTTCCTCCCTTGATATCTCCCCCGTGACGGCCACTTCTATCACTCCCAGTCGCTAAACTCTTCCAACCATTCCCTTTCCATCCCTCTTCCCCTCACTCTTTCAGTGCATCCATCTGTTGGTTTGCTTGTCTGTCCATATTTTCCCTCCAGGCATTGCTGTTCAGAATGTGTCGCCTCAACACCTGACATGGGCTACTAAAGTCTCCACATACTTATGCTTGTCAGTTAGACAGTAAAAGAGAGCAATATAGAAAGACTCTGCCTTCATACTAAACTCCATTAACATTGCTGAGATTGCAAAGTTAATAGGTTTTTCTGAGTTACAAAACTCAGAGGTTTCACAGTGTATTTCTAAAATATAGTAATAAGATATAGGATACCTAATTTTAATTTTATCAGCCATTTAAGTGAGCATTTACTGATCTGATAAGAACACAATAGCCCAGAGTACTCATTCATTGGAAACAACTTAGAGTATTTTTTATTTATTTTACTATTTATTTTACTTTTCTTCTGAAAAGAGTTTAAAACAACAATTTATTACAATTACAGGCAATTATATACAATTAATATAGGCATAGGCGCCAGCCTATTCCGCTATTGGATTAGTGGAAGAAAATGGATCTTTTTCATACTAATATCATCCTGTACTACTACATGTAAATATGCTTTTTTACCTGGCTGATGCTAATTTCCATCTTGAGGTGAGAGAACTCAGAATTTAAGGTGAGGTTCTGAGTGTGTTATACCTGCTGGAACAGACCACAGGTGTGGCTTAGCTTAGACTCTGTGAAGTCACTGTATCTAGCAAAGAAATGAATCCACCATGCCGTATTTGTTTCATTTGTCTTTATAATTGACTCGATAACAGTTGTATTTACTAAACTACAACATACTTGTAGGCAGAAGAGGTTTTTTTTCACTTTTCGCCCCCCCCAGTTTGTCAGTGTTCTTAGGGACAGATTTACTGAGAAAAGAAAATTAGCATAATGCTGCAATAAAATTTTTTAAAAAAACTTTGACGCGGAGTGGAAAGTTGTGCGGGTGAATTAATATCAGTGCAGCAATGTATAAACACAGATGCACTCATTTCTTTAAAAAAAAAATGATCAAAGCAATCTATCAAGACTAATCCTAATGAGATGCCTGGGAGACTGCTAACTTCACAAACGTACAGCACAGAAACACTTTATAACTTTAACAGTATAGGAAAACTTTAGGTTTTAGCATACATTTCGGTGTCAAAACAAAAGAGATATTCAGACCAAGGAGAGAAGCAGGAAGACAAAATGATATGCTCTGATACAAGGGCAAAATCTTCAGTCAGATTCTGACCTCACTCAGGGGGTGCTCAGTAAAACTGGGAAGCCGTTCTCTGGATGACTCCAGACAGCTCAGACAGAGTGCGGGATTCATCTTTTCCACTGCATAAATCTGTGTGTAACAGCCCTTCACCAATTTTTGTGCCGTGAAAGGGAAGCTCCTACAAATACATATGCAATATGGCTGCCCAGAGATCTGACTGCATCGTTTAAAAAAACAAAAGAAAAAGAAAAACACTAAAAATTATTAGAAATAAGTCTGTATGTTAGTTGCATTACCCAAAATGTCAGTGTTGAAGGCTTAAAAGTGATTGGTCTTACTGAAGGATATGAACAGGTCTCTGTTGTAAATGAGACATTGTGTCTCAGTGGGACTATCTGTATAAATAAAGGTTAAGAATAAAACAATTAAGTTGTTCATTATTACAATTTTGTTAGATTGAGAGTATCATGTTTGTTTATGATTGTCTCCAGTGCCGGTGCAGGGAGAACAGGCTGTTTCATTGCAGTGGACATCATGTTAGACATGGCGGAGAATGAAGGCGTGGTGGACATTTTCAACTGCATCCGAGAACTAAGGTCACAACGAGTCAACATGGTTCAGACAGAGGTAAGTGTAATCATGGAAAATAGATATAAATCATAGGCAAAATATCAATGACCATGACAATTTGCATATTAATGATCAAGCAACTGACCTCACAGCCCATTGTTCATTCAGTGCGCTGGTTTCAGTTATTGTGCAAATGTACCGTTTATAAGGTTGGAGAAACCTGCAGTCAGCTGAGACTGAAGAAGTCACTTGGATGAGTGACGAAACATTGAAGATGCTACGTCCACATGAACAGAATCAACCTTTTGGGGCATAGGCAAAATAATAACTAAACACAGATGATGTTGAGTCTAGTTGGTCAAAACAAGTGGGTGTTCAGGTACGGCAGGCTGCTGGCTTAGACAATCATGAAAAGTTATGCATTATGGATTTTTAATTTTTCAAATAAAGTGTGGAGATTTTTGGTTCATGTTAAAATAAATCACCAGCACCTATTGTAATTATTACTGACTTTAGTTCGACAGAGGCTTTCCATCAAATTTTGATTAGCACATACTGGATACATTAACTACATTAACAAAGCATCTAGATACATTGCACTGAAGAAAAAACAACATTAAGGTTTATTCCCTTCCAGTACCATACGTCATTTTGCCTGCAGTTGTAAGTTTGAGATGTAGCATCGCAAAAAGTAAGACAGTATGGAGTATCCCAGGACTTCTAGCAGTCATCTATGATTTAATGCAGTTAGATTATTATATATTGAACATTAAACATTAAACATTCCCTGAATATCCGATGAAAACTAGTACAAAAAGTCACACAAACTCAGATCAAACAAACACAAATTCAGACATAGACAATTTTAGGAGAGTTTTGTGTCAATATGTGTATGCAATAGCTGGTAAGGAATATATCAGAGATGAGATGTAACATCTCAGTCAAATGGATTGTATTAATTTATTATTTCTATAACAGATGACACAGGAGAGATTTGGTATATTGTCTGGTACTAGGGTAGTCACAACTATACAACAAGTTAAGATTTGAAGTGGTCAAGCATAAATCAGCACTGTTCAGTATTCCCAAAATACGGATGATGTTTCCTAAAACGTTCTGTCTTTGCTAGCTGAGTACTTGGGTTACTATCCTTTACATGGTGTCGTAATTTGTTCTAATTTAGTACTATCAAATGTTTTAAAGAGTCTGCATTTTCAAATGTTGGGTATTCCATTTTGGAACAGCAGCGTTCATTTCTTTTCTAAAGCTACCTTAAGCCGACCTAATCCGTTCCGCCTCTGCATTCCATTTGTGTTACTGATGAAAACCTTGCATATCCAAAAAGTCAACTTTTCCAGGAATAAAGAAAAACAGCCTCATTTTCAGACTGACAGCTCAAGCTCAGAGTATGAAATTGACTTTTGAATGGGTTTTAGAAGTGCCAGGTTCAGAAAAGTTACCTAGGGCATCACGTTGAGTGTTTTCAAATGACAGCAGTGGTATAAAAGCTAGTTTTGTGTATGTGTGTCTGTCTGTGCACATTCACGTGTGTTTTTATGCCTCTTGATACCAAGTTAAATGCATCCTGCCCTGTCTTTTGAATATGTGTGGGAGCAATTTGTGTCAGTGTTGAAGCTGCTTGATGCTATTATAATCCTGCTCCACACAACACAAAGCAATTAATCTTTTAAAAGGCACAGGGGAAAGAAGAGTGTGCGTAAATGTTTCAGTGAGTATGTGACGTGCATGTGTGTATACATGTGTTTTTGCACGCAAATGTGTCTGTGCATGTCACTGGCATAGGTAATGGCCAGGAGAGGTCATTTCAGTGATGCTTTTAAAGCCTCTTCTCTGCTCCAAGGGCAACAATTAACATTCAACAGAGAGAGACCGAGAGATAAAGCGAGAAGCAAATTGAAAAAGCGAGAGGCAGCAGACAAACACAAGTGTGAGAGGAAACGAGCAACAGAGAAATAAAAACGGAGCCAACCCCAGATAAAAATGCACCGATAGGGGGACAGAAAGAGAGATAGCGGTAAATTAGCATGCACGGTGGCTGCTGTAGCTCATGGTAGCTGATGCATTTAGCGCAAGCTAGTGATTTGGAAGACAAAGAACATACTTGAGCCAGACCACAGAGGCACCACTAGCAAAGCACTGTACCCTTTTAAATCACTTTCAGGCTCCCACAAAAGCACAAGCATGCAAATAATGTTCATACACAAAGCAAACAAAAGTTGTGTTCACATTGGAATGTTTGAGTTTGTTGTCAGCTTGAAAAGACTTAATGCAGCTTTGCCCGACTGCATCATCTATTCCAGAGCTGTCATTGCTTACAGCTACTGTGAGGCACTGTGGTCCAGTCCAAGGGCTACAGGCAGGTTCAGCACTGTTTGCTTGCATAAGCCAGGGTTTTGTATTTCAGTGAAAGAAATTTTGACTCCGGAACTCATTTTGCTTTGGTGCAGGAGCAGTATGTGTTTGTTCACGATGCCATCTTGGAAGCATGTCTGTGTGGAAACACAGCCATACCAGTGTGTGAGTTCAGAGCCATTTACTACAACATCAGCAGGTTGGACCCACAGACCAACTCCAGCCAGATCAAAGATGAGTTCCAGGTGAGCACGCACATTCACACCCATTTGTCTTTTGTCATTTTTGGGAACACTCGCCACACGTGCATTTGAACAACACCCTAACTGATAATGTGAATGTGTGGGTTCAAGTTAGGTTGGAGGTTCAAATCATTGCTTTTCTGCCCATCAGACTCTAAACATAGTGACCCCTAGAGTTCGTCCAGAGGACTGCAGTGTGGGTTTGCTACCCAGAAACCACGACAAGAACCGCAGTATGGATGTTCTACCAGCAGACCGATGCCTTCCTTTTCTGATTTCTGTGGATGGAGAGAGCTCCAATTACATTAATGCTGCATTAATGGATGTAAGTTTTTGTTTAAATGTCTGATTATGTATGTGTAAGCTTATCATAGTTTGTATTGTGCTTTTTGATTGTTATTTGTTTCACCATTCTAGAGCCACAAACAGCCAGCGGCCTTCATAGTTACTCAGCATCCTTTGCCCAACACCATGGGTGACTTCTGGAGGTTGGTGTTTGACTACAACTGCTCCTCCATTGTAATGCTCAATGAAATGGATGCAGCACAGGTACAGGTACACACACAAAAAAAATCTACAAACATGTTCTGTACTTATTTTTGTCTAACTAACAAAAATACACTAGACATCAGCACCTGAAACTGACTGTACTATCAGATAGCCTGATGAATGTATCAGAGTTGATTTTTTATTTACTCTATTACTTGTCTCTCCCATTTATTTCTATTTATTGCCATTTGTAACTGATTTGTAACATGGGCTACAGCAAGGATTCTTAGCTCATGGATCTGGCCAAGAAGTAAAACCTGTCCCACTTACTGGAAAGAAATGTCATGTGAATGTACTTGTTCTAACTGGTGGACTTCATTTTCTCCAACCCATTCTTATTTTCTGCATTTTGTCTTTTTCTTCCAACCTTTGTGTTTGTTTTCTAAAGTTATGTATGCAGTACTGGCCAGAAAAAAATTCATGTTGCTACGGCCCTATTCAAGTGGAGTTCATATCTGCAGACATCGACGAGGATATCATCAACCGAATCTTCAGGATCTGCAACATGGCTAGGGTACTAAACGTTTACAGTACTTCTTTTATTTTATAGTTAAGTTGAAAAAAAATTATAAGATTAGATGTTTTGCATGTAGAACATCTAAACATCTTCAGTTTGTCTTTAGTCGGTGTCCTGGAACACACTTTGATAATTTCTCTTTTTTTGTCTTCTCTTCTCCTCCTTGACAGTTTTCAAATTACGAGTTCATGGCTAGATTTTGTGGCGCATTGCTAAATTCAAAGTCATGGAGCGCCTTTGTGTTTTAAGGCCTCTTCTTAATAAAATATGTGTTGTGGATTTCAAGGGACTCTATTATTTGACAAATGAAGCACTACTTTCCTGACACTTACTAGGAATACAAAATATGTTTAAAGTTCAAGTAAAAGCAATAGATAGTGAAACAGTATACCGTGGAACACACCATAACAATACAGCAAAGGCATTTTTTCATTGCATGCGACCTTTACTACGCAGTAGGCAGTTGGCAAAAGGATATGTTGGAAAACCAATTTATGGCTTCTCTTTTGCAGCAAGGCTACCTGAGTCCTGGTTTGTTGACTACATAGAAATAATGATAGTGATGTTGAATGTGGTACAATAATGACAGTTGTTTTTTTTTAACTCTACCTTTTTATCCTCCTCTTCCTTTTCTTGTCTTCTCCAACCTCTATGCACCTATGTTCTGTTTTCACTTCTATTTCTCCTTTTCTTTTCCTTCCTATCTTCCTGCCACTTTTTGTTACCCTCTTTTCATCTCATTTTCTAACTCATCCATGACCGCTCAACTCTAGTGGTGCCTTATCATCTGCATGTTCCTATGTATAGCACTTGGAGAACTCCCCGCTACCCTGCTATCTATATTCTCTCTCTCTTTCTCTCAAACACATCAGCGGTCTAGTGTGAAATGGCTCATATCATTGCCATAACAGCACATCTAACACTGCGAGAGCAGCTCCAGCCTAGCCGAGTCTCTATCGCCAATCGTTTAGCCATCAAATGAGCAGAGAACAGTGAAAAAGTGGAAGGGAGAAAATGTTTGCAAGAAATATGTGACAATACAAAGAAATAAGGGGAACAGAAAAGTAGAATGAAGACACATAAATGCAGGGTACAGAAAATATTTTAGATTAGTGTTAATTGGTATAAGAGACTGGGTAATTTAGAGAAAGATGGACGTAGAGTAAAGGAGAGATGGAAGGGGAGAAAGTACATGGCAGGTGTACTGAAAAGACAAGGAAGGAAAAGTGGTATAAAAAATGATATTGCTGAATTTGTTTGGTTTGTGTGTAAATGTCAATGTGCATATGCATTTGTGACAAACATCAGTAAATCAGTCTGACAGTGATGGTGGGTTTTGGTATTTTACTTGGTGCATGCCACTTGCCTTGGGCTAGACGACTGAAAATATGCCATGTCTGCCATGAAATTGAATTAAACATAACAAGCTACGGTCTTTGTTGAATCCAAGCCTATTTCTTTTGAAAAGACATTTGTTCAAAACCAGGAACTAATTGGAGCACAAAAGCCTGATTACATACAAAATGTGTTTTATGTATCAGTTTAACAAAATACTTACTTGGGTGGCATGAATGGCAGTGTCTCACTGGAAGAAGGTCCTGGGTTTGGATCCAACGACTTGTTTTGTGTCCATCTCTCTGTATTGGTATTATGACTAGCAACCTGTGCAGGGTATTCTGCTTTTTGCCCTTTGCCCAGTGGGATAGGCTCTAGCCTCCTCATAGTCTGTAACCAAAAAAGTGGCTAAGAAAATGAATGGATGGATAATATTGCCAAATAAGACCACAACTGAAAAACCAACTCTGTATTTGTTATAGTTGACCAGCTTTTCATCCAACTTTCCATATCATTTAAGCACAAACAGACCTGTTAGATGCAGATATATTTTCTAAAGTGAGCCAGTGGGTTTCATTGGTCAACTTTGGTCTTAATTCTGAAAAACAGTAGCTTTAGCAATATCGCTGTGCATGAAATTGAAATGGTTCCATGGAATTACAGCATGATGTTGATTGTTGTGATAACAGCTATGTCAGCAGTGATCAAAACCCTAATCTTCACGTTTCTCTTCTTAGCCACAAGATGGTTACCGCCTGGTGCAGCACTTCCAGTTTATTGGTTGGCCAGCCTACAGGGACACACCTCTCTCCAAGCGCTCCATCCTGCAGTTGGTCAGGAGATTGGCTAAGTGGCAGGAACAATATGACGGAGGAGACGGGAGGACTGTGGTACACTGCCTGTAAGTATAGTCACACAGACACATGCAGACACATATAATAGAAAACGTGATGAAATAGTAGACTGGAACAGTCACTGCTCAGTGAGATAACAGATTAACATAAATGGCAAGACAAATCTTCCTTTAGAGTGTATGTTTGTGACAGACAGAGAGGGAAGATGATTATAAAGTAAGATGTGCACTTCTATAAAAGAACACATACACACTTTTAAGACAGATATTCACACACAAAAACACACTTTTAGTATTTTTTGTACATGTTGAGTACCATTTCATGCTTTATGTTGTTCCACTTATCTGTCAAATATGCACATGCCTCAGACTCAGCATTAACCTTGTGCTTGAAAGCCATATATATTCACTATTGATGTCAAAACGTCTGAAATGTCGGTTCATAAATGCTGTGAGACTTGTTATGAATTATCTTCGTTAAATATAAATGAGGCTCATGGCTTAAAAAGCCTGGAATGTGTCAAGTTTTAAAGAGGTCATCATTCATCTCTATTGTTATGTTTGGCTGTGCTGATGCATTATGGATCACCCACACGCCTGCTTGTGCATGCTACGTTCAGATGTCCAGGTTTATTCAGTGTTTGGTACGGTGCTACTACTACTTCTGTTTTTACCAAATATATTTTAAACAACACTACACAATGTTTATTATACTACATAGATGAATGTGTGTTGGTATAGAAGTATAAAAACATAGCTCAGCTCGATACGAATTCACCCTATTTGAGCAGAGCAAATGAAGCTGATAATGAGGGAAGGAAACAGAAGCTGTAAAATCTATAGAAGAGAGAACTGCTAACAGTAACGTGTGTACACACACTCCAGACACTGCCTATCTGTGGTGCTCATCCAATCAGCTCTCTGTGTAACAGCTCATTGGACCAATGAGGTATTGATTTGGGGTTTTTTTGTTTTTGTTTTTTTAACAGTTTTTTGCTTATTAGCCTTTTCTTTCTTCACGTAACATAAAAAGAGGCAGACGTAAAAAAGAATAATATTCATATCCTAGTTCTGAACTAAATTTACAGATTGTAAGTTATTTTTGAACATTTAAAAATAAATGTCCATTGTAAAATAATCTGTCACTGTCAAATACTTTGTAAAGCTCTCAGTACATGGCTATGACTGTCATGTTATTTCTGCCTGAAAGCCTAAATGGTTTAAGGCTGAAGCTTGTAACAGTCTACACTGCTACAGAACAATGTGCAATTCAGCTATTAGCCCTTATATGGAGAATAAAAGTTTAATAACTGGTGTCATATATGTTAGTAATCACATGCTTTGACCTTCATTTCAAATAAACCTGTCACCTATAGATATAGATATGATATTAATTTGAGTAAACTCTGTCAATCACTATAAATCAAATGCTCAAACTGATATTTTAAAACACATTCTATTTAAATCTGCAATCCGTTTAATTTCTGTGAAATTAAAACACTAGCAGATAAATTAAGATAGCAAGACCATTTGGGGGCTAAATTCTTTAGTTATGCTCAAACCCAGTAAATGTGAGTGACAGAGATGTAAGCTGTCTCTGCTTCTGGCTGAAGACAGCTACACTGGCTAATCAACCCCAGCTATTGATTTCACAGACTCAGTAATACTAGCGATAAGTAGAAACATGATGGTTCCATCAGTAGATGGTGAAAATTTATTATTTTTCTGCTCTTCACTTGTCCTGAAGGTTGGAATTTGATGCGTCTTTAATACTGAGCACGTCTTACTTTCAACAAGTCACACTGGGAGGAGCTTTTAGAAAAATAGTGAGGAGTAGCACACTTAATTCAGCAATCTGCATTTGCTGTATTTATCTCGAGTTATATAGATATATATTTTAGATAAAGCAAAGTAATAAAGATAAGGTGCCTCTTTCTAACAAATTACTCATATTCAGCATGCAGCAGTTCATATCTAGACTAATGTGGTTTCAAGTATGTCACAATTCATTTAAATCACATAGGAATTTATCTCATACAAACCACTTAACCACCAACCACTGACTGTCAGATCCTTTTCGCAGTAGATTTAGTTGTAATGTTTTGGATTTTGGTTTTGGCCGCTTTAAATATTTCACCTGAAACTGTGGATGAAGTAAACGCTAAAAGTAACCGATAAACAGGGGATGGCATCCAAACAATTTGGACTCCAATATATTAAAATTATTTTTTCAAAGCTCAAATCACATACCATACACAAAGGCGAACAAGCAAATATCAACCATTTATAAATACCTTTAAAAGAAGTGCTAACCCACCCACTATAGTAACCCATCGCTTCAGAGAAACTGGATGCACAGCTAGGTCACTTTCTTCCTAATATTTTCATCAATTCAGTTTGTTTTAAACTTTATGAAGATGTAGTTTGCCTGTTGCCAAAGAGTGACGCTACAATTTTAAACTTGTAGTTTGGAAAAATTAAAAATTAAAACATCTATGGGAAAAATTAATGCTTGTTGGTGTTTGTTAGTCAAAATGAGTATTTTCCTTGCCCCCTGATTGACCAGACTTTGGGCAATTTAATTAAAACAAAAGTAAAATTTTCTAATTGCCTAGGGTTAGAGTTGTAGTTAGCCATCACTGATGATGGCTTATCACCTTAGGGAGTTGGACCATCACAGTTATAGTCAATACTATTATTATTATTATTATTATTATTATTATTATTATTATTATTATTATGACACCCCTCTTCTCATCTATCATATCAAATTTAGTGCAGTGTTATATTAACCAAGAGTGATGAGCCAAAATAGTGTTTTATCCATTTACTGATCTGAACACCAGCATTAGTCTAGAAACAAATTACAGCAAATATTCTTTTTAAATCAGCCATATTCACACAAGGCTCCTGTAATCTAGCTAACACAATATAAGGTGACTGCAGTTGAAGTGGCTTTTAAATTGAATTTTTAATTTTGTTTGACGTCAGAGATGAACCACTTTTCATATCTGGTATGTTTCTATGAAGATGTAAAGGTTACTCGCTTTCCTTGACTGTTACTGCTACTTGAGTCCTGACAAGTCTGAAAAGTTTCATTTTCTGGTTGTTGTTCAGTACTTCATAATGTTCATGTATTTTAGCCCTAAGATGTATTTGACAGGACTAATGTAAAATGTATTTCCTTTCATTTTTTCACCATTACCCTAGAAATTAGTTTCTGACACTGAAGCAACTGTCTGAAATTTTAATCTGACATGAAATCAAGAAGTGCATGAGCAATATTTTTGCATTTAAATTTTTAGTTAACTAATAACTAATGAAATTCAAACCAATGGGTGTATGTATGAAAAGCAAGAATTGCAAGCTTGCAGTCTGATATTATTGTATAAGTGGTTCTGAGACAGCAACAAAAACTTTCCATATTTATTTTTAACCTTCTGAAGCGCTTCTAAAAAGCTTAGATTATAGACTTTCTATAAAAAAATTCAGTCACTATCACTAACAAAGGTATTCCGAGTAGACTGCAAGCTGTAGCAGCCTTGGCATTCCTAATGCAGAATAGGTAGACAGTGGATGATTTTTCTGATGGCTGTCACTCCACCTCGCAGTACATAAATGTTTTATTCAGTCTCAATACTGAAGGAATTCAGCTGGAACCAAGTGAGATGGGAAAGTCTGGAGCTGTTTTCATGGTGGGTGGTCTGACTTTTCACTGGCAGAGCACTGACTGCTGATTGGGGCATATAGCCAGTAAACACACAATATATATATAGTATACATAAATATGTTTGTGTTGCTGGATCACTTTATACAGATGGCCCTTTGTCATCTGTATAAAATGTTCATAAAGGCTTTTATTATTATTTTGATTTAAGTCAAACACATTTATTCAAATTTCTAAAATCCATTAGTGGCCTCTTTCTGCATACAGTGGCAGGTTTCTTTGTACTGAATTCTCGCTCTGTCACTTGCTGTCACTCTCTGTCCCTTAAAGCCTTTTTTCTCAACTCACATTGTCATACTTGTTTCTTTAGCATTAAAAGTGACATCTAATATCTCCAACTTGGCTTTCAGGATCCTGTTTACGTGACTTGTTTTTCTGAGAGCTAATTAAAACATTGTTTAGCTTTGTAAATATGTTTTTTTTTCCACATTCTGTCATCTATACAGGCTACAAGAAGGAATATAACACCATATATCACCAAACCTAATAATTTTTCCTTATATCCCCTTAAAATGTTACAGGTTACTAAACAGAAACCATTCTTTAAATACATCACAACAAGCAAACTAATTTAACCTCTATAGCCTGTTTTATAAGCTTTGTTTAGGGTCTACTAGTGTTTAGGGTCCATACAATTTCAGGACATTATCCAATGACTGTCCTGCAACTTGGTTGGATAAGCAGTTAGGAGAATACCCCACAAAACTTTTCTAATATTCTCTCTACACCTGTATCTTTCCTTCATCTCATTCCATCCTGCTTTCTTTTTGACCTCACTATGATTTTCTTGACCTCCAGCTATGTTTCCAAAATGGTGATGATGTTTAATACTGAAGAGCCTCTGTCTCCCTTTCTCTCTTCATTTCTTGGTTCTACTCCTTTGTTCCTCCTCCTTTACAGAACTGGTGGTGGACGTTCTGGAACTTTCTGTGCCATCTGCAGCATCAATGAGATGATCCAGCAGCAGAATATTGTAGATGTTTTCCACACTGTTAAAACCCTGAGGAACAACAAGACCAACATGGTGGAGACTATGGTAAGAAATCACAATACATACATATTTTTTTGTATATTTTATGGGGTGATGATGCCACTGAAATGTTTTGCTTTTATGATATTGGATCAAAATGTAGTTTCTTGACATTTTTAGTTTAGAGTGGAATTCAACTAAGGTAAAAACACAGGTTATTAAAAGGCAGCAATGAGTAAATAGTATGAACAGATTCACATAAATTAATATAGAATTAAAGCTTTACTCTGTTTTTGTCTCTGTGGTAGCAAACATGCAAGTATTCCCACACTACCAAAAATTTGTATTCACATACAGACAGGTCACAGCTGTTTCAGTGCTTTTCTCATCTCCTTTGTAAAGAATTTCTCAATTTGTTACTCACACCCATGAACTAAAGCACACCTGCTCACAGATGCAAGGTAAATGGATTATAACAGCCAATGTTCAGTATTTGCCAAAGCTTTAGTCCTTTAGTGGTATAAGTGAAGATTTAATTGTTATTGGCTATGTTTTTTTAGAGTTTTGTGTGTTTTTCTTCACCATAAAGCAAAGATGTGGGTAAAAAGTGCTGGTGACCCTAAACTTTTTAAAAACTGGCTTTAAATTCCTGAAGGAGAAAAAAGTAAAACTGAGATGTCTTTGAGGTGATACCATTGTCACCAGTGTGTGAATGTGTGTGTGAATGGGTGGATGACTTGATGTGTAAAGCGCTTTGGGGTCCTTAGGGACTAGTAAAGCGCTATACAAATACAGGCCATTTACCATTCACCATGTCAGAGAGTTGCCTATGGCACCCACATGATCTAGCTCCTCCAATCATGTGATTACCCAAAACATATCTAATGTATGAGAAGAATGAACCAGTCGGACAACTTGAGCAGGAAGAAAAAAACATTTCTTTAGTTGTACAGAAGTCTTATTTAGAGCTATGAAATTTGCAATGTTTTTATGATTTCTTTCTTTTTTATTGCCCAATTACCCCATCGATTCCCTTGGATTACTGTTTAAAAAAAGCATCTATGTATTTAGTACCAAAAATGTTCAAATGTTTTTAGTTTGTTATCAACAGCTACTTAATCTTGGTACTAAGCAGAACAGCTTCATACAAAGTGTTTTACCATTCAGTGAAATTAACAACAAATAATGTAAAGAATTCAAATAAGTATGGATTTATTTGACTCTTTGTTTCTTGTCAGTCAAAGATTAAAAGCGTTTCATTGTTCTTAATTCTTTGCCAAACATCCCAAACCATGAAACCATCTGGACATTTGAAAGTTGTCATCACACGTCATCACAGCTAGAGAATGATGACAGAATTGTTCATAACGATGTGGCATTGGATTAGTTCACCCACATACTGGCCAGCCAATCCAGTCCTTTGCTGTCTGGCTGAGGCCAATATTACCTGCTATGCTGATAATGTTATGATTCTCAGTTCATGAATTATGACTCATTTTCATTGGTAAATATATGGAAATTGTGTTACTGTGTTCTATACTCGTCATCGTCGGTTGCATATTATGTTGTGAATTATATGTCACGAAATTTCATTTTTTGTTTTTTATTACAGTGCTCCAGTACTTTTTTTTTAAATAAATAAGTCAATATTTAGTAAATAGTTATGAGCGTAGAGTTTGGTTTTATTATACATGTTTGAAAAGCCAAGCTGAGAGTGCAGCTATACATTTATATTGAGAGTTTGAGGGAAACAAAGCCAAATTTCAAGAATTTTCTGACTTAGCTTTGCTTGTTGTTTTATTTCTACACAGGAACAGTATAAATTCTGCTATGAAGTGGCTCTGGAAGCGCTCAACTCCTTCTGATTGGGTGTGGGCTAAACATCTCTATTCCCAATCGGCCATCTATCGATGCCTGTCATTCTCAACGCAACACTGGGAAACACGGAGGGCAATACTGCTTTGTGTTGACCTGAATCCGACTGACTGAGCGTGCCTGTGTGTGTGGGTGTGTGCGCGCACGTGTGTGTGTTTGTATTTGAGTGCATATGCACGTGGCTGTGTGTGAAGAGAGGGCATGCTTGCATATTTGAGGAAGTCTTTATCTATATGCGTGCCTGCAACAACACACACAACAAACCTGTACAGAAGAGGGAAAAGGCAACAAACATGCACACTGGTGATTTTAATGTCTGTTTGCTTCAGCAAGACTGGGGACTTTATATGCTTGTACAAAGAAAAAAAAATATGGTAAACAAACAAAAAACAAATGTTTAAAAGACGCAACACTTTTACTCCTCTATTTCTCTGTCCTCTCTGCTGGGCTGTGATGTGACTATTGTACAGTATTTCCTTTTTAGATATATTCTACGCCTTGAATGTTGTCTCCCTCTGAAGGCTGGATGCCCACTGGAAGATTTTTTTTGGTAACTCTCAAAGGGAACGGAAATGTAAGTTTTTTTGACCATGACTCACTCAGCATAGTTAACTTTTTTTTTCTTCAAATTACATGCTGATTCCCTTTTACCAAGTTAAAAGTTTGTTTTAATTATACTCATAATTCTGTAATTGGCCTGAAAAGAAAATATGTTAGCATGGTTGTATCTTTTTTATAGTTTTACTTTCACTGAGTTCAAATGTCAGAAAAATACAAGAACAAAAAAAAAATATAAACTACAAAAAGTGGAGTCAGGGACACTGTGAAAAAAAATAACAGTAGAAAAAAAGGAAAAAAAGAAACCTGCCTTAGATTTAAGGCCAAGTCATGTCTCTGTTCTAGCTTTTTTTTCACTGGGACAGTGGTGGTTTCATAAATGCTTTTGGGAGGCTTAAAAACAGACAAAATTAAAATCTTATTGTGTGCATCCACCCTTGCTGTAAATAGGATAAGACAACCACAATCAAACAAACAAACAAACAGGCAAACATCCGCAACTGGTACATTACAAATTAATGTGATTTCAAAACACTATAACTCTAAAAAGCTAAGTTAATGTCACTGTGTTACCATACCACAGACCGTCTCCACAGAAATGTCAAAAAAGCCGACATATTGTTCGCATATTGCACATTTAGCTAATGCCGCCGCATTCAGATTAACTTTTATAAAATTTGACTTTTTTATTATTTATTTATTGTGACACTTTTGGTACAGAATATGAAACAACCAGATAATACTTTGTCTCTAATATGATAACAGCACTACTATAATTTATTGAAAATGAGTCCCCAAATTCCCCATAAAGAAGTAAAAAATGTTCCCCCTCTAAAAACTACATAAACTATAACTTGCACTTTTGCATGTTTGTCCATTTTGGAACATTTAGACTTGAAATTCCTGACATTGAACAGCCTGGGGTAAATTCTTAACTGAAATCAGTGTTTGGTCATTTTATAGCAATTTGCTTTAATGTGAAATTGTTCAATAACTGAGTGTAGCTTACAGACGAATTAATCTACTTTAGTGTTGATGATTTGATTTTAACCTGGTCTACAGTGTTGCGAGGAGTCATTGATATTGGGCCACTATTTGGATCTAAAAAAAAATCATTCAAATGATAAGAAATTAGTTAAACCTGCTGAGATTAAGAAAGGATTTAAGAATCCTTGATACTTAGAGCAGACTGGTAAACAGTTCAGTAATTCTATGTATAATTCTATCTATAATAAATATCCAAGCTAAGGGATTGGGCCCATGTTTCCCCTATAACCTATGATTTAAAAAGAACATCACAAAACAAAGAGACAGGCCACATTTACATTTCTTTTATAATTAATGAATGCTTTACGTCCAGCCCACTGAAATATACAGATATTAAAAATACATTTGAGAAAATCACTAACAGGAAATGATTTCAGTTAGTGTTTGACCCCAGGTTGAAAGGCAGTTAACATGGCTAATAGTTTAGATACCTCTGCACCTTAAAGAACGTGTGGGAGTGTGGGAATTAATGAGAATTATGCATGGCATTGACCTCAGCTTCTCATTATCTCCTACTCATCTGGTCAGACTCTTCTATGCTATCCCATTTTCCCCTTATCCCAAAAGACTAAACCAGAATCTCATGTTATAGATACACCACCTGTATTTATATGAACAGCCTCTGAAATGTGTTGAATCTAAAGGTGATACTATTTTCAGATCTGTTTTTACCTCTCTCTAAAACACTGTCATTCTAATAAAAAGGACCAGACTGATGGCTTAATTTTCAAACACTCAAAAAAATCAGACTACTGAAGTGAATTATCTTAAATCCCAATGCATTAAAAATACATAATTGTCACCAATTACCTGATTTACTTTTTTCCCATGCGAGAAAGTACAAACATTTTTAGATGCATTAGATATTTTAGAATGATTTCATATAAAGTTCAGCTTCTGATGAACTTTTCTTTTGTTAGGAAACATTTCAGTGCTTATGGCAAGAGCTGACATACTTGTAGTTAAATGTTGTAGCAAACTATTCGATCTGTGCTTGCGTTGATTTATTTTTATTCTTATTTTTCGCTGGAGTCCAGTCAGGCTCGTTAATGGACCTATCAAAATAGTGAGAGTGCTGTATTGAAGACAATGTGAATGCTGGATATCTTGATCCTTTTGTTCACTGATGCTTTATTTTATTGACTTGAATCATGGCCCTTCATATGTATTATATATTTTTTAACGTTCTTTTAGATTATTTTTGTCTTGAATTTGTACATTTCTTTTGTATAATTATTATTCTGATGATTATTTGTCTAGCAAAGTGCTGTTTAGATCTGGTGATGCCATTACCATTGGTTGTTTAGTTGTTTGAAATGTGGTTAACATGAAATAAAGGGACCAAAATGTTGAATGTGATGTCGTCTCTGTCTTCACAGCCTCTAATTTTGATGTATGAAATAATTACGCTAAAGCTTTCAGAGACATTCTTCATGTTTGAGGGACTTCACTTCACTAGATCATTTTCTCTCTCTTCCTAGGTGATCAGTCAATTTGGCAAGTAGGAACTAACCGTTTTTAACTGTCAAAAGAATTAGGGATATTAAACCTACCAATTTTTAAATTCCTGCCTTTAAAGTCCATATTGTGATGCTTATTTCTGATAAATTATAAAACACAGCCAATATCCACAAACAGGGACTAGATGCATAAAACCTTGTGCATAATCAAAAGCAGACTTTGAGGTTAGAAATTTGTGTTTAAATCTCTGTTTGGCATAAAAACAAAAACCTGCCTATGCCTATGAGTGATTGACAAAACAGAAAGAGAGAGCAAAAAACAGGAAATAAAATATATGATTAAATGTAAAAGTCACCCTATAACATCTATAAAGGATCTGACCTTGAGGTCTCCACTGTTTCGTCTCATACATGCCACAAGCTCTCACTGTGACCCCAGAACTGAGGCTGAGGGAAAAGTAAGAAAAACCACAGGTCTTTACAGGCTGTTTTCCCCCCCTCTTTCTAATCAATCAGATTCAGTGATGAACGGAGCTCCAAGCCAACAGCCTCATCCTTTATTTAGCTAGTTGATTCCCAAGGAGCTCATAAATATGCATGAGCTTGAGATTAGCATAGGCACCAAGGACAGGGCCTGTACCTTGGCATTATGACGATCAATCAGAAACACTAAGGGGCTCCTCAGAGGGAAGCTGTCTGTCAGCTTGGCTTTGGGCTGAGGTGATGTATGCACACACACATAAAAAAGGTACGCTCAAAGCATACATAACGCGCACATAAGTCTGCATGCATCTACACACACCCAGGAAGAGAAACACAAACAGAAACAAACACAAAGCATATGCACACCTAAAGGGAGAAGCAAAGCACACAATGCACACACAGTCTCTCACAAACACACAAACATGGATACATAATCAGTGTTAATGTCTATTATTAATCTGATGTTCCTTACACCCTTAGTCTCTCTTCTGATTCATATTTTTTAAACTCCTTTTCAGAACAGACTTCATAATGAGGTTGAAAATTGGCCCATTTCATTTGCGCTCACAGAAATGTCATTATCTGCGGGAAGAAGGAGGGGTCTTGTTGGCACAGTATGTTGGTACAGTAATATACTGTTCTTCCATTCTGTGTGTGTGTGTGTGTGTGTGTGTGTGTGTGTGTGTGTGTGTGTGTGTGTGTGTGTGTGTGTGCATATATCCCCTTTGTTTACCATAGTCAACACTGCTGTATTTATTCTGTGTATGTAATACAACTAGTGACAGCTGTGGTAAGATACCCTTTAGGCTTTTAACATGCTTAAATTATTTCTCTGTGCTGAATGCTAGAGTCTTATTCATTCCAACATAAATTTCAGTGCAAATATTTCTTTCCTCGATAGGTTTAGACTTGTTTGGCACATGGCAAGCACTTTGACGATTTTTCTGAACATAACTTTTGTTCTTTTTTTAACAGTGCAATGACACAGAAACTATGCTGGCAGGAGCTCATCCAATAAAAAGTTTGTAAAATGTCTCAACAAACTCCAAAGTAGCATACTGCTCCCTCCCTTTTCTCATTATGCTCAAGCACAAATGCAAAGCATGTGTCTTTCCACTCTAGTAAGTGTACTGGTGAATGAGAGACACTACATGACTGAACAGCCAATTGGGAAAATGACACTCGCATCTCCATCTATCCATCCCTCCATCCATCCATCCTTATCCGGTACAGGTCGCGGGGACAGCAGTCTTAGCAGAGAAGCCCAGACTTCCCTCACCCCAGCCACGTCCTTCAGCTCATCCTGGGGGTCAAAAAGACATTCCTAAGCCAGCCAAGAAATATAATCTCTCCAGTGATTCCTGGGTTTGCCCTGGGGCCTTTTTCCCCAGGGCATATCAAAAATCCTGAAAAACACATTACATAAATATTATAAATTGAAATAAGTATTGATCTTCTACAACCTACCCAGAATTGTGACTGCGTGGCACACAGATTATAATCAGTTAGTTTTAGATACTCCTGATCTTAACTTGTCATGTGTATAAAACACACGTTTGAGCCTGGTTCTGTCGGACGTGCCAGTGGTGTGCTGAATGAACAAAATATATCGCCGACTGGAAAAATTTATAGATAAACATAAACTACTCACCGAGAGTCAGTACGGATAAAGATCAAGCAGATCGACATCATTGGCACTATTAGATTCAATAGAATACATCACAAATTCCATAGACAAAAAGCAATATGTCGCTGGGTTATACATAGACTTGAGGCCTTAGACACTATAGATCATGATATATTAATAAGAGAACTGGAACGTTATGGTGTCAGAGGGGTAGTTTTAAATTGGGTCCGGAGTTATTTAAGTGACAGGAAGCAGTTTGTGAAATTAAATGGTGGTTGCTCCTTATGTATGGACATTGCTTGTGGTCAGTTTTGGGTCCAAGGGTCAGTTTTGGGTCCAAAATTCTTCAACTTATACATTCATGATGTATGCTTTTTGTACATCTCCAGCACCACACATACCATACTTCTCTCCACTACAACATGTGACCTTATCAATATGGCATACTGTTGTAGAAAATGTGGGGTAGCTACTCTGTGTTAGTACTTTTTGTATGAGTGTCATTTTCCACAAAAGCTGTGATCCCAGCACAAACAGTTGGCTCATTTACCATTTTTTCTTCTGTATAAAGTGAGCCATTGTTCCATTCTCTTTGCTAGTGGGAAGCTAACAAGATGCTAAGTCATGCATGACTTAAGGTGCAATCTATCAGCTCCACACTCGTTCACTTCTGCTGGATTTCTGTGAAACCCAACCCAAAATGAAGATGTATGGGAAATCTTTTTTTTCTGTGAAACAAAATAGGTCAATTCTGAGACTGTCACAATACGTCTGTAAAGGTTCAACCTTTAAAATGCTGTTTTTCACTTGTAGATTTATATTATGCTGCTGATCACTACATTTGACGGACAGAGTATGCTTAGAAATGAAGGGAAAGGGTTAAGCTGAAACACTGATTTAACTGTTCAAATCTACTAAGTAGGCTCATGTTACAAAAGCTTGTAACTTTTCTTTTAATGCAGCCCCAAGATTTACAAATAGACCGATTTTTTTTTTTTAAATAATCATCACACAAATGCAAATTATGGTAAATATTTAGGGGTAATGCTGTTTGCTTAGTGTATTACCTATTGGTTAAATTTCATATTTTCTTCACGCTGTATCCTCCTACGTTGCTTGCTGCAGGGAGTGTTATTTTCATACATCATTTAACAATATTTTTATGGAATTTTAAAGCATAACGTACCGACTAATCTTAAATTTTAAACTGAGCTCCTCTCATCTTATGCTCCTCACAGACATCCTCTTATTTTCGAGGCTGTTGACTGAACTGCACATGGATTGTTACTATGTACCTACAACATTGTAATGCTGTCAATATGTGATTGATGAGTTGACTTTAATCTTGAATTCGAGGTCTTTATAAAAATTGTTAAATATGTGTTTATGAAACCATCTTTATACATTATACCAGCGGTCCCCAACCTCTTTTGCGCCACGGACCGGTTTATGCCCGACAATATTTTCACGGACCGGCCTTTAAGGTGTCGCGGATAAATACAACAAAATAAAACTAGTACCGGTACCGAAAAAAAGAAGATTTATTCATAACACACATGAAAAGACCCAGGAAAACCGAGTTAACAATAAAAACGATAACAAAATAACGCTGAAAACCGATAAAAACCCTGAAAACCATACATTTCACACCTGAGCCTCAACTCTCGCGGCCCGGTACCAAACGACTCACGGACCGGTACCAGTCCGTGGCCCGGGGGTTGGGGACCGCTGCATTATACCATTTTCAGAGACTCAAAACTAAACAGAGAATACATTGGCAAGCAGTTTCATGGCAATGCAAGTTCTGTACCCATGTTATTTCATGCCAAATGAGGCATACACAATAACCAAAGCTTAAGTAAAGTGTTTTGTTTTCTTTGTTATTTTAAATACGCTGCCCAAATATGCCATTATTAGGCTGAAAAAAATGAATAAATGAATAAATGATAACCTTATCAGAGCAACAGCAAAAAACTTTAACAGTGTCCATGTTCACAATCTGATTCTTTATAAAGAAAGAATGCACTGACCAGCTCAGTAATGTTAAAAGGCCATAAAGACCATAGAAGACGGCTACAGTGAATGATGACAGGTAATTTGACTGAACTTTTTGGGTGCCTAACACAATGAGGGTGTCTAGGTCAGTGGGTTCAGGATCATGTCTTTGCTGTTGTCTATGATCTTAACGCCTTAACCTTGTAACTTTCATCTTATACTGGGATAGTTTGAAGCCTGAACAAATTGGAAGTGGATTAGCAACTAAAACTTTGCAACCATCGTTCTTACCTCAAAAATGGGCTTAAAGCCTCCGGGGTCTTATCATGACTAGGGGGAGGCAGACGCAGTAGACTGACATGGAGTTCAACGCTGCATCTGCAATAGTCGAAGTCCAGTCTGTTATGAAGAACAGGGAGTTGAGCCTAAAGGCAAAACTGTCAATTTACTGGTCTCCCTGTATTTCTACTGTCACCTCAGGTCATGAGCTGTGGGTTGTGATCAAAAGAACAAGATCTAGGGTATATTCCATGAGATTCCTTTGACGGATATATGAACTCACTTTCAAATTTTAGGTTTAGATTTTTAAGAAAACAAAGTAAGTTTTATTCATCTGAGATGCCTTCTGGTCACCTACCAGGTGAGGTGTTCTAGGAATTACCAGCTACTTATGCCCAGAGCATAACTAAATCAGACTTAGCACACCCTGCAGAGATCATGTGTGATATCTGGCTTGTGAATCTGGCTTTTATTTGTCAATTTTTAATGTTTGACAAATAAAAAACAAACAAACAAAACTTAAATTTACCAAAACAAGACATTAACAAGGGTCAATAAAAATTATCTATGAAGAAGATCAAATAAAATGAAATATAATATAATAAAATAGAATTATTTGCTACTCAAGACAGCAATTGAGTTCCACTCCCCTCTGAAATTTAATGAAGGACACAGCACATAATTGGATGTAATGAATTTGAAGTGGAGGCAACGTTTCTGCTGACTAGCCTCCAAAAATTACAAAGGCAGTTAAAAAGAAAGGAGGTAAGGGCAGCTATGGAAAAGAGAGTAATGGGGGATTAGAGAGGATTATGTAGTAGAGTAGTAGAGCCCTGTACTTGATTATTGAACAGAGACATAGTAAAATTATACAGGAAATTACTACTTCACTAAGATAAGATGCTATTCAGTCATGTTTACCATAACACTGATTGTGAAAGGAAATTAACTGAACTTGAGTAAAAAAAACAAACACATTAAAAAAAATAATAAATTCTAACGTTTTCTTAAATTGTCATGGGAAAGTTGTGTAGCAGGCAGGGAGTGGATCCAAATGTGGGACTCCACAGACAAACATGAATGCAAAGCACAGTTTTATTGGCTGGCAAATGGCAGATTTTAACAAAATATAAGGCAGAGCAGAGCTGGAACAAACTGACTAAAAATTAACATTGACAGAACATGAGGGGAGATCACAACAAGGGAAGAAGGAAACTAAGGGCTTAAGCACACACATGAGGTAACCAGGGAGATGGAACACAGTACAAAACACAGGTGAACTAAATCTGACTAATGAGACAGATAAAGCAAAACTGATCATAACAAAATAAAGCAGGAAGTAACACACACTGCAACACAGAATAAGACATGTGAACTCGACACTGGGACTGGGGAACAACAGACATGGAGACAGGGAGAGAAAAGGATGACACACAGAGATGAAACTAAGGTAAACACACAAAAGCACTGAAGACAGAAATAAAGAGATGAGATGAGGACACACTGGACACGAAAGAACAACGAAAATAAAACAAGAAATCAAGACCAATAAATAAGAAACTCAGAGGTACTAGAACATAACATCTTCGGAAACTAGAACCTAAATTATCTAATAGCTTTCCAAGAAATACACAAGTCCAGAATAAAACTCTAAACACTCGGACCATGATATAAATGCTAATGTCATTTCATTTCTTTTCTTTTTTAAAGCAAAAATGCTTTGTTTATCATGATCATATGTAAATAACAGTAATTATATGTTTAAACACACGCAAGAACACACACACACACATTCATGTGACATAATGTGTTCCCCTAGCCACTTAAGTGACTGTTGCTGAAGTATAGTGGCATGCCAATTTTCTGTCCTCACAAAGTTGTGTAAACATGCGTACACACACACACACACACAAAGCTTCCTTTTTACATTTTGATATAAAATTGGGTTTATTAATATTCTTTTGCAAAGTGCACCTGACTGTTTTAGGTACTTTGTGAATCATTTGCCTTTTTGCTGCCACTAGCCATCCAGAAAAAACCATGAGCTTGTTAATGGAATAACAATAATAGCAAACCAGCATCTGATGCTTTGACTACACATTCTAATGACACTGGAACTGAAAAAAGAACAAAATAAAAAAAAAAGACATAGTGGTCAAGGGTATCTATTTTTGTACCCTACGTCATGCCAATTAATTAAAACAGAAATGAACTCAAAATGACCTTCAGGTTTGCTTTGTGTGTGTGTGTGTGTGTGTGTGTGTGTGTGTGTGTGTGTGTGTGTGTGTATGCATGCACATTTCTGAAATGCTGTAGTCTTTCTTTGGTAAGACAACACAAGACAATAATATCAATATGTCAATAATATCTACAAAGTGTTCCTTACAGATTTTTTTTAAGCAGATGCTATTATTCTCTTTGATTAACCTGTTGAAAAAAATAACATTGCAGAGAATTTTTACAACGTCATGATATATGTTCAAGTACTTCACACGTGTGCAAAAAGGTTCTCCCCGATAAAACAACATATGTTTATGCAGGCTGTAATTAAGACTTACAGTGTGTAAAACCTCCCCACTTGATTCTTTAAAAAGCGGATTGTTGAACTTGGAATCTTACGATGTGAGAATGTGATGCAGTTTATCAGAGAACAGCGTGATTTTTAGGACACTGGCATAATGTTAGCTTAAAATCACCTGATGTTGTTTAGCTGGCTCATTGTCAGCTGTCTGGAGAAGGGACTGTTGCATTTCTATGTTATTTGCCATTAATCAAAATCAAGAGGAAAATCAATTACATGTATGGATTACAGTAACGTTAACGCGTTACTGTAATCCGATTACTTTTTTCAAGCAACGAGTAAAGTTACGGTTAACTTTTGCAAAAGAAGTAATTGGATAACTGTTGCTTTCCCTTAAGCACGTTTAGTTACTGAGTTACTAAACTGTGATTTTGCTTGTGAGAGTGTCTCATGAGCGTGTGACATCCGTGGCAGCAACACATGTGTGTAGATCAACAACGTATAATATGGAGTGCAAGAGAGTACGACTATGCAGCATTTAAAGCTTGGAAGTACTGACATTACGTTTAGTTTGATTTCGCAAAAAGTGGCAAAACATTAACTCTGCGTGAAAAATTAAATTTCAAAATCTTAGCAAGCACCTGGCTCGCTGCCACAGGAATGTGAAATGGCATGGGCTGAAAGGTCTATTGCTTTATTAGGTATTCAGGCTGTGTATCATGTTTTTAAAAAGTAACCAAGTAATAAGCAACTAATTACTTTTGAAAATAAGTAATCAGTAAAGTAACTGGATTACTTTCTTGGAGAAGTAACTAATTACTATTTTAAAGTAACTTGACCAACACTGGTAACAAATATAGCAAAATATATAGCAAAAGGTGGAGTAAGCACTTTACAGTTAGTAATTGTATATACATTTATGTAAAGATCTATTAGTCTAGTGTTACTTTAGACATCTGGACAAGAGCCAATAAAGAGATGCAAATATGGGGGAGATATGGTCTGACTTTCAAGTATCTGTTAGTATTCTTCCTGCAGCATTCTGGATCAAATGAAAACTTTTCAAGAGTTTTTAGGATAACCCGATAATAATGAATTACAGTAGTTCAACCTAGAAGTAATAAATGCTTGAACACGTTTTTGAGCATCAGCCATGAGGTGCCAGTGCCATTTACAAAGAAGAGGATAACTGCTGCCACCCAGCTCAGCTAGTTTCATAAATATAATAAGAGCCAGCAGGTGAGTCTGCAAATAATCAATTAAATGTGATCATTTTCTAATTTCAACCTAATGGTTCATTGCCCTCCTCCATCCTTGCTTTGAGACTGAGGGTCCAGAGGGTCCACTTTGCAATTATTTCCTTAAGACTCTTTCTTCATTTTCTTATCTGTCAGAATGCATCACTTTAAAATTGTGTGCAATGAATGCGCATGCACAAATCAACTAATATTTTCACTTACTTTAATCTTGAATACAAAAGGACGGTTCAAGTTCTAATTCAAGCCAATGGCACATTGGTTTAAAGGTCAGTAGTTGAAAGACCATATATTTTGTAATGTAAATTCATAGAAAAATGTATCTGTTGACAAGTCTAAAGGTCAAGGTCAAAGTGATTTTTTATATAGCACAATTAAGACAACAGAATAGGAGAAAAGCAAGAAAACTTTCTATAATGAACAAACAAAGACAGTGCAAAAGGAGGGGAGATGGACAAGTATCCAGGGTAATACAATTGTCCTTTTTCATTGTTGCTTCTATAGAAAAAGGAGACATAAGCAGTTTTCACAAATTGACTGCACAACTGATTTACACATTACCTGGGGAAACTGCATAGGAAAATGCAAAGATTCACATTATTATGATATGACAGTCTTCACCCTACCAATTTCCTATTACTGTTTATAGAAAACAGACAGCAAGCAAGTGGGTGTCATGTGTCCTGTGTCCTGCATGCTCTATGCAGGGGCTACTCTTAGTAGTAGTGAACTGCCATGTTCACGTTATTTATGTTATTTGTATCTTTAAGCATTATCCTGAAGTCATAGGTCAAACCATGCCCACAGAAATATTTCCTTGCACAAGAAAAGAAGTACAAAAATATTTTGCACAGGTTACATATTTTTTAGAGGGATTGTCGAAGTAGCTGAAAATAAAATACAATTGGCCTATAGCTTTGGGTTTGGGTAAACATTAAATTCAATTTCTATAGGGCCAGTTCATAGCAATAGTTGCCTTAAGGCACAATGCCTAGTACAGGCTAATCAACAGGGTTTCACTCATTTGTAGTATTCGTCAACTAGTGTAGTAACATGGTAATGCTATTAATACAGGTGCTCTCAAATGCATTTTTTTACCAGATTACAACAATTTTTTTTGTATTTGATCTTTTGCTTTTTTTAAAAGTCGCATTATGTAGATTTTGACTTCCCGACTCTGCTCTCAGTCTACGTGAGAGCTCTTATTGAAAGTGTTGAAATGCATTAAAAGTTCTTGAAACCCTGCTAAGGAGAGCTGTGCATGTACAAAACTGTTCATATAGCGTAGCTCTAGCGACAATACTTTATCTCGAATATTTCTCCTGGTAAAAAAAACACACTTTAGCTGCAAGATAACTCCTAATCCTGTTTTGCATTAAAAAACAGTGCAGATTTTGATTCAGTATGAAAACACACATCAGACTGACTGTGCTGCATGCTAAATTTTCGTTATTCACCATGCAAAACACAGTTCATTTCAGGAGACCACACAGAATCCCTGTCTCAATTTTGATTGCAAATTTTAGCATCTCACTTTTATGGCACTTTTAAACAAGAAAAAAATGATACAATGGCAGTTTTTCTTTCTTATTTTTAACTTTCCATTCAATCATGGTATACTATATCAACATGGTGTTTAATTAATAAATTGAATTTGTAGATTTTATTTGACTCCTCAAGAATCACATTAAACTTAATAGGCTTCAGCCCAAATCCTTAATATGTATAATATGAACAAAGCTGACAAAGACATAAACATAGTTTATGTGAGTCATAGAGTTTGAGGAAGTAACTATAGTAAGTATACTAGCACTAATTGAGTTGTAGTGTAACTGCGGGTGTAGTGAATAGTGGTTGTGCTATCATCAGTCAAATTGTATCTACTCTCTAGTTATCTGCATTGTTAGAGTCTGACAGCAATAATGATTATTATTCAGGCAAAATGTCTGAAAATGGAGTTCCGTGACAGGGCTTTGGGCAGAGTTCATTGACTCCTATTACGGCGCTCAGTATCACAGAGCACATAGAGCCAGAGTTATTCAGTGTCAGAGAACTGACAGTGAAGCCATTGTGTGGTGTATATGTGTGTGACTGACTTGAACACTAATTTCAGAGTGCTTACTTAGGCTTGCCAAGCTTAACAGAGCATATTGGCCTATAGAGGAATCTTTCTGTGGTAATTGTGGCTTTGGAAGACTATGTGTGTCTATCTGTGTGTGTTTTCAAACATCAGAACGGGTCTGTGAGTAGGTAGAAGTTATGAAAGAAAGAGAACAATTGGAAAGAAATTGAAAAGAAAGAAACTGCATTAAAACAACATGTATATGATAAGAAAAATACAACCTGGCTGAAAATATGGTTTTGCAGCAAAACTCTTTGTCACTACAATATACCGACTTAACCAGCAAAATTGTCTATATTTCTGGACAACAGAATCATTCCCTTATATGAAAATTTTTTTTTACAGTACAGCTTTCAAATTATTCATTTGCTGCACTGTTGTCAGGAGTTCACTCAGGGGAACAGAATTGTCCTTCAAGATCCTTCAAAAGCTCAGTTGCTTATTTCCATGTCTCATTTCTCTATCTCTTCATTAATAGACATACAGTGTGTTTTCAGTTTGATAGTGTAACGAGGTTTGCATAAAGTGATCGGAATGTCATTAGTCACTTATCATTCACTTAAGAGATATAGGAGACCAACGGTTTTAATTATACCAGGATACTAAGATCCTAGAATCCCCTTGGCTTGCTGCCTGTACGTTGGGGTTTCTCCCAGTGGACGAGAGGGTTTGTTCCCTGCGCCTGTGGGTTGGGGAACGGGCCCTGACTGTCGTCTGCGCTTATGTGCCAAGTGGCGGTTCAGAGTACCCAGCCTTCTTAGAGTCCCTGGGTGGGGTGCTGGAGGGTGCTCCGCCTGGGGACTGTTGTCCTACTGGGAGACTTCAATGTTCATGTGGGCAATGACAGTAAAACCTGGAGGGGCGTGACTGGGAGGAACAGCCTCCTGGATCTGAACATGAGAGGTGTTTTGTTGTTGGACTTCTGTGCAAACCACAGTCTGGCCATAACAAACACCACGTTCGAACATAAGAGTGTCCATAAGTGCACATGGCAACAGGACGCCCTAGGCCGCAGGTCGATGATCAGTTTTGTAATTGCTTCACCAGACCTGCAGCCATAAATTCTGGACACTAGGGTAAAGAGAGGGGCTGAGCTGTCAGCTGATCACCACCTGGTGGGGAGTTGGATCAGGTGGCGGGGGAGGACGCTGAACAGACCTGGTTTTCCTAAAGGTATAAGGAGGGTGTACTTGGAACACCTGGCAGAGGCCCCAGTCCACCAGATCTTCAACCCACACCTCTGGCAGAGCTTCAACAGCATTCCAAGGGAGACTGAGGACACTGAGTCCGAATTGACCATGTTCAGCACCTCCATTGCTCAAGGTGGTTGGTGCCTGTCGTGGTTGTAACCCCCAAACCAGGCATGGGAATTGAAGATATAGCATGCTAGTGCACCCTAACAAGACTTTTGTGTACAGCAGCTCTATCCAGCATCTTACAGGGACATTGCCCACATGAGTATTAAAGTCCCTAATGGACTCCCCAGATGGAGCACTCTCCAGCACTCCACCCCGTCCTCCAAGAAGGTTGACTACTCTGAACTGTCGTTTAGCAAACAGAAATTACTATTTCTGCCTGTGAGCTAAATGAACTATACTGTAAACTGTTCTATCGCTATTCATTAACAATGACTTCACTCACTCATATAAACACACACACACAAAAGAAAAGAAAAGAAAAGAAGGCAGAAAGTGTATACTGACTGTAGAGCAATGAATGCCTTATAGGGAACCAAACATCAGAGGGCCTGTTAATGCACCACGGAGCATTTTGTCTCCTTAAACGACTTGAAGAATGCCAGACAAAATGACACTGACTTGCTTCAAAAGCAGCAAGAGAAAAGATGCACAGCGCTGCTATCACTTTAGAGAGAATTTTTTATCAGACAATCCTAATCTAATGCTCTGCACTTGTTTGAAATCTTCACTCTAGACAGCAACTCTTTCTGATGAAGCTGGATTTGAGAGAGGCATGGGAATGAGACAGACAATAAAGAAAAGAAATTTGCAGAAGCTTATTTTCTTTTCCTGAGTGCCTCCATATTTAATGGAGATCTGTGTGTAAAAATAATGAATACGTAGCAGGAGGACAAGCTGCAAGACAGGTAGATTCCGACACGATTAACATATCAAGAGTTAATTTGGATATGCAATAGCTAACTGTGCATTTAGATTTAAGCTTTTTCAAACTCTTTTCTTTGTTTTTATTGCTTGTTGAATAATGCAACAACATTTTACATATAGTTTGATCTTATCGCTCTACTCATCACTGAAGACAGGAGTTGAAATAATGCACATGCATGTACATATGATTTGAAAATAACTGAGATTTCGAACATAGGACCATATATTGATACAGTTTTGAGAAAAATAATCTGTATGGATATTTTTGGATGCACAGTTTTGAACAGAAGTTTTTTGCCTCTGGCCCTTGACTACACATAGCAAAAGCTGCAACTACTTTGCCTACATCAAAGCTGCACCCTTAATGAATACCTTCCTGCATCCCAGCATACTTTTGAACTATGTTGTTCTTGTTCAGTTCTAAAAAATATAAAATCTCCAGTTCATCTGGAGAGACAGTTGGTGTGCAGGCTTTTAAGCCAATAATCTTTTGGTTTCCAATTCAAAACAGTCAGCAACAAATGTCATTGTTGTCATGTTAATAAATTGTAGGATATTGAAAAAGCAAATGCCAAACATAGTTGTTTGATGTAGTTTATAGGAGACACAGATACATGTATTGATAGCCTGTAACAAGCCTTCTTGATCAAAACAGGTGATGCTAATTTTGCTTCCAAAATCAACAATTTTCTCCGGACAAAAAATATGAATAAATCGTAAGGACCGAAGATGTTATAGACAAAAAGAGAGAGATAAAAGTGTGAGCAGTGATGCCAATTTGACAACATCAAAAACAGTTTACTTCACAGAAGGCTAGCTGGGGACAAAGATATGAAAAAAAAAGACAGAAAACAAGGAGAAAACACTGAGTGGTTGCAGTGTAACAACCTCCCTTCTTCAAATGACAGACAGAGAGGCAATTACAAAATAAACTAGAGGCTGGACCAATGCAGAAAGGCAAAGAAAAAAGGGTCTCTCACTGTCAGAACAGAACAAGTTTGTCTACTTCCGTAAATAGACAAACTGATTGGGAGACATGTCAGTTTAATAAAACACAATAAACCACCTGTCAATATGTATCAAGGGGAGGGAGTAGTGAGAAGCTCAATATTCTGAAAAAGTTTGCAATTCCTGGTGGAGATGGGTGAGACTGGAGGAAGCTTTGCAATATTTATCTCCAAATTCATATCAGTTTAATCCAGAATGCATCAATGAAATTTTTAATATGTAGATGTTTATGGTGTTACTTTTTTGTCCCTACCTTTTTGTTCCTTTTGTTTTCATTTTTTTGTGTTTTGGTTTTATTTAAACAGTTTTGTTTGTTTATTTATTAAGAAGATAATAGCGAAGGAAGCAATTCCTATGTTTGATTAATAGCTGTTTGGGAATCATCTTGGTGCAAAAATACTTTTGTGTTTTTGCAGCAGGCTGCTAATAACAAAGCACTTAAAGATACAATTTAAAATGGGTTCTTTGCTAACTTGTCTGTTATGTGTGGAAACAACACTGGTTCATCCCTTGAATTAGGTGCCTTTTTATAATTGAATGTCAGTGTTATGTTAGTGTTAAGAGGCTTATCAAACCAACAAACTGACAAAATTCTTTTGAAACTGTTCAGGTACAAGTACTATGCTAAAGATGACTGAAACAACAGCCAATAAAACTTGGAAAGACTTCAGGAAGCCTAGAGGAGTACTGTTCAAGACGACTTTAAAAAAAATTACAAAACAAAACCAACTCCTTGGAAGTAACATGTAAAGCCACGAGAGATGGCTCAATACTTTTGGAGCACTGCCAAGATCCAAAAGTGGCCAATAATAAGCCGCTCCCAGAATTGTTGCTATTGCCAGTGCTGGAAACCGCTTGGTAACCCCCTCAGTCAAAGTGACCAGTGGTAAGCCATTTGTAAATAGTGGTATTTACCAGTGTTGCATCGGTCAACCACTTGGTAAAAGTGGTCAGTGCAGATGCTGCAGTTGGTAAACTGCTTGGTAAAAGTGGCTAATGGTATGTTACTTCTGAATTGTAGTATCTGATCAATCAGGCTTGGTAGGCTTTTGGGCTAACTATGCTAGCAAAAGCTAACCTAGCTATTAGCTACTGATTCAATAACAGAGTAGGCCTAAAAACAACTAAAAATTATATTTTCAAGACTGACATGGGCAAGACAGCAGACATTCTTCATTCAGTTGAGATAAACACAAATTCAGATAGGGCTCATTAAGTGAACATAACATCCAGATTATATAAGGGATCAAGGCCAAAATATGTGCAACTGATACTAATATTAACTTCGGAAACGTGGCCTTACAATACATGTGGAATGCCACTGAGAACCCTGACTGACCAGTTTTGGAGGAAGAATAAAAAAGAGAAGAGAAAATACACTTAAAAATCACATCATAACACTCACATAACAATAATGTTGACTTTCCCATTTGGTAATTTTTAGGGTTTTTTTCTTGATTACTGAAGGACAATGAGAACACTGTGGCATTTTTAATGTTAAGAAAAATAAAGCACATAATGTGTTCTTTATTAACACTAAAACAAAATATATTAATGAATTAATATAAATACATTATTTTAGATTTTAATGCATAAGAAGTTAAACTTTAACAATTTAATGCAACTAGCTTTGTTTATCTGTGGCTGCCTGCAAAAGTGAAGCCATTGCTCTGTTGATACGTTGAGAAAGCTTCATTTGATCACGCCTTGTTCATTCCCTAGCCTGCAACTGGTCCAAAATGCTCAGGTATAATTATTAACTGGCAAATGCAAACAAAACCACATATCCCCCATATTAGCAACTCTACTTTGAATTGTCTTTAAAATGTGAACGTTATTTGTTTTTAAGGTATTGTGTGGGTTGGGACCTTCTTACCTCTCTGATATTTTAAGTTTGATCGTTCCCTATAGATTACTGAGGTCTGGTGAGCAAATGGTCCTAGCTGTCCCAAAGTCCAGATTAAAGGAGAGAGGGGATTGGGCCTTTGCAATTGCTGCTTTGAAACTGTGGAACAAACTGTCACTTCACATCAGGACCTCCCCAACAGAGACACTTTTAAAACCCATTTGAAAACCCATTTTCTTTCTCTATGACCTTTAAATCAGAATGAGTTCAGAGCACTCCTTGTTTGTGTTGTTTTTACTCAGGTTATCCCAGTGTGTGTGTTTCCATTCTTAAACTGTCATGTTTTATGTTATTTGGTTAGCTATACAAAATTTTGGTCAACCGCTGTTGTTTTTAAGTGTGCTATAGAAATAAACTTAACGTGACTTAACTGGTCATGATGGTCATAACTGGTCAAGAAACTCATTCAGTAAAACAAAATGTTACAAAAGTAACTATATAATTATTATTTAACTTAATGTAACTTTAACTTTTCCTGACCCAATTTATCATATGCAGTTTGCAAAAACAATTTTTTTATTGCCTTCTTCTGCAGACTTGCGTGCATTCAAAATGACACAAACAGTCAGATAACCTTATGTCGTCAGTACAAAGAAAGTTTTAACAGAGAGGTACCTTCTAACAAAGTCCACTCCCAAACTGCACAGGTTTACTGTCTAAAAAAAACAGTAGACTGCTCTGGAGCGCTGGAGCAGCGATGGATTGGTTTACTGACAGGCTGACCATTACAGCATCAGCACTGACCACTTTTACCAAGCAAACACCTTGAAGCTACTTTTCCCAAGAGTTTAACCACTGCACCTTCAGCACATACCATAATTTGGGAACAGCACACTGTATCTTGGGGTCTCTTGTCTCTTGCCGACTTTTGGTATTGTAAGTGCACTGTATAAACCCTGAGCTTCAGCTAATAAATATCCTTGGTCATTTATAGGTAGCCAGTAAAATAAAAACAAGCTAAGCAATGTGAAAAACAACATGCAATGCAATTAATTTTGTCTGTGATTTATAAACACATTTAAAAACTGCATTCCCAAGAGAAAATTAATGTTTTTCAATATCCCTGTAATATTGTAAAAACACCACTCTTCCTGTACCCAAACCTGCTACTGAATTTGTAAAATGCAAAAGCCCTTTTGTTTTCTAATTGCACTGTGTGTCCATTTACTAAAGTGTAATCTGCGTGTGTGTGTGGTAGCTACTAAGTCTCCATGATATAAACCCTTAAAACCTTAAATGATATCATCGAGAGCTGGTTTAAGGTTAGGATATGTCCACTGAAAGTGATGAAAACACTATGAGTGTGTGTGCATCAATCGACATGTGGGTCTCCTGGCTGTAATGTGTTAGCTTGACACTTGGAAGACCTGATCAAATTGTTGAGGCTGATTGCCAGCAATCATATCTCTGCTTACTTTCTCCCTCTGTGCCCCCCTCACACAAACGCGAATGCTTTCACACATGCTGTTCTGTCTCAGTGGGCTCATCATCTTCTATCTCTTGTTTCTCTCTCTCTCTAACTTCTGTGGACTGTCTTACTCTTTATTGCCCAGACCAGTGCAACCCTGTGTCTCTCACTCCTGCTCTACCACTTTCTCACATTCACACAAGCACATACGCGCACATAATGGTGTTCATTTCACAGCACATTGCCGCCATTATTTGCCATTTCTACCGATGGCCGTAAACATGAAGACTGAGATGAGTATATGGTGAAATCATTCCCTCTCCAGTCAGATCAGCCTGCCCTCATTCTGTCTTTCTCTATGTCGCATTATCCACAATGTATGTTTCTTGTATGCTCGTAAATGAGTTTGTATGTGGATGCATTTCATTTTTGAAGTCATGCAACTTTTAGTCAGTGTAATAATTTCATTTGTTGTGTACTTGTGAAGTATTATGTTTTACATGTAAGTGATAAAGGAAATGTACTCTGTGTAAGCATACCAGGACTACAGCAATCTGGCTTCAGAATAATTATCCCATTTTTTCAGGTGCCCTACAGCTTCTTTTTGAGAAGCCATGAGTGGGATCTATTATAGCTGTTATAATAGCTGTATTAAATAACAGGAGTTTATTTTTGTTTGCCAATGTCAAAATGTTGGGAGAAAAAGAAAGTGCAACACATTTCATGGTACATAAGGGTAGGAGAAGGAAAGGAGGACAAGACAGCGTTTGTAAAAATAAATAAATAAATAAATAAATAAATCCATCAGAGATTAGATGAGGAAAGAAAAAGTCAACCAAATGAGACATCATCAGTCAAAGATAGCATGATAGATGTGATGAACAAGGTGAGAAAAAAATGGAATATTCACAGAACGAGCAGAGAGAGTTATACAAAATCAAGAGCAAAGGAGAGGAACATGAATACAAGAAAGAGGGTAGAGGAGGTACACAAGGAGGAACAATAGGACCGCAAAAAGACTTTTATAAAACCATGTTTAGGTGGAATAGAGGGATTCTTCCCTTGGGCTTTCTTGCTGTGTTATTGTAGGACTAAATAGAGATACAATTTTCAAGGAGAGACAATTTTCTCTCCAATGCTCTTTGCTCCATGTGAAGGTTGCTGTAATTTAGCTCTTTGCCTGGGGAGGAACATGGTGCCACAGCTAGGTCATCAGAAAGCATCAGTTCACCAAAATGCCAAGGAGATTATTTCTCTTTTTTAAGTAGACGGCCAGGAGAGATATAAAAGAAGTTGTTAGTATGAGGGGAAAAAAGAGAAAAGAGGTGACAAAAGCAGGAAAAGAGAAGGGTTGTGGAAATAAGATAAGAAACAGTTAAATGATGAATAAAAAGCAAAAAAAAAAGTCAGAAGTAAACATGAGGTACAAAACCAGGTAGACCTTAGTGGACGAGGCAAGTGAGAGGACAAGAGTCAGAAGTAGAAACTTAAGCACAGATAAGACAAAGGAAAGAGAGAAAAGAGACATGATTGAAATGGGGTGTGGTTTCAGGAGCAGAAAGAAGAAATAAGTCTTTACCAAACAGGTGTAATTTGCAGGAATACGGTTTTAGTCTGATCTTCAATATTCCTTCTGCTGTCTACCCATCCATACTCCTGGACTACTTGTCTCCCTACGCTTTCCTTTTTTTGATCTTTCCTCTTTTCCCTCAGCCCCAACTTGATTGATAGATGTCTGTTCTTCCCTGAGGCTGGTTCTGCTGGAGATTTCTCTTTGTTAAAATAAAGTTCTTCCTCACCACTGTCACCACTTGCTCATAGAGGATCGTCTGATTGTTGGGGATTCCCTTCTAATATTCGAGTCTTTTTAGTATAAATCCACCTAAGGTGACTGCCTTTATTGCACTTCCTGGAAGTTAGGGCCCTGCAAGTGTTAAAGATGGCCTTAATTGTATAACTCTCATGATCTAATTTAACCGCACCTTTCATTAGGCCTGTGTGAGGAATGTGTGTTTGTATAGTGGAGTGGTGGAAAACACTGGAAAACTGCTGTATGTAACATCAACTACTTTAACATACACAGACTCAAAAAGCTATGAAATGGTTCCTTTGCTTTTTATTTATTGTTATTGCCATCTAAGTAGTCAGCAGAGGTGGAAAGAGTACTAAAATATTTTACTCAAGTAAAAGTACTATTACTTTGCTGAAATTTTACTCAAGTACAAGTAAAATTACCTGTCTAAAAATGTACTCAAGTAAAAGTAAAAAAGTAGCTCATTTAAAATGTACTCAGAGTAAAAGTTACATAGTTACTTTTCTGTCAGCAGGAGGACAGCCGCTTCTGAGTAGTGCAAAAAAAGACAGTGGGATATAAATCTCAAAGTAAGTCTTTTTTAGTGAAAAGAAACTTTACAAATTAAAGTGCAGTGGCAGTTAAACTGCAAGTCTATACATGAAAATGGATAATGGTCACCAAACCAATCAACCAAACTGTCAGGTATCACAGTGTTTTCAATACAAAACCATATCATTCTTTCACATGAGAATGTGTTCTAAACTGTCAAATAAGAGAACAAGTACTGAACTGAACGGCAGCTGCTTTAAACATGTTTTTAAATTTTTTAAACTTGGCCCTGCCCTACTGTACCTCTAGATTAAAGTTCCTGTATCCATCCTAGAGTGTTACTCTCTGAACCTCCTGTTAATTTTGAGGAGCAGTTGATTTTCAAAGTTAGTAGAGTTCATCCTTGCTCACTTTGCAGTGAACAGTAGTCCAGCACAGCTAAAGAGACGCTCGAAGGCAGCTGAGGCAGGCAGGCCAGTGTTAAGTTTGAGAGAAAGTTTTTTGACGTCCCTAATAAGACATCAATGCATTACATAGCTACCGCTGGTAAATTATACCAATATACCTCGTGTTTTTTTTTTTTATTGGACAGTAACAGGCTAGTTAACGGGAGGTTGCAAGTGCTAATTAACAAGTAACAGAAGTCAGCTGTCTTTGACTAATCTAAGGTAAGTGAGCGCTCTGTTATTCTTTTGCCTGCAGTGTGAACATATGTGGGTTAAGTAAGAAAGTAGCCGCTTCTGTCTTTAATTTAACTATTTTTTAAAATAAATTCTTATTATTAACAAACAGGAAAAACGTAGGTAAACACATTTTCTTTTGGCAATTTACCAACCCAGTAAAAAAAATGTAAGTTGCGTGGACAACAATGTGCCCGATTACAGCAAGTTGCTAGTACCAACCAACGTTATCTGTGTTCTTCACAGATGTCTTAACTTAATGTGATTAATTTGAACACAGCCTTTTTGCTACCATAACGGTACGAGTTGTATTTAACTTACCTCTACATGCTTGCGCAGGTTTGATGTGGAATTTTTAAAAGCTGCTAACTCGGTCTCTCTGGGCAAACACAGCTTACACTGCATAATAAAGCTGTTGCCTTTCTTGCACTTGAAGCCGAAATGGTCCCTCAAATACGGCCAGGGGTTCACATCCGTTTCTTCGAGTTCAGGGTCAGCAGAATTCGACGGGGCTTCTTTTTTCACTGGATCCGTAACACCGACGTCAGACTCCATCTTTAACGTGACCTTAGCGCCAATTTGTTCTACTACACATCATTCCCTGCAGTATTTCCAAAGCGCAATGTTTTTTTTTTTTTTTTAATTTACTCAGTAACGGGTGTGATTGAAAACGTAACGAACTACAATACTTTTTAAAAAATATACTTAAGTAAAAGTAAAATTACAGACTTGAAAAATGACTTTGAAAAGTACAAATACACAAAAAAACTACTCAATTACAGTAACGCAAGTAAATGTAATTCGTTACTTTCCACCTCTGGTAGTCAGCTAACCTTTAGATAGATAAACACAGGCCAATAACACCATTAATCTAAATCATCTATTTCATTAAAGAAATAATTACAAATTTAAGAATTTAAGAATAGTGTATTCAGAAAGCAGCTAATGGAGATCCAATCAACCAGTGCATAAAGATACAGATGCTGATTGAAACCAGTGTCTGTTAAAATTTAAATTTACTTTAAAAAAGAAAACTAAAGTTATTGAAAAACATTATTAACATTCAGTAAAATAGAATGTTGCATTCATAACTTTAAATACATGTTTTGGCTAACACAAGAAGGTTAACTTTTACTGGCCATGACTGACACTTATTAAAAAGAAGATTTTTCAGTACCCCTCCATTAGATTAGCAGGCATGCAGAATAACACAAATACACATATAACCTTGGATCCTCTGCACAAACAAAGTGCTGGCCAAATACTACAATCCAGGAGTGGCATACCACTGTTCCACTTTTATTGAGTGGCTTTCCAGGTGACCATTGCAGTGTCAGTCAGCACTGACTACCTTTTGAAAGTGGTCAATGCTGACCTGGCAAAACTTTTTGAATAAAATCCCTCCTATGAAAGATTTAGTAGAAGTCCAGAAAAAACTACAACTTCAGTAACATGATGGGCCAACTACAATAGTTTTATTGATGTGTGTATTTAGGTTCTGTGTTTTACAGTAAAGATGCAGCTGTAGAAGGATGGAGGGTGTCCGGCAGGGAACTGGAGCAGAGCAGCATCATTATAATTCTAGGTATAAGGCTGACTTATCACCTTCTGGTCCCCTGCCTTGTGCTTTGTGGCCCATACTAATGCACACACACCCACACACATTTCCTCAGCAGCATCACACTGGGTGGGAACATGACCCCTGATCCTACTGCATGAATCACAACACACAAGGAGTACACAAATATGCTAATATATGTATAACCCTGCACATATGCACATATGTCACTACACCAATGATAACTCAATTCTACAATGGTGAGCTCTGTCTCACACACACACACACACACACACATACAGAATTTACTTTTGACTTTGTGCTGATTTCCAGATGCTGGCCACCTTCTGGTTGCTTGGTGGTAGGTCACACATGCCCATACACAGATGCAGTGTTATCGTCTTTTACTCACATTTGGCTCTTTTGTGCAACACTTTCTCTTCCTGCAACATGAAACTACACACATTAGTTCCTCCATATACTGATGTGAGTACTCTCAGACACATGTTTGGGGAATGACAATATGGTAGACCTCTGCTGTCCTTGGTGAGGTTCGTCTATACAGCTCTCATTGAAAGAAAAATAAGACCACTGAATAGACTGCTGAATACCCAGTAGGATTGGCAAGTTCTCAGGTATTTCCAAAGTGTGGAAGGTTTAATTCAGCAGCAGCGCACTGTTGTGCTGACATTTTATCACACTTCTGATATCACCCAGATTGTCCACTTTATTTGTAAGCCTGAGTTTTTGAAAATTGACTTCTACATAAGGATGAACAAATGGGAAGTTCAAACATACCAGTCCAATCAGAAAGAAATGATAGGATAGTAGGACAGTGCACGATTTGTTTTGTCTCAGTTGTCTCTTGTTTTTAAAGTTTATGTTTGCACAAGATGCATTCTTACACAGGATACGAAAAAAAGAGAAAAAAGTTAATAAGTGCAAAAAACACATTGCATTTGCATCTGTAAAGACTCACTAGAAGCATATTGGATCCCTGAGTTGGCGAAGTGAAAAACCCTGTGGGAAAGCCTTTTTTGTAGATAACCTAACAACCAGGATAACAGAAGTCATGTGTAAAAACCAGACTCAGCACAGCTCAGTACTGTTCAGTTTTGTAAAATAATATAGATAATGTCTTAAGAATTATGCATTTTAACAATTTTCTGCCATTACAACTGTCACTGCTTGGTAAGTTGGGTTTTGCAGAGATGGAACACTTTTCGTTGAAGCTCTGCCCCATGCAGGAAATGTATTGCTTGGTGTAAGTGATGTTTTGAGAATTGTTTGCCTTTTGATTACACTTTTAACGTCTTAAATGCTGCTTCCAGTCAATAACCTGGAACTGCTCAGCTGAAGAGCTTTCTGTCAAGAGGGGGTGGGCTGCTGATTGCATTTTAATGTTGGACAAAAATATAGTGATGGAGGCATTATATGTCAGTCTTATCTATATGGTAACGAGCAGTGTTGAAAAAACATTGATATTCTGAACACAGCTCACTTTGTAACCTCTGATTATATGGCTCAGTCTGTTAAGGAGGCCTTTCCAGTTGTTTTTCCATCTGACTGCAATCAACCAACACTCAGACAAGTTTGCACCCACACAAATTCACATATACACACACACAGATCCAGGTTTTAACTGAAACAACAAATATAACAAGATACAAAACTTGATGCACGTACACTAGCCTGTGCCTGCATGCACTGGAAAGGTAAATTGCAAATACGCAAACATGTATAGTTAGGTCCATACGTTTTTGGACCCAAAAGATCTTTCTTTTTGCAACACAGAATCAGAATCAGAATCAGAAAGGGTTTTATTGCCAAATGTTGAGCAGGTTTACAACATTAGGAAATTGCTGCGGTGCTTAGTGCAAACATACTGTCATAAATAACGCTTAAATAGACATGAGAAAAAAAAAAAAAAAAAATCAATTTCTTGAAAAAGTACAAGCAAGCAGAACACTTTATGCAACCCACATTTTTATTATTCTGAAGTTGTTTTTTTAATGGTTTACTGGAGTCTGAAAAGCTGCCAAAACAAAAATATTATTAAAAATGCAGGATGTGTACCT